>NC_072389.2:19989817-20292848 GCF_028885625.2 Pongo pygmaeus | reverse complement strand
TCCTCCTCCTGCATCTTCTCATCCTGATCCCACAGCCTCTCCTCCTTAAATCGCAGCCTCTCGTCCTGCTCCCTCATCTGCTCCTCCTGCATCCGCATTTGCTCCTCCAGCTCACACATCTGCTCCTCCTGCTTCCACATCTGCTCCTGCTTCTGCATCTGCTCCTCCTTCTCCTGCATCTGCTCCCCCTGCTTCCGCATCTGCTCCTCCTGCTCCTGCATCTGTTCCTCCTGCTTCTGCATCTGCTTATCCTGCTCCCACATCTGCTCCTCCTGCTTCCGCATCTGCTCCTCCTGCTTCCGCATCTGCTCCTCCTGCTTCCGCATCTCCTCCTCCTGCTTCCGCATCTCCTCCTCCTGCTTCCGCATCTGCCCCTCCAGGTCGCGCATATGCTCCTCCTGCTTCATCATCTGCTCCTCCTGCTTCCGCATCTCCTCCTCCTGCTTCCGCATCTGCCCCTCCAGGTCACACATATGCTCCTCCTGCTTCATCATCTGCTTCTCCTGCTCCCACATCTGTTCCTCCTGCTTCATCATCTGCTCCTCCTTCTTCTGCATCTCCTCCACCTGCTTCCGCATCTGCCCCTCCAGGTCGCACATATGCTCCTCCTGCTTCCGCATCTGCTTATCCTGCTCCCACATCTGCTCCTCCTGCTTCCGCATCTGCTCCTCCAGCTCGCGCAGCTCCTTCTCCTGCTTCCGCAGCCTCTGCTCCTGTCTCCACATCTTCTCCTCCTGCTTCCGTAGCTTCTCCTTCTGATCCCGTAGCTCCTCCTCCTGATTCCACATCTTCTCCTCCTGCAAAGTGTTGGTTTGAACCTCAAAAGGAAATAGACTCATAAGCTAGGTATATAAATGTAATCTATAAAATAACGGTTTTAGTCTATGATTCTTTAAAAAGAAATTTTAAGCCCTAACCCTGAGGTTTTCTGATTTCCCAGGCATGGTCCCAATTTGTAGATTTTTAGCACACTCTAGAGGATTCTATGGCGGGACCAGAACAAGGACCCAAATTTTCCAGCTCTTGGCTGGAGCCTCCCCATACCCTGCATGATCCCTAGACCATGGTCCCAGCTGGATGGGGCTCCCACACCCCCCGGGGCTGCCGCTGCTCACCTGTGGCAGCAGGATTTTGCCTGTCTCCAGTTTCCTTTTTAGCTCCTTGATGTGGAGCTGGATCTCAGACTTTTCAGTTTCTACGAGTCGAAGTTTTTCTTGTAGTTCGGCATTTTTCTCCTTCAGCTCCTCATTGGTTATGCTATGGCCGGAGGCAATAGAGAAAGGAATGAACGAAGAACAGAAAGGACCACTTTGGTGATCGACCCTCTACCCTCGCCCCACAACCACAGAACCGTGGCACTAGAAGGGACCCCGGAATTAAAAGTCCCAGGTGGCAGGCCAGAGAGAAGACATGAGTTGCCTGAGGCTACCCCATGAGTCAGTGGCACAGCCGGCACTGGAGCTTCCCTGTGCACACATGCAAACCTGTATGACCCCCTGCCATGCTCACCTGTACCCCCCACCTCCCAGCACACCACCCACGCTAAGGGCTCTCAGACCTCCCATCCCACCTTCCCCTATCCTACGTGTTCCTGTACAGCTCCAGACTCAAAGCGTCCCTCTCCTTTGTTAACTCCTTGATATACTGCAAATAGAGAAAGGTCAAGTCAGGATACAGCAGGCAGAGGAGCAGCTGACCGACCAGTGATGACAGCTACAGTGACTACTCCACAGTAACACTTGCTCCCTCTCAATCCCACCTGACATGTTCTCAAGGCATTTCCAAGTCCATGGTTTAATTTTTTTTTCTTTTTCTTTTTTTTTTTTTTTGAGATGGAGTTTCGTTCTTGTTGCCCAGGCTGGAGTGCAATGGCACAATCTCACCGCACGGCAACCTCTGCCTCCCGGGTTCAACTGATTCTTCTCCTCAGACTTCTATGTAGCTGGGATTACAGGCATGTGCCACCACACCTGGCTCTCACTTGTTTTTCAAAGAACTCAGTAAGGGTGGAAGGGACAGGGAAAAAGACTGAATTGTTAGCTGGCTAACAGGGGCCCAGAGAGATGAGAAAATTTTACTATTACTGTATACAGCATTATTACAGTAATGCTGCTATTGCTATTATTACTACCACTGTTGGAAACTTTATTGAGTGCTTCACCAGGCCCTAAGCTAACAATCCCATTTAATCCTCACAACCACCATAGGAGACAGTTATCATTATCACCTCTATTGTGTAGATGAAAAACATGGGGTATTAAAGGTTAAGTGCTTGCCTAAGATCACTTAGAGCTGGGATTTCAACACCCAGGTATATCTGATTCTCTAAACCCATTCTTTTGGTGGGGGTAGGGGCACAGATAAGGAGGAGGAAATTAATCCTTTGTTGATTTTTGAAAGAACGATACATTGGCATAGTCCAAACCTCAGAAGGTACAGAAGGGAAATATCTCCCCCCAATACTGTTCCTCTCGCCTGAGTTTTTTATGAATCCTTACAAACATGTTTTATGTATATTACCATAATACGTACACACACAGAGACACACACACACACGTACATGTGTTCCCTCTCTCTACACAAATGGTAACATACTAAAGATACTCTTCTGTACCTTCATGGTACAAGTACCCTAATCCCCACCAAGGATTTGACCAAGGGCACAGCCAAGTATGGGCAGGGTGGGCACTTGGCCTCGGAGCTCTGTGTCCAGTGCTCACTCCCCACAGCGCCCCACAACTCACTGACAGCAGCTGACCCAGCCCCAACCTGCCTCTAACAACCACATACAAAAGCAGCAAGAAATGGCCCATGCTGTCTTCTGGGCAGGACACTGCATCCTGCAGAAGGGACCTTTAGGCTCATTCCTCCATCTGTGAAGCTGGGCTCCCAGGGGACCGGGTAGGTGGTTGGACTCACCCTGTCCGCCTTCTTGTGCTGTGTGGACACAGCAGAGAGAGCCCGCTGTAACTCTCTTGCAAAGTTCCAGGAATGATGCAGGCATCCTGCCAGATCCTTGGATTCTTCTGGAATGAGAGAGGTTGAGATGCAGCCCAAAGGCCTGTGAAAATGCCAGGTTGAAGGATGATGGGGTGCCCAGATTCCCACCTTCAAATTTCCTAGCAGCATCCTGGCTGTAATAGAGCGCTGTCTCCAGTTCAGTTTTCTGACACATAAGGATTCGTATGGTATGATCCTGGGCCTTTGGGAGAAAAGACAAGCAAGTGCTGAAAGAGAAGCAAAGAAACCTTCTCCAGATGACAGGAGGGAACTTCACACCCTCCACTCACCTCTAGCTGCCTCCTTAGGGCTTGCTGATATTGGTGGCTTTCCTGCTTTTCCTATAGGAAGAGGAAGACAGAGCTCTTACTAGAGGGAGGCAGAGATGGCACAGCAAGAGACATGCCCCCAGAATGGCACCACTGCCCCAGGACAGGCCCACCCATGGAACCAGGTTATCAGGGACCCTGTGGGGATGGGGTGGAATCTGGGAGGTGAGCCTTCCTCCCCGTACTGGGAGTAGGCGAGACGAGACTGGGGCCTCTACATCTGAGTGCCCCCGAAACCCAGCAGTCATGTCGTGAGCAAAGAAAGAAACCATGTTACTTCTTTCAGCTGAGCTCGGTTCTGTTGTTTCTGTGGGGAGAGTCAAAGGAAGGTGACTGAGGGTAGCCCCTCGATTCTATTCCCCAGGCGGGGAAGCGGTAGGCAGGGGTCAGGAATGGATTTTAAGGGCAAAGTTCTTAGACCCAATGGGAACACGAACTGATCAACTCTCCTTAATGCCCAAAGAAAAAGGATTTGGGTCTTTATTGGTTTTTGCCCACAGCCACAATACTGAAAGTCTGAAACTAGATTCTCCAGAAAAGACAGTAACAGAAACCTTCAGACATGGAATGTGAGAAAAGCCCACCCTTCTGCTAGCTTGTGATTTAGAAAGATGTGTTCATTCAACAAGCATTGAGCAAGCACATAGGGGCCAGGGACAGTTCTTCCCAGCTGGGATATAGGACGGAAAAGGCAGACAGGAGCCCTTGGCCCCAAGGTTTCCATTCTAGTGAATCTTTAAATCCCAGACTCTCAGAGCAAACAGAAACCTCTGATACTCTAACTCTACCTCCTCAGGAAATGGAAGCCCAAAGAGGAGAGGAGTTTACAGCAGGCCCTGGACTAGAGATTAACACAACAACAACAACAACAAATCTGATTTAAGCTTCACACATGTAAGTAAAACATTACCACCCCTATTTTACAGATGTGAAAAGAGAGGTCCAAAGAACTCAAGCAATTTGCCATAAATCGTGTCCCTCGCAGATGGAGAGAGAGGTAGGATTCAAACCCAGAATTCTTAACCAGTACCCAGCAGTTCTTCCTTCCACAATCTCAACAGTTACCCTCGACTTCCCCTTGTGCCCCTTGTCCTCAGGAGACCAGCCAGCCAAGACTCACATCCTCAGGTGAATGGTAACCACCAGAAGTGGTTTTCTCAGGGTTAGTGCCATTATTTATTTTCTTCTGTTTGCTGTCGGTTGCTCCGGTACCAGCACCAGCACTGTTCCACTGATGATCATCTGTAAACTGTGGAAAAGAGGAGCAGTGATACTCATGAGAACTACAAGCTCCTACAGTCACTTTACAGTTTATACAAAATACTCTTATAGACTATCTGATTTAATGCCACCGACAACTGTACAAGGTGTTGTTGCAATCACTTAGTGACTGAGAGAGATTGATACCATGGCTAAAAGAAAGGCAATAATGGAACCGAAACTCATTCTTCTGCCTCCGAGCTCTGGGATTTTGCCACAAATCAGCAGCTGCCAGGGACCAAAACCAGAGGCAGAGGTAGAAAAGTAAAAGTCACGTATCCTCAGGGCAGAAGGCAGCCTTTCTGTTAAATCTGGGAATTGAACAGAAAGAGGACAACCCAAGCTTCATTTTGGAGAGAAGTCTGCTAGTCTCTTAGAAATATATGTGTGACTGTCATCCCTAAGAACATTAATGTTTTGTCTCTCTCAAGAGAATCAAGGGAAAGTGATGCTTCAGAAAGATGCCCCATATGTATCCTGTGGCACTGAAAGTACCCCAGGTTGAGATGAGATGAGGAAGATTCAAGTTGTCAAGTTCAGTTTCCCAAGGTCTCTTCCACAGAAGATGAGCAAATCTCACTTCAAAGATCACTGACTGATGGGCACTCTGGTGCCAGAACCATGGAGAATTCAAATATGAGGTGGAGAACTTAGGAAAAACTGTTGAAGTCTCTCTGGAGAGTAGAAGCCTGGGAGAAAACCAAACCAAACCCGTTCTCCCATTGCCACCCAGAGACACTGTCAACATTTTGAGTTCACAAGGGAGGTGTAGGCTTTTCAAACAGTCAACTTCTGTGTTAAGGGAGTAAGGCAGCCTGAAACTTCTTGATCCTAGGTCACATGGTCCCCACTCCCCTTCCAGATGGAAATTTGTGCTGCAACCAGCGTAACCAGAAATGGGGTGAGAACACTTAGGGGATGGGTCCTAAGATCAAAGGCCAGTCTTGCTGCAGTAATGACAGTTCCTAGAGGGACTGTGCCGTCAGTACATTCCACTCCTCCGTGGGGTGGTGGGGGATGGGTGACATCAGTGCTATGCCCAAGTTGCCTCTTTGAGATTGGGTTGGGGTTCGCAGGGTTGGGACCCAGGTACTTGGAGACATGAGCCCAAACAGCCCAAGGAGGTCAGCCATGGGGCAGCGGTAGGCAAGGGCAGAGTATGGAGTGGGGAGCCCCAGGAGTCACCTGCCCAAAGTCACCCTGGGGTGACTGGTGAGGGCAGGTGCTGGGGCATCCAGTTCCTTGGAAACATGAACCTGAAGGGCCCAGGGAGGTCAGTTTTCAGGCAAGAGGAGGTGAGGGCAGAGTACAGAGCAGGGAGTCCCTTGAGTCACCCGCTCAAAGTCAGGTGAGGGCAGGGGTTGGGGCTGACACAAGATTTTGGTTGAGGGAGCCCAGAGGCATTGGGGGGGCCCAGCCTGGTGTACCTCTGGAGTGACACGGACTCTGACAGCTGTTCTGCCATCAGAGGGGGCCTGGGGTTGGGTTGGGGTTGGGGTGCCGCAATCCTATGCGTTTTACCTTTTCCTTGGCCTCAGGCAATTTGCTCTGTTGGTTTTTTTCTGACATCATGGGGAGAGGAGGGAGGTGGGGTTGGGGCCACATTGGCGTGATCCAGGCAAAGGCAGTGATATGCCTCCAGTCACGTACCACGCAGCTATGTGACTGAGCCAGAGGAGGCGTCACCAGGGCTGCACTAGAATGCAGAATAGGGGTGTGGCCTTAATGCTCCAAGCCCATTGGTCAATGAGAAAGATGAAAGGGAAAGGAGGCGGGGTCAAGCAGCCACGTGTCACGAAGGTCCTGTGATGTCACAAGGAAAGGCGCCCATGCAACTGCTGTCCCCACCCACTCTAGGAGAGGGGTGGGGCTGGCTTTCACTTTCTGAGCTTTAAAACTTTATCACCTTAATTGAGGTACAAATCCTATTATAATGGAAAATTTACAGCATGCTTGATGATTAATAAAGCTGACTATATTATCCAACATTCCAATAAGGTAAAATAATCACAATAATTTCTCTTTTTTGGAAAAAGTTTCTCTTATTCTCCTACATTATTAAGGGTTTTTTTTTTTTTTTTTGAAACTAGAGACATGTCTAATATATTTAAAAACACAAAGCTTTTGAGGTGGGTGTGATGGCTCATGCCTGTAAACCCAGCACCTTGGTAGGCTGAAATGGGTGTATCACCTGAGATCAGCAGTTCAAGACCAAAATGTTAGTATTTTAGTGTGTATTTTAGTATTTATTTTAGTATTTAATACATCATTTAGGGCTACTTGTAGCCGCAGAAAGAATAAATCTGATTCAGTGACTTAAAGAAATATAGATTTCATTTTTGTCACTTACAACGTGCAGAGGAAGGCAGTCCAGGGTTCTTTTCAGTTTCCTGATACTTTCTTAGCCATGTTTTTATTCTTTTGGTTACAATGTGGCTGCTGTTTTTCCAGGCCTTGGATTGCCTTCCAAGGAGGGATAGAAGAAAGGTCAAAAGGCTGAGTCTGTCTCTTTTTAGCTGAAAAACGTAGATTTCTCAAAAATTTTAAGATTATACTGCAATTCAATTTTCATTCTTTTTTTTTTTTTTTTTTTTGAAACGCAGTCTTGCTCTGTTGCCAGGCTGGAGTGCAGTGGCACAATCTCGGCTCACTGTCACAACATCCGCCTCCACGGTTCAAGCGATTCTTCTGCCTCAGCCTCCCTAATAGCTGGGAGTACAGGCATGTGCCACCACGCCCAGCTCATTTTTTTTTATTTTTAGTAGAGACAGGATTTCACCATGTTGGCCAGGCTGGTTTTGAACTCCTCCAGAACTTTTGATTTGCCCACCTCTGCCTCCCAAAGTGCATATAAGATGTGTTTCTTCCTTAAGCATTTGGAAAGAATTCACTTATTAAGCCATGTGAGACTGTAGTTTTCTTTATAAGGTGTTTAATTACAGGTTCAATTACATATATTTGAATATTCATTTTGGTAACCTGTGTTTGCCGAATCAATTTGTTCATTTTATATAAAATTTCAAAGTTGTTCTATTATTCATTTATCTTTTTAAATATTTATAAGGTCTGCAGTTAGAGTTTCTGCCTTTTGTCTGTTTTCTTAATCAGTCTTGCTGGGGGCCATCAATTTTATTAGTGTTTCAGAAAAGCAAACTTTGATTTTATTCATCCCTTTACCATACTGAAAATGTTTTGCTTAATTTCCAAACTTATACTTCCACTCTGATTAAATATTTGTATAACTAAAACTCTTTGGAATTTGTGTCTTCTCAATGATCAAAAATATGGTTAATTTTTATAAATATTGCTTCTGCACTTGAAAAGGGTATGTATTCTGCATGTTGAGTGTAGTGTACCACGTCTCTCAATTAGATCGAGTGTGTTAAATGCATCCTTTAATGATTCTATTTCCTTACTGATGTTTGTTTATTTTTCAGTGGCTGAGACACAGATATTAAAGTTTCCCACAATGATCGTCAACTTATTTCTTTTTTTCGTTTGTTAAGCTTTGTTCTGTGTGTTTTAAGGTTAAGTTACCAAGCATAAACACATTTAGAATTCCTTTTTCTCCCTGCTGGTTGCACCCTTTTTTCATTGGAAATATCCTCTTTATATCTCTCACATAGCTCTTTCATTAGAGTTTTTTTAATATGTAAAAGAAAATAAAGTCTTGGAAGTGCCAAACCTGTTATGCTAAGGGAGACATAAGTTTGGGATCTTAGTCATGCAACACTGCCATTCTTTCTCCCCAAAGAGATAGCTGCCATTTCACAATCCTGTGTGATGGCATTAGACATAAGCCAGGTCCCCACTACCACAAAGGCCACGTACCTCTCCATATGGCCCCCCTTACAAACTGTTCACAGGGACATTCCTTGCTAGCCCCTAAATATTTCAGGATCCATGTCCCCCTATAAAATAAGCATATGCCAGTTGTAACCCTGGCTCTGCAACCTCAGTTTAAGACGTAAAACTGAGTTCTATTCAATCTGACACTGACAATGTTGATTATAGGCTTATCTTCCCAGGTACAGAACAAGAAAATGAGATCAGTCACTCTTCAGGCTACCCTGAGATGGCTGCATAATTGACTCTTTCCTCCCTCTTTTCAAATGTTTACCTTATCTTTGTAAAAGAAGATTTACTGAGCACTAATTAGAGCTTCCTAAGAATGTAACCACCCCTTCACTGCCTGCTCCCCCTCCCTTTCTTCTCTCCTGCCTGCTTTCTCCCTTTACATGCTGAGTTCCAAAACCCTCTTTGGAAAGCATGGTTACAGTAGTTTCTGTGGCTTGTGTGTTTTCTGGGGTTGTTGTCAAATTGTGCCTCCACAAAGCTCTATTGATGCAGGCATTTGCCTCAGTGGGTGGCTCATTTTTTGTTTTGTTTTGTTTTGTTTAACAGATATAAATACAGTTACCCCTGTTTTTATTTACTTAGTCTTTGCTTTGTCAGTCTTTGACTGTCAATTTTTCTTTTTTAAAAATAAATTTTCTTGTGTATAGTTAAGGCTTACAACATGATGTTAAAGGTTATATATAGATTGTAAAAGATTCCTATACTGAAAGAAATTAACACACCAATCATTTCACATAGTTCCCCATTTCCTTATTGCTTTTGTGGCAAGAGCAGTTGAAATCTACTCATTGAGCATGAATTTCACATACAGAACAATTTTGTTCCCTGCAGTCCTCATGTCATACATCTCTAGGCTTGTTCATCCTTCATACCTGCTACTTTGTATCCTTTGGCCTCCATGTCCCCAATTCCTCCCCTCTCCTACCTCTCCTGGTAGACAACGTTTTACTCTCTATCCCTGTAGGTTTATTTATTTACATTTTTACATCCCACATATAAATGGGTTTATGCAATATTTGATTTTTTGTGTATGCTTTATTTCACTAAGCATGACGTCCTCCAGCCTCATCCATCTTGCGGCAAATGGCAAGACCTTGTTTGTTTTAGGGCTGAATAATATTCCATTGTGTATGTGTGCCACAGTCTCTTTATCCATTTATCCATTGATGGACACTTAGATTGTTTCCATATCTTGGCTATTGTGATTAAGGCTGCAATGAACATGAGAATACAGATATCTTTACAAAGTAATGATTTCATTTCCTTTGAGTGTATGCCCAGAAGAGGGATTGCCGAGTCATATGGTGGTTCTATTTTTAATTTCTCTAGAAATCTTCATACACTTTTCCAGAATGGCTGTATCAATCTGTATTCTCATCCATAGTATGCAAAAGTTCCCATTTCTCCACACTCTTGCCAATATTTATCTTTTGACTTTTTGATAATGGTCATAAGGGGTGTGAGGGGGTATCTCAGTGGGTTTGATTTGCATTTCCCTAATGATCTATAATGCGGAACACCTTTCAGATACCCACTTGCTATTTTTATATCTTCTTTAAGGAAAGGTCTATTCAAGTTCTTTTTTTAAAACATTTAAAAAATTGGGTTATTTGTTTTGAGTTGTATCAATTATTTATATATTTTGGATTTTTTTTTTTTTTGAGACAGGGTCTTGCTCTGTTATGCAGACTGGAGTACAGTGGCACAATCACAGCTTACTTGACCTTCTGGGCTGAAACACTCTCCCATCTCAGCCTCCCAAGTAGCTGTGACTACAGGCGCACACCACCATGCCTGGCTAATTTTTAAATGTTTTGTTGAGACAGGGTCTCACTATGTTGGCCGGCCTGGACTCAAACTCCTGGGCTCAAGTGATCCTCCCACCTCAGCTTCTGAAAGTGCTGGGATTAAGGAGTGAGCCACTGCACCTGGCTAAATGTTGGATATTTCCTCCTAATTGGCTGGGTGCAGTGGCTCACACTTGTAATCCCAGCACTTTGGGAGGCCGAGGCACTTGGATCACTTGCGGTCAGGCATTTGAGACCAGCCTGGCCAATATGGTGAAACCCTATAATGGAGTTTTGGTTTCTTTCACTGGGAAATGAGGATCGTGACCATCCCTGCCAAGAAGGAGAGGAGATGGGCTGATGTGTGTTGTGAGTCCCAAGATGGTGAAACCCCGTTTCTACTAAAAATACAAAAATTAGCCAGGCAGAGTGAGGCTGAGGCAGGAGAATTTCTTGAACCTGGGATGCAGAAGTTGTAGTGAGCTGAGATCGCACCATTGTTCTCCAGCCTAGGCAACAGAGCAAGACTTTGTCTCAAAAAAAGAAAAAAAAAATTCACTTCAATAAATGGTGAGACCAGCTTTGGAAAGATGACGACGGTGAGAGAAGTCTAGCATGGCTGACTCCATCTTGCTTCCAGTCTCACAGGCCTGCTGTCTTTGCTCATTCCTGGGCATAGGCCAAATCAACCATGGGAGAAATTTAGTTCATAGTCTAACGTTGCCATTTCCAGTCCTCGGGGGTCCCCTCTTTCCACTCCATGCTTAGTTATCAATTTGTTACTCTGCTTTAAAATGTACTTTTTTTTGTAATCCCAACTACTCGGGAGACTGAGGCAGGAGAATCGGTTGAACCTGGGATGTGGAGGTTGCAGTGAGCTGAGATGGCACCATTGCTCTCCAGCCTGGGTGACAGAATGAAACTCTGTCTCATAAAACAAATATAACATGAAATGGTAATGTCTTTCTTTAAAACCAAAGAAAATATGTGCAGTGGATGTCTTCCTGTCACTTCGCACAGCCTACTGCCATGGCGCCTGAGCCCCAGACCCCAAACTCACTGTCCTGCTCGGGGACCCCAGACCACACTGGCCATTGAGGGCACCCCAAGTACTCTCCTATCCTCACCTCGCTCCTGCAGTAAATGGCTAAATGAATAAATCAGAAGTGAAGCCAAAAACAAAAATAAAATCCACATGTGGAACAGGAGAGGCGAGCAGAGGCCACAGTCTGGAGGCCTGGGCTGATACGCTTGCGAAGAGATGTCTCTGGGTGCTGCCTGCGGGGCGCAGTCTGCCATTCAGAACACACTTAGAGAAGCCCTAACCATTAAAGAGCACCCATTCCTGAGTCCCCTCCCTGCCCACAAAACTTTCCTTGAAACACCCTAACCTCAGCCTTTGGGGAGGCGGATTTCAGTGATAACTCCAGTCCTTCCATGTGGCTGGCATTGAGTTAATTCAACTCCTTACTGCAATACCATGGCCTCAGTGAACTGGTTTTGTCTGTGCAGCAAGCAGGAAGAACCCACCGGGGAATTACAATGGTATTGGGAAAATGATTTCCACGTGCAAAAGAATTAATGATGTTATCCCAAGTGGTTGGGGATGCAATCATAGGGGTGTGGAAATGGTCCTCATGCACTGAGTCCATGTCTGGATGAGGCCACAGGTTGAGTCCAGGTGGGGTGAGTCTGAAAAACATCCCAAAAGGCCAATCTTAGACAAGAGTGATGTTATCTACAGGAGTCATTGGGGAAGACACAAATCTTGTGACCTCTGGCCACATGACTCCTGAGCAGTAAGGGATTACAGAAACTATGCCTGTATTTTCACAGAATTCAGGATCCCCACCCCAAATCCTAATCTTGTGGCCTTTCATTCATCTTACAAAAGTGGGTTCAGCTCCTGGACAAGGACAGGATCAGTTTTAGGGAGGTTCTATTATCATCCTTGCTTCAACGTTAGCATAGCAGACAAGCGCAGAACCAGAAATTAACATGTGGGAAATTATACACCACAAAAAGACAGTACAATCCATGGAAGAACCAAGGGAATGGTGATAGCAGAATGTCAGGAAAGGACTTTATAATGTGTAGACCTTAGAGAAATTAGGAACTGAGACAAGAATCCATTTGAATTCTTGGAAATAAAAAACGTAATTACCGTGTCAGCGAGGCTGGTCTCAAACTCCTGACCTCAGGTGATCCACCTGCCTCGGCCCCCCAAACTGCTGGGATTGCAGGCATGAGCCACTGCACCCAGCCAAGAAGTGACTATTCTTTCTCCATTGTGTCCTCTTGATGCCCTTGTCAAAAGTCAGTTGACCAGATATGTTTGGATTTATTTCTGAGCTCTCTGTTGTATTACTGTCAATTTTTCCATATCCTATTTTTCTTTGTTTTTGTTTTTGTTTTTTTTTTTTTTTTGCTTTAAAAACTTTCTTCCCCTTTGGTCCAAGGCTTGGGAGAAGGCTGGAGGGTGGTTAAAAAGCTGCCTGCTGGCTGGAGGGAGAGGGTCAGGCAGAAGCCTTGATACCAGGAGGTGCAGAGGAGCCCCTCAAAGGGCTGCTGGGCTCTGGAGGCCCTGGTTGTGCTTGCGGGTAGGCTTTTGGAAAACAGGAGACTGGTGCAGGTGGGCCTGGGGGCTGGCCAGCCAGCAAAGGTAACTGCAGTGGTTGCCCGTCATCTTGAAGAGTTTCATCTTCCCATTTAGGAAATGGCTGTCCTGAAAGTCACAGAGATGAAGGTCTGTGTGGGCAGAACCCAGGGCATGCAGATCCATAAGGGCCTGATTCAGATTCTTCTCCAGGCGATGGTGGCTTTGATGGCATCCATGGTTTTCCCCCCTCATCTAGAGATGGCTTCTGTGCACGTTGGAAGATGGTGCAGCTGGTTTTGCACTTCCAAGAGACACACTGTGCCCTTGTGCTTCTATTGAACCAACTCATGGAAGAAGCAGCCAAAGCCCTCCAGAGCCACTCATTGTGGTTGAAATAGAAGCCCAGGGAATTGTAAGTTCTGGAGACCCACCGATACACATGGACCAGGCAGCTGACCACAGTTTCCTTCTTGGTGGAATCACTCTGATGAATCTGGGAGGTTGTGGTTGTTCTGCAATAAGGAGCTAACCTTATTTCTAACAACAATGGGGTTGGCTGGTCCTGGAGGCAGGAGATGGCTGAGAAGATGGTCCTGGAGGTTGTAACTGGAGAGGAGATTGGAGGTTAGGGGAGGCTGGAAGAGAGGGAGGGCTCAGGTCTGTCCTAACACTGTTGAAACAAGGGACAGATGTGTGGGACCACTGGGAGTGCTACTTGGACCTGCATTTTATTTATTGATTTGTTTGTTTATTTATTTATTTATTATTGAGACAGCCTCACTCTGTCGCCCAGGCTGGAGTTCAGTGGTGCAATCTTGGCTCACTGCAACCTCTGCTTCCCGGGTTCAAGCAATTCTCCTGCCTTAGCCACCTGAGTAGCTGGGATTACAAGCTCCCACCACCATGCCCAGCTAATTTTCATATTTTTAGTGGAGACGAGGTTTCACCATGTTGGCCAGGGTAGTCTCCCACTCCTGACATCAGGTGATCCACCTCCCTCAGCCTCCCAAAGTGCTGGGATTACAGGCGTGAGCCCCCACGCCTGGCCTGGACCTGCAATTTTAATGTGTGTCTTTCATATGCGGAATACAGCTAAGAAATGAAAAAGAAATCTGATATATTTTCATTTTTGTGATTTTATTTTGTTGTTTGGTTTTGGGGTCTTTTTTGAAACACGGTCTCACTCTGTTGCCTAGGCTGGAGTACAGTGGCATGATCATAGCTCACTACAACCTCAAACTCCTGAGCTCAAGCGATTGTCCCACCTCAGCCTGGAGCTTCATGTACACACCACCATATTTGGCTAATTTTTTAATTTTATTTTTATTTTTTATTTTTATGTATTTTTTGAGATGGAGTCTTGCTCTGTTACCCAGGCCGGAGTGCAGTGACACCATCTCGGCTCACTGCAAGCTCCACCTCCCTGGTTCTCACCATTCTCCTGCCTCAGCCTCCTGAGTAGCTGGGAATACAGGCACTTGCCACCCTGCCCAGCTAATTTTTTTTTTTTTTGTATTTTTAGTAGAGATAGGGTTTCACCGTGTAAGCCTCCTGACCTTGTGATCTGCCTGCCTTGGCCTCCCAAAGTGCTGGGATTACAGGCATGAGCCACCGTGCCTGGCCTAATTTTTTTATTTTTATTAGAGACGAAGTCTCACCATGTTGCCAAGGCTGGTCTTGAACTCCTGAGCTCAAGCGATAGACCTGCCTCGGCCTCCCAAAGTGCTGGCAGAAGCCACTGAGACTGGCCTGATTTCCACTTTTTTATGCATCATTCATAATCTCTTCTCCTGGCCCCTTTTTTCTCTTTTTTTTTGTCCTTGATATTCTGAAGTTTCATTCTGTATGTATGTGTGAGCATGTGCATACAGACACACACACACAACTCTTTACAAGTTCTGTTCAGCTCTCAGTTCAGTAATTGCTGAATTGTTAATTTCAGTCATGACATTTTTTATTTCCAAGGATTCAAATTGATTTTTGTCTCAGTTCCTTCTCTATTTCTGTAAGGTGTAAGCATTATAAAGTCCTTTCCTGACATTCTGCTTCACCATTCCCTTGGTTCTTCCACGGATTTTACTGTCTATTTGTGATGTATATCTTCCCCCACATGTGTTAATTTCTGGTTCTGCCCTTGTCTGCTATGAGAGGCTTGTCTATGTGTGTTTTGAATGGCAGACTGCTCCCCGCAGGCAGCCCCCAGAGACATGTCTTCGCAGCGTATCAGCCCAGGCCTCCAGGCTGTGGCCTTTGCTCGCCTCTCCTGTTCCCCATGTGCATTTTCTTTTTGGCTTCTCTTCTGAGTTATTCATTTAGCCATTTCCTGCATGAATGAGGTGAGGATAGGAGAGTAGGTGGTGTGCCCTCAATGTTCAGTGTGTTCTGGGGGTCCCCGAGCAGGACAGTGAGTTTGGGGTCTGGGGTGAAGCGCTATGTCAGAAGGCTGTGCGAAGTGACCAGAAGACATCCATCTTGCAGACTTTCTGTGTTTTTTTTTAAAGAAAGACGTTACCATTTCAAGTCCATGGGGGTCCCCTCTTTCATTCCATGCTTAGTTATGAATTTGTTATTCTGCTTTAAAATATATGTATTTTTTGTAATCCCAGCTACTCGGCCGACTGAGACAGGAGAATCGCTTGAACCTGTGAGGTGGAGGTTGCAGTGAGCCAAGATCGCGCCATTGCACTCCAGCCTGGAGAACAGAACGAAACTCTGTCTCAAAATACATTTTTTTTTTTTACTATGTCTAATGATGTTCTATAGAAGAAAGAGATGTAGCATGTGGTCACGCTGCTGTCTTGACAGTGGAATTTTTGTTGTTGCTGTTTTTTGTTTTGAGACGGAGTCTCGCTCTTGTGGCCTAGGCTGGAGTGCGGTGGCGCCTTCTTGACTCACTGCAACTTCCACCCAGGTTCAGGTGATTCTCCCACCTCAGCCTCCCGAGTAGCTGGGATTACAGGCACCCACCACCACGCCCAGCTAATTTTTGTATTTTTAGAGGGCCAGGATTTTGCCATATTGGATAGGCTAGTCTTGACCTCCTGACCTCAGGTGATCTGCCTGCCTCAGCCTACCAAAGTGCTGGGATTACAGGCACAAGCCACCGCGCCCGGCCAACAGTGGACTGCTTTTGTCTGTCTACTCCGAGAAATAGTAACACCTCACAGGCCAGGAGCTCAATATGGATCTAGACCAGAATGAGGATGGAAGAGGCGGAGCGGTGTTGGAGCCTGAGTCCCAGTCCTCCAGCTCACTCTGACCACACTGTGTGGGGTCTTCTCTTGTGCCTACTCAGCCCTGGATGCTGGTGTTGGCTGAGATGTCCACTCCTTCAAGGGTTCTGGATCTCTGGTGCAAGTTCCATTGTCTCAGCATCAACTTGTCCTGGGCCCAGCCCACCCAGCTGACTGTGTCCTGTCTTGCAGTGGCCAAGCCGCTCTTAAGAGGGCTGCAGGCAGTTCTGTGAGGCCACTGCCTGAAGCCACTCTGCTCAGTAGCCTCACTGTCTCTCTCTTTTTTTTCTTTTTTCTCTCTTTCTCGGATTTTATTTCTTTAAAATAATTCATACAGATGGTTACAATCACAAACATGATTTTAACCAAAATCTTGCTAGCCTACCACATCAGCAGGACGGCACTGGTGCAGGCGGGGACACTGCCACCCTCTGTGTCCCCAGGACAGAAGTCGATGGGCAGCAGGCAAGCTGGGCAGCGCCCAAGCTTTTCGTCTTGGAGCTGCTTCGTGATGCTGTCTTCATTTGGAACAAGGGGGGATTCATGCCAAAATTAAGAAAAACAGCCTTTGTTTTGTTTCTCTAAATTATTCTAAAAATAAGACAAGCAGGTAGAAAAAACAATGCACTGTGTGGCATGAAAAGAAAAACGGGAAGGATTCATTGTCCTGAGAAGTTTGCCAACTGCCTCATTCCGGGGCACGTTCCAACATAAAAAAAAAAAAAAAAAACCCTCAAATTGACCTCTGAATGTTCCTTCAGGTTTTCTTTTTGTTGACAGCTAAGCAAACAGATCTTTGTAATGTTCTAAAAACTGTACACAGACAAGAACGTTCGTGGGAGAATAACTACTGACTTCTGCTTAATGAGGAAGGCGAAGGACACAGGGCAGAGTGCCCATAAGAGGGACGACGACAACCGACACGAGGCCCAGCACTGCCCTCACCCGCCTCCTGACAGCCCAGACCAGTCTCTGCAGTGCCAGGGCTGCCACACAGGCGCCTCCTCCACACACTCTGGTCCGAGGGTTTCCGGGCCCTCCTCCCAGGCGCCGGGGCTGGAGAGCTCCTCCGGGGCTACAACTGGTCACTGGCGTGGTCTCTATCTGCCTGGGGCTTGATGGTTTGGCCAGGAGAAGGGGCCCCTGTGGGGCGGGTGGGCCACAGGGGACAGGCCGTGGGACAGGGACGCGGAGATGGGGACGATACCTTCCACAGCAGCTGGGATGCCAGTGGCGGCCACGCCCACCACGCCCGGAGGGTACCTGTAGATAGCCCCGTTGAGCTCAGGGTGCACGTCAGCGGGGTCCATGCTGGCGCAGTGGCTGGCGGCCGTCAGATGGTCCCTGTTCACACAGTTCTTCAGGGTGTCTGGGATCCGGCCTGTGATGGCTCTGCGGATCTCCCGCGCTGCCTCCTCTCGCATCTCCATGGATGCCAGCTCGCCATACCGCGCAGCATGGGGGGTGCAGAAGAGATTGGGTGCATCCTTCGGGGGCCCTGGCTAAAGCTAAAGGGTTCCGACTCGTGCACGACCAGGGCCTCGCGGCGGATCCGACCCTCCTTCAGGGCCTTGGCCAACAACGCCTTCTTGTCCACCAGGCCGCCCCCGGCGGTGTTCACCAGGAAGGCCCCCTTGTCTCTTGTGCTTGACGGTGAAGTCTTTGATGAGGCTCCTTGAGGCGGCAGTGCAGGGTCACGCAGTCCCTGTGGAAGAGCAGGTCCTGCAGGGTGCTGATGGGCTGCAGCCCCAGCGCCCGCTGGACATAGGTAAGAGTCATAGAAGAGCAGGTGGAAGCCGAAGGCCTTGGCCCGCAGCGCCACCGCCTGCCTCACGCCACCGAGTCCGATGATGCCCAAGGTCTCCCGGCGGATCCTGGTGGCGCTGGACGCCACCTCACGGTTCTGCTGGACGCTCTGGACTTGCGTGCCCTCCTGCAACGCCAGGTGCAGCCAGGTGGCCCGCCGGTACAGGTTCAGGATGTGGCACAGCATCCAGTCGGCGGCTCCTCCACGCACACCGCAGGCACGTTGCAGACGGCGACGCCTAAATCCCCGGAGGACTTGTCCATATTGTCAAAAACTACTGCCGATCCGGACGGTGATGTGGAGGGCTTTGAGCTTCTCCAGGTCAGGACCTTCTCGTGGATCTCCTGCGTGGACTGCGCTTCGCAGAAGGCCACCGTGGCCACGTCCTTCAGGATGGGCATCTCCACTGTGTAGACCCGTCCGTCCAGCAGCGCCACCAGGGGCCCCTTGATGATCGGAGGTCGGACGCCTGACATCTCCTAATAGGGTCTCGGCTTCCACGGCCATGAATTCGACTTTTCAAAGCTTCTTATCTTCAGGATCCCCAGGCAGAACCGCGTCCTGTCTTGGAGCCTCACCCCACGTCCTTAATTGCCTGGAGTCAAAGCGCTCAGGCTTCTGATCCGCGCAATCACTGAAGCCTGCATCGGGGACAAAGTCTTAGGAGCTGCAGGCCTTTGTTGAGCAAGTGCCAGCTGCCCATCAAGAGGCGCGGGCTGCCGCGGGCCCCGACCACTCCGGCGCGCTTGGCCCCCGCCATCCCGGCGCGTGGGGCGGCCTCAGCGCGGTCCGCTGCTCCGCCAGCCCGCCTAGGGCCGCCGCGGTGGGGGGCCTCTGCCGCGCCTCTGAGCCGCGCTCCGACCAGCCTCACTGTCTTTACTGCCCCCCGTGGTGGCCTGGGGATTTCTCTCAGCCCTTGGATGTCAAAATTCAGTGGTTCTAATAAGGTCAGTTGTGCATCCCAACCACCGGCAGAGTTTGTTAAATTATAGATTTCTTGGCACTGCCCCCCAGAATGTCTCATTCTGTAAGTCTGGAGTGAGGCCTGAGAATTTCCATGTCTCTCTTTCTTTCCTTCCTCCCTCCCTCCCTTTCTTTCTCTCTTTTTTCTTTTTTTTTTTTTTTTTTTTTTTTTTTTTTTTTTTTTTTTTTGACAGGCTGTTTTCTCTGTTGCCCAGACTAGAGTGGAGTGGTGCGAACATAGCTGGCTCAGCCTCAACCTCCTGGGCTCAAGAGCTCCTCCCGCCTCAGCCTCCCAAGTAGCGGGGACAACAGGAGCACAACACCACACCCCGCTAATTCAAAAACTTTTTTTTTTTTTTGAGACGGAGTCTCACTCTTTCACCCAGGCTGGAGTGCAGTGGCGCAATCTCGGATCACTGCAATCTCTGCTGCCCGGGTTCAAGCGATTCTCCTGCCTCAGCCTCCCCAGTAGCTGGGATTACAGGAGCCTGCCATCACGCCCAGCTAATTTTTGTAGTTTTAGTTGAGACAGGGTTTCACCATCTTGGCCAGCCCTGTCGTGAACTCCTGACCTCGTGATCCACCCACCTCGGCCTCCCGAAGTGCTGGGATTACAGGCATGAGCCACTGCACCCAGCCTATGTTCTTATTAAGCATTTGTGTCAGGAGTCCCCAAGACACCTCCAAGCTTTGATAATTCACTAGGAGAATCCACAGAACTCAGTCTATAGTCAGACTCACAGCTATGATTTTTTACAATGAAAGGAAACAAAATCAGCGAAGGAAAAAGGTCCGTGGGGCAAAGTCTGGAGAAAAGCAGGAGCGAGCATCCAAAAGTTCTTTCCCAATGGAGTCATATAGCATGTTCTAAATTACTCCAACAATTAGTTAAGATTACAAGTGCAAAGTGTCCTGTACCAGGGAAGCTTGCCTGAGTCTAGGAGTCCAGGGAATTTTTATCAGTGGTCAGTCACATGCTGTGGAAAGTAAAAAGGTTTCTGTTCAAAGTTTCCCTTCTTGTTAAAGAATAAATCATAAGTATTAGAAATAATAGTTTCTTTTAAAGACTAACTTCCTTCAAGCCTCCTCTGCTCTGTGCTAATAACTCTTTGTTCAGCCCTATCCTTTGTAGCTGTTAGATATAAAGGAATGAGTACATTCTATGTCCTTGTACTTTAACCGAGGTATTTGTTCTAGATATGCTCAGGTATGTCCCAGATCACAGCTTATGCCCCTTCCTTATCTGGAAATGTTATTACTTCTCTAAGTCTTTTCATAAGCAACTTCCTCTCCTCCTTTGTTCTCCCTTGCCTTTACCTATTTAGGAAAGTTTTAGGTTATTAGCCAGTTGGGTTTAGCTTAGATTGTGTGTTCAGGCTCCAGCCAATGGAGACAGGACACAGTAGCAGGGAGAAGCTGCCTAAGAGATAAAAATTGCTTCCCTCCTTTGTTTGGGTATGCTCTTGCCATTGTTCTGTCTGCGAGGAGCACACTTTCTGCGGAAAGTAGCTTGCTGAGAAATTTTTTTGTCTGAATGCTAATTTTTCCTTATGGCACTGAGGAATAAGCATTTTACTTATAACACACACCAACAATTTCAGACACTCTAAAGGAAAGCGGCAGCCAGGTGTAGTGGTTCACACCTGTAATCCCAGCACTTTGGGAGGCCAAGGCAGGCAGATCACTTGAGGTCAGGAGTTTGACATCAGCCTAGCCAACATGGTGAAACCCTGTCTCTACTAAAAATACAAAAGTTAGCTGGGTGTGGTGGTGTATGCCTGTAATCCCAGCTACTCAGGAGGCTGAGGCAGGAGAGTCACTTGAATCTGGGATGCAGAGGTTGCAGTGAGCAGAGGTCATGCCCCTGCATTCCAGCCTGGGTGACAGAAGGAGACTCTGTCTCAATAAGTAGATAAATAAATAAAATAAAGGAAAGCAACATAAACTGCGTTGTGTGTACAAACAGTTTAGGCACAGTGAGCCACTCTTATTAGGTAGGGAATGGTGACAGGCCTCTCTAAACCCAAGTTCCCAGATGCCAACTTTGCAAGCAGCCCTCTCTAAGGACAGTAGTCTCAGACCTGCTATTCTAACTCTTCTGAACAGCATCTTAGACAAAAGTCCTAATTTTTTTTTTTTTTTCCCAATATGGAGTCTTGCTGGAGGCTGGAGTGCAGTGGTGAGATCTCAGCTCACTGCACCTCTGCCTCCTGGGATCAAGCAAATCTCCTTTCACAGCCTTCCAAGTAGCTGGGATTACAGGCATGCACCACCACGCCCCATTAATTTTTGCATTTTTAGTAGAGAAGTGGTTTCACCATATTGGCCAGGCTGGTCTCGAACTCCTGACCTCAAGTGATCTGCCCACCTCGGCTTCCCAAAGTGCTGGCATTACAGGCATGAGTCACTGCACCCAGCCCAAAAGTCTTAATCCTTATCACGGAATTTTCTCTTGTTGCTTGAGTAATATTATCTCCCATTTTCTTTCTTTCTTTTCTTTCTTTCTTTTCCTTCCTTCCTTAATTCCTTCCTTCCTTCCTCTCTCTCTCTTTTCCTACCTTCCCTCCTTCCCTCCCTTCCCTCCCGTCCCTTCCCTCCCTCTCCCCCCCTCCTCTCCTCTTCCCTCATCTCCCCTTCTCTCCCCTTCCTTCCCCTCCCCTCCTCTCCCCTCCCCTCCTCTTTCTTGCTTCCTTCATTTCTTTCTCTCTCTCTCTCTCTTTCTCTCATGTCACTCTGTCACCCAGGCTAGAATGCAGTGACACAATCCCAGCTCACTGTAATGTCTGCCTCTTGGGTTCCAGTGATTCTCCTGCCTCAGCCTCCCAAGTAGCTGGGATTATAGGCATGTACAACCATGCCCGGCTAATTTTTGTATTTTTAGTAGAGATGTGGTTTCACCATGTTGGCCCGGCTGGTCCCAAACCCCTGACCTCTATCTACCAGCCTCGGCCTCCCAAATTGCTAGGATTACAGGCATGAGCCACCACACCTGGTCTTTATTTCTTTATTTTCTATTGTTTGTTTGCAGTGATAGGATCCCCAATTCAGAAATCAAGTAAAGTAAAGGAAGTATGCCTCCAAAAGGTATTGGAGTAGATAAACTAGATATTACGAAGCCTACAGATTGCGTCTATTAATTTTTAAAAATAAATTATTATTTAAGATAATTTATTTAAACAATTTTTTGCATGTGTGTGTGATGGAGTCTCGCTCTGTCGCGAAGGATGGAGTGCAGTGGTGCAATCTCGGCTCACTGTAACCTCCGCCTACCGGGTTCAAGCGATTCCCCTGCCTCAGCCTCCCGAGTAGCTGGGATTACAGGCACCTGCCACCACGCCCGGTTAATTTTGTATTTTTAGTAGAGAGAGGGTTTCACCATATTAGCCAGGATGGTTTCAATCTCCTGACCTCGTGATTCACCCACCTCGGCCCCCCAAAGTGCTGGGATTATAGATGTGAGCCACTGTGCCCAGCCTATTTAAACAAATTTTTAAAATAAATTATTTTATTTTAACTTAGCATATTCCTTTATTCAGGGAGATTAGTTACTGAGATGTTAACTTGTTGTAGGCAAAGAGAAGAAACATGGTGAAGTCAGGTTTGTTGGTGGAGGAAAAATGGTACTAAAGACTCTGCCCAACAAATATTCAGAATCAGAAATGTTCATATGTCTCCATGGTTCAATTTCTCATGAGTCACTTTCCATTAGAAGAATTCTGGGGAGCAAATAAGACAGGATTCTTTCAGGTATCAACCCAGAGTGTTTTTTTTTTTTTTTGAGACAGTCTCACTCTGTCGCCCAGGCTGGAGTGCAGTGGCACGATCTTGGCTCACTGCAACCTCTGCCTCCCGGGTTCAAAAGATTCTCCTACCTCAGCCTCCCAGCTGGGATTACAGGCCCACACCACCATGCCTTTCTAATTTTTGTATTTTTAGTAAAGACAGCGTTTCACCATATTGCTCAGGCTGGTCTTGAACTCCTGACCTCAGGTGATCCATCTGCCTCGGCTTCCCAAAGTGTTGGGATTACAGGCGTGAGCCATGGTGCCCAGCCCAACCTATAGTTTTTCGGTCTTCTCTCAGCCAAGGCATCCAGTGAAAATACAATTTATTTTTCAGATTCCTCTGAAGAATTAAAAAGTCTCTTTTGCCGCCGGGCACAGTGGCTCACACCTGTAATCCCAGCACTTTGGGAGGCTGAGGCAGGCAGATCACAAGGTCAAGAAATCGAGACAATCCTGGCCATGGCCAACGTGGTGAAACCCTGTCTCTACTAAAAATACAAAAATTAGCTAGGTGTGGTGGCACACGCCTGTTGTCCCAGCTACATGGGAGGCTGAGGCAGGAGAATGGCGTGAAACTGGGAGGCGGAGCTTGCAGTGAGCGGAGATGGCGCCACTGTACTCCAGCCTGGGCGACAGAGCGAGACTCCGGCTCAAAAAAAAAAAAAAAAAAAAAACTCCGTCTCAGAAAAAAAAGTCTCTTTTGCATCAAATTGCCATACTCTCTGCTCTTGGTCCCCTTTTCCATGTACTCATTCTTCAAGCATTTATTTTCTCATCGCCTGATCAAGATCATTGCAATGACCAAAAAATTTTCGAATGCTGTGGTTTATGTGATATTCCTTTAGCAAGTTAATCACGATGTTGCATTCTTGAGTGTGCGAGTGTGGAGGAAAGTCAGGATGCATCTTTAAGACAAGATGATGGGTCACGGCAGTGCCACACCACTCACGGCCACACCAGGAAAGCTGAAGGGGCAGTCACCAAGGAAGATGCCTGACCCAGAAGCTGGCTGCCAGGGAGCCAAGAGCCATGTCACTCCACAGGTGGCCACTGCCCGGGGGGGCCCCTCTACTGCCCAAGCTTATTATTACTATTTTTTTATTTTTTATTTTATTTTATTTATTTATTTATTTTGAGATGGAGTCTCGCTTTGTCGCCCAGGCTGGAGTACAGTGACGCAATCTCGGCTCACTGCAACCTCAGCCTTCTGGGTTCAAGCGATTCTCCTGTCTCAGCCTCCCGAATAGCTGGGACTACAGGCGCATGCCACCACACCTGGCTAATTTTTCCTATTTTTAGTAGAGACGGGTTTTCACCATGTTAGCCTGGATGGTCTCCATCTCCTGACCTCGTGATCCGCCCGCCTCGGCCTCCCAAAGTGCTGGGATTACAGGTGTGAGCCACCGCGCCCGGCCTCTTATTATTAGTATTTTTTTTTTTTTTTTTTTGAGACAAAGTCTGGCTCTGTCTCCCAGGCTGGAGTGCAGTGGCACGATCTCCGCTCACTGCGACCTCCGCCTCCCGAGTTCAAGAGATTCTCCTGCCTCAGCCTCCCGAGTAGCTGGGACCACAGGCACGTGCTACCTCACCTGGCTAATTTTATTTTTTGAATAGACAGGGTCTTGTCATGTTGCCCAGGCTGGTCTTGAACTCCCGGGCTCAAGCGATCCTCTCACTGCAGCCTCCTAAACTGCTAGGACTACAGGTGTGAGCCACCACACCTGGCCAAGTTCTACTTTTTAATATTTAAAATATGAAATAGGCCGGGCACGGTGGCTCACATCTGTAATCCCAGAACTTTGGGAGGCTGAGGCAGGCAGATCACCAGAGGTGAGGAGTTCGTGACCAGCCTGGCCAACATGATGAAACCCCGTCTCTACTAAAAATACAAAAATTAGCCGGGTGTGGTGGCAGATGCCTGTAATCCCAGCTACTCGGAAGGCTGAGGCACCTAAACCCGGGAGGTGGAGGTTGCAGTGAGCAGATATCATGCCACTGCACTCCAGCCTGGGCGATGCAATGAGACTCTGTCTCAAAAAAAAAGATGATGTCAGTGATTTCTATTGCATCAGGTCTGGAGGCACTCTGTACCTAATTGCTCCACTCTTTGTGGTGCTAAATTCAAATAATTCAGGTGGTGAGAAACTGACTCCCCTGGGAGTGCGGGTGTGCGTGCCTGCCGCGGAAATTCCGCCTTCGGGCGCCTGCGGTTGGCCCTGGCAGCAGCCAGGGCGCTCCAAGTAGGAAGATAAACGGGATTGCTGGAAGCCGAAGAGTCGGGAGAGGCGGGGAAGGGCTCCCTCTTCCCCATTGGCTGCGCCCGCGGAGCCGCCTTGCGATTGGCCGCAAGAGGGGTCCCGCGTCGGCCCGCCCTTCCGGCCGTGAGAGACGCCGGGATCGCGAGCGATGGCTGAGCCACAGGCTGCTGGGAGGCTGTGTCCGCCGGCCGGCGGGGCGAGGCCGCCGGGCCCTACATGTCAGGTCCTGGCCCGGGGCACCGGGGAGGCCGGCGGCGGGGGCGGGGCGGGCGCGGGGTTGGCGGTCGGCCGAGCGGGAGAGGCGGGCATGGGCATGGCCGCACCGGGGCTTGCGCGGACCGCCCCTGGCGCAGCCTTGGGCCTCTCTCCCTCTCTCAAGTGGTGGTGGCTGTGGGTTTTTCTGCGGGCAATCCTTTAGAGTAATTTGTTCAACGCCCGCGCGCCCTGCTGTGGGGTAAAGCGGCAGATTCATACTGCTGTCATTTGTCGTTAAAACGATGGGCTGCCTGGCTGGGCGCGGTGACTCACGCCTGTAATCCCAGCAGTTTGGGAGGCCGAGACGGGCGGATCAGGAGGTCAGGAGATCCAGATCATCCTGGCTAACACGGTGAAACCCCGTCTCTACTAAAAATAGAAAAAAAAAATTAGCCGGACGTGGTGGCGAGCGCCGGTACTCCCAGCTACTCGGGAGGCTGAGGCAGGAGAATAGCGTGAACCTGGGAGACAGAGGTTGCAGTGATCCGAGATCGCGCCACTGCACTCCAGCCTGGGCGACAGAGCGAGACTCCATCTCAAACAAAACAAAACAAACGATGAGCTTCTGTCGTGTGTGTGTTTGTGTGTGTGTGTGTGTGTGTACCATTTGGATTTGAAGGCAGGGGGATGACATTGTGATTTGGCCTCCTGTGACCGTCCATTCTCAAGGTCTCGCCAGCGTGGTGCAGAAACTCGGCACACCCTGCCTACCTTGGAAAAAGGCTTTCCCTTCCCCACCTCCCTTTCCCTCCATCTCTTCCCTCTTTCCCTCTCTCCACTTCACTCCCGTCCCCCAGCTCTTCTCTCCCATCTTTCTGTTCTTTGTCTCTCTCTTTTTTTTTCTGCATTAAACCTTTCAGGAGTGTCTTTGTAAACTATTAAAAAGCGTTAGGTCTTCAACATGTACGTTTACTTGCAGGCCTGAGACCTGGGAGGAAGCTGGAGAAAAGATGCCCTCTGAATCTTTCTGTTTGGCTGCCCAGGCTCGCCTTGACTCCAAATGGTTGAAAACAGATATACAGGTGGGGTTTGACATGTGTTTTTGTTGGTGTGTTTCTGCTTCCATGTTTAAATTTCTCGTGTAAGGCTTCTCTTAGGGTATGTAAGGGGAAGTCAGTTGTATTTTGCTATATTAGAGGAGCAGGTTTGTTTCCTTTAACTTAAAATGTAACAGTCTTTATGGCTGTTTTTGTAGATCGTGCACGGCTGCCTTTTAATTAGTTTCTTGCAAGTGCACGAAACTTGAGATCTATTAATAGGCAAAAATTTTTTCCTATTATTACTGGTTAAGAAATCTGCCACACTCCTAACCATATCATGGTGACTGTTGTTTGTTACTGATAGTTTTTGAGCTGTTTAGTTAGCTGTGGAGGGGAAAATTGGAGAAGTAAGTTGCAGTAATTACGGTCTATAGAAACTCACTCGTTTTATGAGGTTTTGTGTTTGTGTTTCTGGAGAGACAAGAGTTAGTTCAGTTGAGCTGTTTGTTTTGTATTTGTAACCAATACAAGGTCTAAGGACAATTCTGTTGAAACTGAGGTCATGATGTTGGGATCTTAAGGGCTGAAGGTTCCAAATAAATGATATGTATAGAATTCTCTCTGACTTGAAATTTTCCCTTTCTGGACCTCCAGATGCTGAGGCTAAGAGTGTCCATATGACAGTGCCTTCCATGACAGTAGTCAGCAACCCTTTTTTTTTTTTTTTTGCACGTATCAGTAATTCATTCTGTATATTTTGAAAAGTTTTAACCTCTTCTTCCTAGCCCTCCGGTATTTGTTAATAAATTAAAACGTTTCCCAAAGTGTTTTTTGTGAAACAATAATTCTAAAAGATGCTCTAAGAAAAGCTAAGTACATGGAAAAATCCAAAGTATTTATTTTATTTATTATATTTCATGAATTTTTTTTTGTTTTTTCCTCTCGAGAGGGAGTCTTGCTCTGTCACTCAGGCTGGAGTGCAGTGGCATGATCTTGGCTCACTGCAACCTCCACCTCCTGGATTCAAGCAGTTATCTGCATTAGCCTCCTGAGTAGCTAGGATTACAGGCGCCCTCCACCACGGCCAGCTAATTTTTGTATTTTTGGTAGAGTCGGAGTTTCACCATATTGGCCAGGCTGGTCTTGAACTCCTGACCTCATGATCCACCCGCCATGGCCTCCCAAAGTGCTGGGACTACAGGTGTGAGCCACTGTGCCCGGACCATATTTGATGAATTTTTTTGTCCTTTGTTCTTTTAAAAATCATGGTTGGAAAGCAGAGCATAATTGTTCTTTATGTAGATCCCAACTGATTGGGGTTGTTAGGCAGATGTTTTGGTGTTCAGTAAGTGTTTTTGTTTTCCATTATTAAGACTATGAATATTTTATTTTATTTTCTGAGACAGGGTCTTGCTCTGTTGCCCAGGCTGGAGTGCAGTGGTGTGATCTTGGCTCACTGCAGCCTCTGCCTCCCAGGTTCAAGCAGTTCTCCTGCCTCAGCCTCCTGAGTAGCTGGCGTTACAGGTGCCCGCCACCACTAACCTCCGCCTTTCAGGTTCAAGCGACCCTCTGCCTCAGCCTCCTGAGTAGCTGGGATTACAGGTGCATGCCAGCATGCCCGGCTAATTTTTGAATTTTTAGTAGAGACCAGGTTTTCACCATGTTGGTCAGGCTGGCCTCAAACTCCTGACCTTGTGATCCACCTGCCTCGGCCTCCCAAAGTGCTGGGATTACAGGCATGAGCCATATTTTTAGTAGAGATGGGGTATCACTATGTTGGCCAGTCTGCTGTCGAACTCCTGACCTCAAGTGATGCTTCCACATTGGCCTCTCAAAGTGCTGGGATTACAGGTGTGAGCCACCACACCTGGCCAATGGGAGGTCTCGCTTCCCTTCTCTCCAGCATTCCATAAGCAATGTGTTTGGGCAGTATGTGTTCGATTTTCTCTATGTATACTTCGAACCCTACAGTAGTGAAAGGAAGAGTAGACAACTTTGAAGCTGATGTGGTGTGGTCTTGGAGCTGGTGGTGCTAATTACTCTTGGTTGTTTTCATACCCTCCAGTGACTTCATCCTGCTTTTGCTGTTGTAAAGTGTTGTAATTTATACTCCTGAGAATAACACTTGAGGTGTACTTAGGGTTCTTGTCTGATTCCTGGTGACTGTCAAAGCTTTTCATCTTGAAGAAGGGAGATGAGCAGTGTTCCAGTGTACTGGTTTAAAATTAAGAATGTTGCATTTTTTTCACGTGTAAAATTTATAGCCAGATGTAGGGTAGGGGTGGCCTACTTTCTTTAAAGGGTGAGATAGTAAATATTTTAAGGTCTCAATGGACCCTATGGTCTCTGTCATAGCCATGGGACCTTGCAGCTGTAGTGCCAAAGTAGCCACAGACGATACTGCGTCAGCGGGCAGGGGACGTTCATTCTGTAAAGTTGATTTATGGACACAAAAGATGAAGTCCTCAGAATGTTTGCAAGTCACAAAACGCTGTTTTTCTTTTGATTGTTTTTCAATCATTAAAAAATATAAAATACGATGGCCAGGCGTGGAGGCTCACACCTGTAATCCCAGCACTTTTAGAGGCCGAGGCAGGCTATCACCTGAGGTCAGGAGTTCGAGACCCGCCTGGCCAACATGGTGAAACCCCATCTCTACTAAAAACAAAAAATTAGCCGGGCATGGTGATGCACGCCGGTAATCCCAGCTCCTCGGAGGCTGAGGCACGAGAATCACTTGAACCTGGGAGAATCGCTTGAACCTGGGAGGCAGAGGTTATGGTGAGCCAAGACTCTGTCTCAAAAGAACAACAAAAGTAAAATACTTTCTCTGCTTTCAGACCATACACAAAGAGGCTGTGGGCTGGGTTTGGCCCCTGGGCTGTGGTTAGTGACCACACACACACAACACACACACACACGTACGGCAGAGTCTGGCATTTAGAGCCAGCACCTGTGTTCTCACCTGAGCTGTGTTTCTGGCTGGGTTCTACTCTGTATTCTGTGATCCGAGGTGTCTACCTTGGTAAACTGGAGACAACAAAGCCTGCCTCCTTCAAGGTTGTTTGTAAAGATTTAAAAGGGTAATGTATTGTTGTTAGGCCAGGTGCTTTGTATAGTACATGTTAGGTTATTTTCACTTTTTGTTTTTTGAGACAGAGTCTTGCTCTGTTGCACAGGCTGGAGTCCAGTGGCAAGATTCCAGCTCACTGCAACCTCTGCCTCCCAGGTTCAAGCAATTCTCCTGCCTCAGTCTCTCTAGTTGCTTGGATTACAGGTGGCTGCCAACCATGCCAGGCCAATTTTTGTATTTTTAGTAGAGATGTGGTTTGACCACGTTGGCCAGGCCGGTCTCAAACTCCTGACCTCAAGTGATCTGCCTGCCTCGGCCTCCCAACGTGCTGGGATTACAGGCGTGAGCCACCGCATCTGGCCCATTCTCACTTTCCATTAGCTGCTTTTTTCCCCCATTCATTTCCTCCCTTCCTGTGTATGATTTCTGAATTAAATGTATTTCATGTCTTAACCTTCTGAATTGTTTGTTCTCTCATTTTCCATGTTGTTCAGGAAAATAAGAGGCTGAGACATATAAATGTGCATGTAGTTTCTCAGATCAGGATAAATGCTCACCTGTTGCAGAACGGGACTCTGCTCTTGCTTCACCCAGGATGCGTTTCCTAGTTCCTTCCTAGAGTGGGGCCACACCCTACTCCAGCCCTCCAGACCCAGCTCCCTGCTCTGACATGATTCCAGCAGACTGTATTCCAGCTGTCCTTCCTGGACCTAGGTATTTTCTTTGTTTTTTTTTTTTTTGTGTTTTTTTTTTGTTTTGTTTTTGAGATGAAGTCTCACTTGGTGGTCCAGGCTGGAGTGCAGTGGCGTGATTTTGGCTCACTGCAACCTCCATCTTCCAGGTTCAAGCGATTCTCCTGCCTCAGCCTCCCAAGTAGCTGGGATTATAGGCGCATGCCACCAAGCCTGGCTAATTTTTGTATTTTTAGTAGAGACAGGGTTTCACCATGTTGGCCAGGCTGGTCTCGAACTCCTGACCTTGTGGTCCACCCACCTCAGCCTCTCAAAGTGCTGGGATTACAGGTGTGAACCACCGCACCCAGCCAGCATTTTTTTTTTTTTTAAACTTATATGAAATTTATTTTATTGTGGTATCTAGTTCAGTAAATTTTGACTTCTGTAGATTCATGTAACCCCCATCATCATCAGGATGTAGAAGTTTCATCACCCCAAAAGCTTCCTTGTGCTTCTCCTTTTTATCACATGTTCTCTGGCCTCATACCCTGGCAACCACTGATCTGTTCTCCATCAGTATAGAGTATTCTTTTTGAGAATGTCATGTGAGTGGAACCATATTTTAAGTAATGTTTTGAAACCATCTTCATTTACTCCCAGTTATATGTCTGAGATTTATCTGCTGTTCTGTGTATTAATAGTTGTTTTTATTGCTGATTAGTATTTCATCATTTGGATGTACCACACTGTGTTTATCCATTCTGCTATTGTAGGACCTGGTGGTTGTTTCCATTTTTCTTTCCCAATTGTACTCCTGCTGTGAGCATTTCTGTACAGATTTTGTGTGAATATAGTTTCCATTTCCCTAGGTAAAGACCTAGTGGTGTGAAAGTTGGGTCATGTGCTGAACTGTTTTCCGAAGTGGCTGTTTTAGTTTGCATTCCCGCTGGCAATCTGTCACGTTTCTGTTGCTCTGTGTCTTTGTTAGCACTTGATGTTATCAGTGTTTTTTAGTTGAGCCATTCTAACAAGTCTAGTGGGATCTCATTGCGGTTTTAATTGCACTTCCGTAATGGCTAACGATGCTGAATATCATGTTCTTGTTTGCCACTCTTGTATCCTCTGTGAAGTTTCTGTTCAGATCTTTTGCACAGAAAAAGCTGTATCATGGAACCAGTAAAATAACCAAGGAGAGGTTGATTAAAGTTCTGTTTATAACCCTAGAAGATTCCTGCCCTAGGGATATGGGATGGCTGAACATAGGACACCGACACTGGACAGATGAAATAGCAGTTTATTAGTCACGCATGCTCACAGCCCTGGGGGTGGGGGACACTGCATGGCACACGGGGGCTGCACTTGGGAATAGAGTGAACCACCAGGGGCTGTGGGAGGCACATTTTGTAGTAAGAAGAGGGTGAGGTAACCTTGCTTCCATGGGAAGTTGTGATTGGCTTGTGTGAATAACTCTGGGCCAGCAGGGATGAGCAGGCTGGGGTCGGGTCTCTGCGATAAGGAGGGTTGTTTGGCTTTGGGATCTTATCCGTGGGAGCAGAGCTCGGGAGAGACCTTGTGGTTAGGCCATTTGAGGCTTTCTTGATTTTACCAACGTAAAAGGAGCACGTAATATTTATCCTTAATTTCAGGCCACACAAGACATTCTTCTATATCTACTTTCTGTGGCACTTTTCAAAAGGTTTTGTCCTTAGTGTTTAGCAGTTGATTATGATGTGCCTCGTCATGGCTTCCTTTGGATTTATCTTGTGTGGGCTTTATGCAGATTCTTCAATCTGGCTAAGTTTATGTCATTTGCTGAACCTAGGAAGTTTTCAGCCATTAGTTCTTTGGATATTTTTTTCAGCATTGTACCTTTTCTCTCCTGCTATTAACCTGTGGGGTCTGTGCTAATTCTAGGTAGTTAGTTTCAGAATTGAATTGCACTGTAGGACACACAGCTGAGTGTCGCAGAGAACCGGAGAATTGCTTGGTGCAAAAGTCCATGCATTTGGTGTCAGAAGTGTTGTAAACAGATGAACTGTTTCCTTCGAGATTTTTAGATACTCATTATTTGTAATCTGGATGGGATATTGTGTCTTTCACCGATTGAGATACATTTTTCTAATTATATTATTTAGATGTTTAGTCACAGCCTTCTGTGATGGAAGGTGTTTAGACTTCAAGGTTAAGGTTAGTTCTCTCTTCTCCTCGCTTACTATGTAAGGAGTTTTATGACAGTTGTTTTTGACTGAAACTTGACATTGTCAGTGGCCTAAAGTCCTTTTTCTCAGCTTTTCCTTTGTGTCCCAGTGCTCTTGAATGATGCTGTCAGTGACAGTGACAGTGCATAGCAGTGCTTCCCAGTTGGCAGTGGAGTAGGGCCTTGTAAAGAGTTAAAAGATTTTTGAATCATACTCCTGTTCTACACCCTCCCTTTTCCCATGGGTACACAAGCACTGGGACTCTTGTGTACCCATGGGAACAGTGCTTTTAACCACTGGATAAAAGCAATTGGTGTGAAATTGAAGTAGGTAAATATCAGATTTAAGTTTCTCAGTTGTGAAATTTGCTAGGAAGTTAATGAAATATCATTTTGGAAGACATGCTTTAAATAATTTGATAAATTGGTTTCTTTTTTTTTTTTTCCGGATGGGGTCTTGGTCTGTCACCCAGGCTGGAGTACAGCGGTGTGATCTCAGCTCACTGCAAGCTCTGCCTCCCGGGTTCACGCCATTGTCCTGCCTCAGCCTCCTGAGTAGCTGGGACTACAGGTGTCCACCATCATACCTGGCCAATTTTTTGTATTTTTAGTAGAGACGGGGTTTCCCTGTGTTAGCCAAGATGGTCTCGATCTTCTGACCTCATGATCCACCCACCTTGGCTTCCCAAAGTGCTGGGATCACAGGCGTAAGCCACCACTCCCGGCCAATATATTGGTTTGTTTATGAAAATTATACTGGATCTGTTACAGGTATGATTGAGGTATTTTATTTTTAAGTTGTCAAACATACAGTTAATGATGTGTGTTGTAACTTTTCGGGGAGGGACATTTGCAGAGACTGACTAATGGTATGGCATTCTGAAAAGCGTTTACAGATTAAAAAATTTTTATTTCTACAGATGATAGTGTCGAACCAAGTGGAACAAAGAAAGAAGATCTGGATGACAAAGAGAAAAAAGATGAAGAAGAAACTCCTGCACCTGTATATAGGGCCAAGTCAATCCTGGACAGCTGGGTATGGGGCAAGCAACCAGGTAATCTTTGATCAGAGATAGAAATTAGTGTAGACATTTTGCCTCCAGATCCTCAGGTGGTTTTAGCAATTGGTTCTCTAATTCTGTAGGAGAATATTGATACTGGTATATTCTTACATGTCATTGAAAGTGGAAAAGATAGCTAGATATTCTTCTACTCATGTTTTGGATAATGAGATAAATTATTTTATGCTTCACACACTTGGAATATGTCATCTACTGTAATATAGTATCTGAATGAATACTTTAAATAAAATATATTTCTGTAAACTAATTGTATACTTTAAAAATCTGTGAATAAATTTGAGTAGCAAGTCTCAGAAACTTGATTCTGAATATTAAAAATATATCCTTCCTTTGGAGGGAGCGTGTAGTAAACGTGTTAGTGTGATTGTAAGCATGCTGTCTTTCTGGAGGTCGCTTTGTTCCTGCATCCACTGCTTTCATTTCAGGGATGTTCATGGAACGCAAGGCACCAAAGGACCAGAAGCATCCCCCTGCAGGACCAGCACTTGGCCCTGGCCATCCTGCTGGAGCTGGCTGTGCAGAGCGGCACGCTGAGGTGAGGGCTGCTGCAGACGGGAACACTTTGGGGAAGCGCCTCTGTATCCAAATACCTGTTGCGTTGTGTGCATTTCGCTGAATCGTTTGTGACCGCAGCAGATGTGGTACTCTGTACAGAGAACCAGGTCTCAGGGCTCACTCTCTCTTTATCTTTTCTTCACTTCCTTTTTTATGCTCAGTTTTCTAGCCTGGGAACTGTTCCTTTCTTTTTTTTTTTTTTCTTTTTTTCTGTCACTTTTCCTCATTTAATTATTTTTGTTCCATGAATTTAAGATCCTAGATCTTTCACGTAACGTGCTCTTTCATCTTCTTAACTGTTGTTTCCTATCAGCAGAAGGCGATGTCTTGTGCTAAAATCTTGGTGTCAATTCAGTGATTTAATTACCACAGCTTTACTTTAGTTTCCTCTCAAATCCCAAGTATTTGTTCGCTTCTACCTGGTTGTTTGCTTTTACTTTTGTTTAACCATGACAAAAAAAAGTTAATCTGTTTTTACTAGGAATAAATATCTTTTCTCCTTTAGCCAAATGTTGTCTGCCATCCTGTTGTTGCTTCAGCTGTGGGACAGCAGGGCACAGGATACTGACAATGAGCATTCCGCCCAGGGCACCAGCGCCCCACTTTTGCCCTTGCTGCAAAGGTTCCAGAGCATCATTTGCAGTTCATTCTCCTATTGAAGGACGTTTAATTGCTTTTGGTTTTTGTTTTCTTTTTTTTTTTGAGAAAGGGACTTGCTCTGTCACCCAGGCTGGATGCAGTGACCTGATGTTGGCTCACTGCAGCGTTGTCCTCCTAGGCTCCAATGATCCTCCGCCTCAGCCTCCTGTGTTGCAGGGACCACAGACATGTCACAATGCCCGGCTACTTTTTTGATTTTTTTGTAGAGACAAGGTTTCACTGTATTGCACAGGCTGGTCTCGAACTCCTGGGCTCAAGTGATCCCCACACCTTGGCCTCCCAAAGTGTTGGGATTACAAGCGTGATCCACCACGCCCAGGCTTTCTGGTTTTTGGCCGTGTAGAGCTGCCACGATTGTGCTGTGTACAAGTACTTTAGTGAACATATGTTCTCCCTTTGGGTAAACACTTGGAGTGGAATTTGTTAGGTCCTGGGGTCAGTGTGTGTTCATAGTTTCCCAAAGTGGCTTTGCCATTTACATTTGAACCAGTGTGTGTGAGAATTCCAGCTTTTTCTTGTCCTTACAAAGCAGCTGGATGCTGCGTGTGTGGGGCAGATCACATTGGGTTTTGTGAGAGCCAGTAGGAGGGTTAAGGATTTTAGGGACTTCGCAGAAGGAGGCTGGAAAGCATCAGCAGAGGCAGCCTGGACCTTGGATCTGTAAAAAGAAGACACTGTTTGAATCTGCACAATTAAGTTGGGGTTTCCACCAGGGCAGGTGGGGGTCCTGTGGGTAGGCGTGTGTGGCAGCCACAGAGGCTGGGATAGCTTGATATTGGGGTCAGGGCTCAGCCAGCCTGTGTGTCTTCACACCTGCTAATGAGATAACTTGTAAACAATTTCTGTTTATGAATTACAGGATATTGAAGCCAAAAAAGAAGCGCAGAAGAAAAAAGAAATTGATGAACAGGAAGTGAATGCCTCAACATTTCATAGAAGCAGGACTCCATTGGATAAAGACCTTATTAATATGGGAATTTGTGAGTCTTCTGGCAAACAGTGTTTGCCTCTGGTTCAGCTCATACAACAGCTTCTTAGGTAAATCATAGTAGCTGTATTGTATTGTATTGTATTGTATTTATTTATTTATTTTTTTTTTTTTTGAGACAGAGTTTCACTCTTGTTGCCCAGGCTGGAGTGCAATGGCACAATCTCAGTTCACCAGAACTTCTGCCTCCTAGGTTCAAGTGATTCTCCTACCTCAGCTGGGATTACAGGTGTGTGCCACCATGCCCAGCCAATTTTGTAGTTTTAGTAGAGACGGGGTTTCTTTATGTTGGTCAGGCTGGTCTTGAACTCCTGACCTCAGGTGATCCACCCGCCTCAGCCTCCCAAGGTGTTGGGATTACAGGCATGAGCCACCACGCCCGGCCTATTTATTTACTTACTAATTTTTTTTTTTTTTTTTGAGACGGAGTCTCGCTCTATTGCCCAGGCTGGAGTGTGGTGTCAGGACCTTGGCTCACTGCAACCACTGCCTCCTGGGTTCAAGCAATTCTCATGCCTCAGCCTCCCGAGTGGCTGGGACTATAGGCATCTGCAACCACACCTGGCTGATTTTTGTGTTTTTAGTAGAGACGGAGTTTCATCATATTTGTCAGGCTGGTCTCAAACTCCTGACCTCAGGTGATCCATCTGCCTTGGCCTCTGAAAGTGTTGGGATTGCAGGCGTGAGCCACTGTACCTGGCCTGTATTGTATTTTAATGGGTGATGATTGGTTTTCTTATTAAGACAGTGAAATCTAGCACAAGGATCTCAAAAATTTGTTTGGTGATTGAAGGAATATTTTGAAAATTACCTAATGTAGATTTTAGGATAAAGAGCAGGCCCTTTTCAATATAGGTGAGAGGAGAAGTTGGAGGGTATGATGATACTCAAAAGTTTTTCACAGAAGATAAATTGGGGTGTGAAGTAAACATGTAAAAAATTCTTAGTAATAAGCAGGTGGATGTAAATGAATATCATCATGGAAGGTTATTTTTAAAACTGGTTCTATCATTGCCTCACTTTACATATTACAGAGTTATACATACTACTGTGTAAGATAACTTTTCTTTTCAAAACTAAAGTCAGTGTTAAAGAATGGTGAGCATTGTTTTGGAAGACCAGACTAGGAGGAGATTGGAAGAAGAAGTCACACTCAGCCTGTGAACAGAAGCTAACCTTGGCAGAAGCCAAAATGGTCAGACAGTGTTGTGTAAAAATGATCACTCAAGAGGGGCAAAAAAGCAAGGTGATTTGTGAAAGAGATTTATTAGAAAATGAAACGCATTTGTACCTGTACTTAATAAAAATCTGCTTTCTGTAAACTCGGGCTCCTGGTTTTTGTTTCTACACATAGAGAAAGCAGAGCCCTGGCAGGTTGGATCAGGCAGCCGAGCACAGAGCAAGGAGCCCTGGGCAGTGGCTGCAGCTCTCAGCTGGCCTGTTCATGGGGGCATGATGCATCTGCGGCGTGCGGCGGGCCTGTGGCGTGGGGTGGGTTTGCGGCGTGGGGTGGGCCTGCTGTCCACAGCCAGAAAAATGAACTTAGTGGACACACAGTGAAATTTTGAAACAGGAAGTTTTAGAGCTAGTTTCTCTCATAGATTTTAGTAAGTGCTATTTTGAAAAACATTTTTCCGATGTTTGTTTGTTTTTCTAATCTGATAATGCATATTTCACACATTCTGGTCTTTAACCAATGGAAATTAAAGAACTAAACTTCATATAGTTTGTGTTAATGGAAAGAGCTTGGGATTTGTTCTCAGAAAATTTCAGTTGCAACAACTTGTTCGCATAGGTGAACTTCCAGCACAGTAACTAGGAGTAAGAATAAAAGCTGTGTTTACTTTCACAGAGTTAATTAAGAATAAACAAGAAAATGGATGTTAACAACTTTGTAATTAAAATGTAAAGTTCCATGCAAAGTTTTAAAGTGAGCATTTTCCAGGAAGAGGTGATTTTCTAAGTTCTTGAATGCCTCTCCCTTTTCTGAGGAGGCTGCATCATGGGCTGTTGGTGTCTTTGGCAGGGGGTGAGTGCAGGCTTCCTGTTGTGGGTCCTTTGTTCTCACAAGGGCAGTGCCCGTTTTCCCCATCTCCTGCTTGCTCAGACTGTTCCCGTGCACAGAGAGACTGTCCTGTTTGACCTGCAGCTGTGCTGTTTGAGCTGCAGCTGTGTAGCCTGTGCTGGCCAGTCTGGCTACACTCACACAGTTTGCTGATCCGCACTTGAAGTGTGTCCGTCATAGCTGAGACACTGAATATTTTATTTTTAATTTTTATTAAAATGCAGATTTAAAAACTTGATTCCGTTATTAGAAAGCATTTAAGTATGTTTAGAATCACTTGGCCATGTGAGTCTACTTCGTCAATTGTATATTCTATGAGTCTAAGTGCAGATCAGATATTTTCAATGCAAATTTCACTGTCCAAATTGAAATGTGCTACATATGTAAGCTACCCTGATGGTTTTTGAGGACTTAATATGAAATAACCTATGTAAAATATCTCAACAATTTTTCTTCTATTGATTTCATGTTGAAATGGTAATATTTTCAATCTGTTGGGATAAGTATGATACATTATTAAAATTATTTTTATTTTTTGAGATGGAGTCTTGCTCTGTTGCCCAGGCTGGAGTGCAGTGGCACAATCTTGTCTAGGACAGCATCCTGAACGGCACCATTTCCCACCTCGGCAGGGCAGTCTCCTTACAGGGAAGTTAATGAGGCACTAGGGAAGGCTCAGGGGACAGGGAGGGCTTCTGTTGGGAAGAGGCTCGTAGACCCAATTCTGCCTCTGACTTGCTGGGGGTCCTTGAGAAAGTTGCTTCCCCTCTTTGGTCTCAGTTTCCTCAGGTGAGAAATGGGGGTTTGGGCCAAATGGTCTAAGGTTCTGGGAACCTCTAAGTCAGAGCCCGTAGCTGGTGCTCAAGATAAGGGAGAGGCCCTTGGGGTCAGCCGAAAGAGGCAGAACAGGCTCAAAGGTGAGCAAGCTGAGCACATCAGGTGGGCTCAGAGCTGGCACATGAGCCCCACAGCCTGCAGAGCAGCCCTGGACTTGGGAGCCCACTCGCACCAGCCTGGTGGGACTTGAGAGATGTGGGGTCCAGCCTCTCCTACTGTTGTAGGGCTGGGGGCTGGGAGCTGCAGATTCTGACCCCACAGCTGCCTTAGACATGCCAGATGGGCTGGGGCAAGACACACCCCTCTCTATGAAATGAGCAGTCAGTCCAAATAGATACACTAAAGAAGGGCTGTGGGAGGGACCCAGTGTCACTGCACTAGATCCTGGACAACAGAGTGAGACTCCATCTCAAAAAAGAAAAATGAAGGTTTTCAGCATTCACTAAATGCAGAGTAGCTTGTTATAGATTAGCCTCCCCACCAGAACAGTTAGAGAAACTGGACAAAAATGTGCCCCACCACCAAAAACAATTGTTGGAAGGTAATTGGAGACCTCAGCCAGGACTTGAGTGACCAGGCCTAGGAGGTGACCCTGACAGTCTGTAGTACTTTTCCCACATTTGGTGATTGGTCAACAGTAGAGTGCTAAGAGGCTAAGAAACTGAGTATGAAGTGGTAGTTAAGAGGCTGGAGAGCCTAGCTGAATGGCACTCTCACAGGGCTGAAATGACATAATGAGAATTTGGGTCCCAGTAAGGAGATGGAACCTTGGTGGGGATCCTGGAAGGGCCACTCCTAGGAGTCCAAAAGAATGAAAATAGACCAGCTGTCACAAAAACTAAAACCTCCTTTGAGCCAGCTTAGTCCCAAACTAGATGAAGGTGATCTGCTTGAACGCCAATTGTGTGCCGTAAAGTCAAAGTCAATACTCTCTGGAGGCAGATAAAAGTTTACTAGGCATGCCATAAGACAACACAAGACTAAACGAGAAAGACCAAGAAAAAAAACAATAGAAACGTACACAGATATTAGAGTCCTCAGGTAGAAATTTTTTTTTTTTTTTTTTAGGTGGAGTCTCACTCTGTCACCCAGACTGGAGTGCAGTGGTGTGATGTAGACTCACTGCAACCTCAGCCTCCCATGTAGCCGGGATGACAGGGTGTGCAACCATGCCCGGCTAACTTTTTTAACGGGGTTTCATCATGTTGGCCAGGCTGGTCTTGAACTCCTGACTTAAGGTGATCCACCCGCCTAGGCCTCCCAAAGTGCTGCGATTACAAGTGTGGGCGACCGCGCCAGGCCAGTATTTTGCCACAATTTAAAATAAATTTTCTTTTTTCAAGTTTGTTCTCAGACGATATTCACAAGGTCACGTAGTGGCTTACACTTCTGTAGGCCTTGTTGACAGTGCCGGCTTTTAGATACTGATGATCTTCATCTTTTTCTTATCTCCTCGGTAGAAGAATGGGATGCAGGAGGTGCTGCCTAAGACTGGGCGCTCCTGGGCGTTCTTCCTTCCACCAAGCAGCTGCATCATCTGCTGTGCAGTGCGGTTGTCATGGGAATAACCCTTCCCGGCCTCTCGCGCAGGCTCCACGCTGCCAGGGTGGCTCCTATCAGAAAGGTCTTTGGAGGGAGGGAGGCAGGGCTCTGAGCACCGCTCCTCCTGCATCTTCTCCTCCTGCTCTCCCATCCTCTCCTTCTCCTGCATCTTCTCCTCCTGCTCTCGCATCCTCTCCTCCCACATCTTCTTCTCCTCCCGCATCTTCTCCTCCTGCTCCCGCATCTTCTCCTCCTGCTCCCGCATCTTCTCCTCCTGCTCCCGCATCTTCTCCTCCTGCTCTCCCATCCTCTCCTTCTCCCGCATCTTCTCCTGCTCTCGCATCCTCTCCTTCTCCCGCATCTTCTCCTCCTGCCCCCGCATCTTCTTCTCCTCCTCCCGCATCTTCTCCTCCTCCTCCCGCATCTTCTCCTCCTGCTCCCACATCTTCTCCTGCTTCAGCATCTCCTCTTCCTTCTCCCGCAGCTCCTTCTCCTGCTCCCGCAGCCTTTCCTCTTGTATCCACATCTTCTCCTCCTCCTCGCGCATCTTCTCATCCTGATCCCACAGCCTCTCCTCCTTCAATCGCAGCCTCTCCTGCTCCCTCATCTGCTTCTCCTGCTTCCCAATCTGCTCCTCCAGCTCGCGCATCTGCTCCTCCTGCTTCCACATCTGCTCCTCCTGCTCCCGCATCTGCTTCTCCAGCTCGCGCATCTGCTCCTCCTGCTTCCACATCTGCTCCTCCTGCTCCCGCATCTGCTCCTCCTGCTTCCACATCTGCTCCTCCAGCTCCCCCATCTGCTCCTCTTGCTTCTGCATCTGCTCCTCCAGCTTGCGCAGCTCCTTCTCCTGCTTCCGCATCTGCTCCTCCTGCTTCCGCATCTGCTCCTCCTGCTTCCGCATCTGCTCCTCCTGCTTCCGCATCTGCTCCTCCTGCTTCCTCATCTGCTCCTCCTGCTCCCGCATCTGCTCCTCCTGCTTCCGCATCTGCTCCTCCTGCTTCTGCGTCTGCTCCTCCAGCTCGCGCAGCTCCTTCTCCTGCATCCGCAGCTTCTCCTCCTCTCTCCACATCTTCTCCTCCTGCTCCCACATTTTCTCTGCCTGCTCCCTCATCTTCTTCTCCTGCTCCCCCATCTGCTGCTCCTGCTCCTGCATCTTCTCTTCCTGCTCCCGCAGCTCCTTCTCCTGCTCCCACATCTGCTCCTGCTGCTCCCGCAGCTCCTTCTCCTGTGCCCACAGCCTCTCTCCTGTCTCCACATCTTTTCCTCCAGCTTCCGTATCTTCTCCTCCTGATCTCGTAGCTTCTCCTCCTGCTTCCGTATCTTCTCCTCCTGATCTTGAAGCTTCTCCTCCTGCCTCCACATTTTCTCCTCCTGTGAAGTGTTGGTTTGAACCTGAAAAGGAAATAGACTCATGAGCTAGCCATATGAATGTAATCTATAAAATAATGGTTTTCATCTATGATTCTTTAAAAAGAAATTTTAAGCCCTAACCCTGAGGTTCTGATTTCCCAGGCAGGTCCCCACTTTGTAGATTTTTAGCACACTCTAGAGGATTCTATGGCGGGACCAGAACAAGGACCCAAATTTTCCAGCTCTTGGCTGGACCCTCCCCATACCCTGCATGATCCCTAGACCATGGTCCCAGCTGGATGGGGCTCCCACAACCCCGAGGGCTGCAGTCTCTCACCTGTGGCAGCAGGATTTTGTCCTTCTCCGGCTTCCTTTTTAGCTCCTTGATGTTGAGCTGGATCTCAGACTTTTCAGATTCTACGAGTCGAAGTTTTTCTTGTAGTTCGGCATTTTTCTCCTTCAGCTCCTCATTGGTTATGCTATGGCCAGAGGCAGTAGAGAAAGGAATGAACGAAGAACAGAAAGGACCTTTTTGGTGATTGACCCTCTACCGTCGCCCCACAACCACAGAACCGTGGCACTGGAAGGGACCCCAGGAATTAAAAGTCCCAGGTGGCAAGCCAGAGAGAGGACATGAATTGCCTGAGGCTACCCCATGAGTCAGTGGCACAGGCGGCACCAGAGCTTCCCTGCGCACACATGAAAACCTGTATGAGCCTCTCACCATGCTCACCTGTACCCCCCACCTCCCAGCACACCACCCCCACTAAGGGCTCCCAGACCTCCCATCCCACCTTCCCCCATCCTACGTGCTCCTATACAGCTCCAAATTCATGGTGTCCCTCTCGTTTGTTAACTCCTCGATGTACTACAAACAGAGAAAGGTCAAGTCAGGATAGAGCAGGCAGAGGAGCAGCTGGCCGACTAGTAACGACAGCTACAGTGACTACTCCACAGTAACACTTGCTCCCTCTCAATCACACCCGACATGTTCTCAAGACATTTCCAAGCCCATGGTCTCATTTGTTTTTCTCTTTCTTTCTTTCTTTTTTTTTGAGATGGAGTTTCGCTGTTGTTGCCCACGCTGGAGTGCAAAGTCACGATCTCACCCCATCGCAACCTCCGTCTCGTGGGTTCAAGTGATTCTCCTGCCTCAGCCTCCTAAGTAGTTGGGATTACAGGCATGCACCACCACACCTGGCTCTCACTTGTTTTTCAAAGAACTCAGTAAGGGTGGAAGGGACAGGGAAAGATATTGAATTGATAGCTGGCTAACAGGGTCCCAGAGAGATGAGATAATATTGCTATTGCTATTACTGTTATTACTACCACTGTTGGAACCTTTATTGAGTGCTTCACCAGGCCCTAAGCTAACAATCCCATTTAATCCTCGCAACCTCCATAGGAGACAGTTACCATGATCACCTCTATTGTGTAGATGAAAAACATGGGGTATTAAAGGTTAAGTGCTTGCCTAAGATCACTTAGAGCTGGGATTTCAAAATCCAGGTATATCTGATTCTCTAAGCCCATTCTTTCGCTGGGGGTAGGGACACAGATAAGGAGGAGGAAATTAATCCTTTGTTGATTTTTGAAAGAACGATACATTGATTGGCATAGTCCAAACCTCAGAAGATACAGAAGGGAAATACCTCCCCCCAACACTGTTCCTATCTCCTCAGTTTTTTATGAATCCTTACAAACATGTTTTATGTATATTACCATAATATGTACACACACACACGCACACACGTATGTGTGTTCCCTCTTTCTACACAAATGGTAACATACTAAAGATACTCTTCTGTACTTTCATGGTACAAGTACCTAACCCCCACCTAGGATTTGACCAAGGGCACAGCCAAGTATAGGCAGGGTGGGCACTTGGCCTTGGAGCCCTGTGTCCAGTGCTTGCTCCCCACAGCACCCCGTAACTCACCCACAGCAGCTGACTCAGCCCCAACCTGCCTCTAATAACCACACACAAAAGCAGCAAGAAATGGCCCATGCTGTCTTCTGGGCAGGACACTGCATCCTACAGAAGGGACCTTTAGGCTCATTTCTCTATCTGCGAAGCTGGGCTCCCAGGGAACCGGGCAGGTGGTTGGACTCACCCTGTCCGCCTTCTTGTGCTGTGTGGACACAGAGGAGAGAGCCTGCTGTAACTCTCCTTCAAAGTGCCAGGAATGATGCAGGTGGTCTGCCAGATCCTGGGACTCTCCTGGAATGAGAGAGGTTGAGATGTGGCCCAAAGGACTCCCCCAAAGGCCTGTGAAAGTGCGAGGTTGAGGGATGATGGGGTGCCCAGATTCCCACCTTCAAATTTCCTGGCAGCATCCTGGCTGTAATAGAGCGCTGTCTCCAGTTCAGTTTTCTGACACGTAAGGGTTCATATGGTATGATCCTGGGCCTTTGGGAGAAAAGACAAGCAAGTGCTGAAAGAGAAGCAAAGAAACCTCATCCAGAGGACAGGAGGGAACTTCACCCCCTCCACTCACCTCTAGCTGCCTCCTTAGGGCTGGCTGGTGTTGATGGCTTGCCTTCTTTTCCTATAGGAACAGGAAGAAAGAGCTCCTACTAGGGGGAGGCAGAGATCCACAGCAAGAGACATGCCCCCAGAATGGCCCCCTGCCCCAGGACAGGCCCACCCATGGGACCAGGTTATCAGGGACCCTGTGCGGATGCGGTGGAATCTGGGAGGTGAGCCTTCCTCCCCATACTGGGAGTAGGCAAGACGAGACTGGGGCCTCTACATCTGAGTGCCCCCCAAACCCAGTAGTCATGTCATGAGCAAACAAAGAAACCATGTTACTTCTTTCAGCTGAGCTTGGTTCTGTTGTTTCTGTGGGGAGAGTCAAAGGAAGCTTACTGAGGGTGGCCCCCTCGACTCTATTCCCCAGGCCAGGAAGCGGTAGGCAGGGGTCAGGAATGGATTTTAAGGGCAAAGTTCTTAGACCCAATGGGAACACGAACTGGTCAACACTCCTTAACTCCCAAAGAAAAAGGATTTGGTTCTTTGTTGGTTTTTGCCCACAGCCACAAAACTGAAAGTCTGAAACTAGATTCTCCAGAAAAGACAGTAACAGAAACCTTCAGACATGGAATGCGAGAAAAGCCCACCCTTCTGCTAGCTTGTGATTTAGAAAGATGTGTTCATTCAACAAGCATTGAGCAAGCACATAGGGGCCAGGGACAGTTCTTCCCAGCTGGGATATAGGACGGAAAAGGCAGACAGGAGCCCTTGGCCCCAAGGTTTCCATTCTAGTGAATCTTTAAATCCCAGACTCTCAGAGCAAACAGAAACCTCTGATACTCTAACTCTACCTCCTCAGGAAACGGAAGCCCAAAGAGGAGAGGAGTTTACAGCAGGCCCTGGACTAGGGATTAACACAAAAACAATAACAATAACAAATCTGATTTAAACTTCACACATGTAAGTAAAACATTACCACCCCTATTTTACAGATGTGAAAAGAGAGGTCCAAAGAACTCAAGCAATTTGCCGTAAATCATGTCCCTCGCAGATGGAGAGGAAGGTAAGATTCAAACCCAGAATTCTTAACCAGTACCTGGCAGTTCTTCCTTCCACAATCTAAACAGTTACCCTCTACCTCCCCTTGTGCCCCCTGTCCTCAGGAGACCAGCCAGCCAAGACTCACATCCTCAGGTGAATGGTAACCACCAGAAGTGGTTGTCTCAGGGTTAGTGCCATTATTTATTTTCTTCTGTTTGGTGTCGGTTGTTCCAGTACCAACACCAGCACTGTTGCACTGATGATAGTCTGTGAACTGTGGAAAAGAGGAGCAATGATACTCATGAGAACTACAAGCTCCTACAGTCACTTTACAGTTTATACAAAATACTCTCATAGACCATCTGATTTAATGCCACCAACAATTGTACGAGGTGTTGTCGCAATCACTTAGTGACTGAGAGGGATTGATACCATGGCTAAAAGAAAGGCAATAATGGAACTTAAACTCAGTCTTCTGACTCCGAGCTCTGGGGTGTTGCCACAAATCAGCAGCTGCCAGGGACCAAAACCAGAGGCAGAGATAGAAAAGTAAAAAGTAGGCAGGAAGGTGTACACTGTGTGGTTTACAGTCATACATCCACTTAGAGTTATGTATCCTCAGGGCAGAAGGCAGCCTTTCTGTTAAATGTGGGAATTAAACAAAAGAGGACAACCCAAGCTGCATTTCAGAGAGAAGTCTTGTATACTCAGAAATCTATGTGACTATCATCCCTAAGAACATTAATGTATTGTCTCTCCCAAGAGAATCAAGGAAAACTGATGCTTCAGAAAGATGCCTCATATGTATCCTGTGGTACTCAAAGTACCCCAGGTTGAGATGAGATGAGGAAGACTCAAGTTGTCAAGTCCAGTTTCCCAAGATCTCTTGCACAGAAGATGAGCAAATCTCACTTCAAAGATCACTGACTGATGGTCACTCTGGTCCCAGAACCATGGAGAATTCAAATATGAGGTGGAGAACTTAGAAAAAACTGTCAAAGTCTCTCTGGAGAGTAGAAGCCTGGGAGAAAACCAAACCAAACCTGTTCTCCCATCAGTGCTATGCCCAAGTTGCCTCTTTGAGATTGGCATGGGGTCACAGGGTTGGGACCCAGGTACTTTGAGACGTGAGCCCAAAGAGCCCAGGGAAGTCAGGCTTGGGGCAGCGGTAGGTGAGGGCCGAGTATGGAGTGGGGAGCCCCAGGAGTCATCTGCCCAAAGTCACCCTGGGGTGACTGGTGAGGGCAGGTGCTGGGGCATCCAGTTCCTTGGAAATGTGAGCCCGAAGGGCCCAGGGAGGTCCGTTTTTGGACAATAGGAGGTGAGGGCAGAGTACGAAGCAGGGAGCCCACAAGTCACCAGCTGAAAGTCACCCTGGGGTGACCAGTGAGGTCAGGGTCAGGACTGCTGAGGTGTTGGGGCTGACACAAGATTTTGGTTGGGGGAGCCCAGAGGCACTGGGGGGCCCCAGCCCTGTGTGCCTCTGGAGTGACACGGATTCTGGCAGCTGTTCTGCCATCAGAGGGGACCTGGGGCTGGGTTGGGGTTGGGGTGCCGCAATCCGATGCGTTTTACCTTTCTCTTGGCCTCAGCCAATTTGCTCTGTTGGGTTTTTTCTGACATCATGGAGTGGGGAGGGAGGTGGGGTTGGGGCCACATTGGCGTGATCCAGGCAAAGGCAGTGATATGCCTCCAGTCACGTACCACGCAGCTATGTGACTGAGCCACAGGAGGCGTCACCAGGGCTGCACTAGAATGCAGAATAGGGGTGTGGCCTTAATGCTCCAAGCCCATTGGTCAATGAGAAAGATGAAAGGGAAAGGAGGCGGGGTCAAGCAGCCACGTGTCATGAAGGTCCTGCGATGTCACAAGGAAAGCTGCCCATGCAACTGCTGTCCCTGTGCACTCTGGGAGAGGGGTGGGGCTGGCTTTCACTTTCTAAACTTTAAAACTTTATCACCTTAATTGACGTACAAATCCTATTATAATGGAAAATTTACAGCATGCTTGATGATTAATAAAGCAGACTATATTATCCAACATTCCACTAAGATAAAATAATCACAATAATTTCTCTTTTTTGGAAAAAGTTTCTGTTATTCTCCTACACTATTGTTAAGGTTTTTTTTTTAAACTAGAGACATGTCTAATATATTTAAAAACACAAAGCTTTTGAGGTGGGTGTGATGGCTCATGCCTGTAAACCCAGCACCTTGGTAGGCTGAGATGGGTGTATCACCTGAGATCAGGAGTTCAAGACCAAAATGTTAGTATTTTAGTGTGTATTTTAGTATTGATTTTAGTATTTAATACATCATTTAGGGCTACTTATAGCCACAGAGAGAATAAATCTGATTCAGTGACTTAAAGAAATATAGATTTAATTTTTGTCACTTAAAACATGCAGAGGAAGGCAGTCCAGGTTTCTTTTTAGTTTCCTGATACTTCCTTAGCCATGTTTTTATTCTTGTGGTTACAGTGTGGCTGCTGTATTTCCAGGTCTTGGATTGCCTTCCAAGGAGGGAAAGAAGAAAGGTCAAAAGGCTGAGTCTGTCTCTTTTTAGCTGAAAAACATAGATTTCTCAAAAGTTGTAAGATTATACTGCAATTCAATTTTCACCCTTTTTTTTTTTTTTTTTTTTTTTTGAAATGCAGTCTTGCTCCGTTGCCAGGCTGGAGTGCAGTGGCGCAATCTCGGCTCACTGTTACAATGTCCGCCTCCATGGTTCAAGCGATTCTCCTGCCTCAGCCTCCCTAATAGCTAGGAATACAGGCGCAGGACACCACGCCCAGCTCATTTTTTTTAGTATTTTTAGTAGAGACAGGATTTCACCATGTTGGCCAGGCTGGTTTTGAACTCCAGACCTTGTGATCCGCCCGCCTCTGCCTCCCAAAGTGCTGGGATTAGAGGCATAAGCCACCGCGCCTGGCCTGCAATTTTCATCTTTTGGCTGCAAATAAGTTATGTCACTATTCTCAGCTGGGGGAGTGTTTAACTCACATATTGCTTCTTCTCTGTTGACAGGTTTTAAGATTTATGAATAGGTACTGAATTTTATCAATTGCTTTTTTCTTTCTTGATTGAGCAATGTTTTTTCTTATCTTTTTATGTTGATAAGGTAACTTAACAGTGATTGGCTTTTGAATGTTTAACATTGCATTTCTGGAATTAAATCAACTTTGTTGTGATAAATGATTAATACCATATTATATATGGTTGAGATGGGCTTGCTCATAGTTCATTTGGTAGTTTTGTACTTATGTTCACAAGAGAAAGTAGAGTCTAATTTTTTTTTCTGGTGATGTCTTGGTTTTTTTTTTTTTTTTTTTTTTTTGCCATGGAGTCTCACTCTGTTGTCCAGGCTGGAATGCAGTGGCATGATCTCGACTCATTGCAAGCTCCGCCTTCTGGGTTCATGCCATTCTCCAGCTTCAGCCTCCTGAGTAGCTGGAACTACAAGCGCCCACCACCACACCTCTCTAATTTATTGTATTTTTTAGTAGAGATGGGGTTTCACCGTGTTAGCCAGGATGGTCTTGATCTCCTGACCTCGTGATCCACCCACCTTGGCCTCCCAAAGTGCTGGGATTACAGGCTTGAGTCACCATGCCCAGACTTGTGAGGTTTTAATATGAAATATTAAAGCTATGCTGGTTAGACAATTTGGAAAATGTTTCTTCTCGTATTTCTGACAGAGTTTATGTAAGATGTGTGCTATTTCTTCCTTAAGCATTTGGAAAGAATTCACTTATTAAGCCATCTGAGACTGTAGTTTTCTTTTTAAGGTGTTTAATTACAGGTTCAATTACATATATTTGAATATTCATTTTGGTAACCTGTGTTTGCTGAATTAATTTGTTCATTTTATCTAAAATTTCAAAGTTGTTCTATTATTCATTTATCTTTTTAATACTTATAAGATCTGCAGTTAGAGTTTGTGCCTTTTGTCTGTTTTGTTAATCTTGCAGGGGGCCATCAGTTTTATTAGTGTTTCAAAAAAGCAAACTTTGATTTTATTCATCCCTTTACCATACTGAAAATGTTTTGCTTAATTTCCAAACTTATAGTTCCACTGTGATTAAATATTTGTATAACTAAAACTCTGTGGAATTTGTGTCTTCTCAATGATTGAAAATATGATTAATTTTTATAAATATTGCATCTGCACTTGGAAAGGATATGTATTCTGCATGTTGAGTGTAGTGTACCACGTATCTCAATTAGGTCCAGCGTGTTAAATGCATCTTTTAAAGATTCTATTTGCTTACTGATGTTTGTCTGTTTATTTTTCAGTGGCTGACAGACAGATATTAAAGTTTCCCACAATGATCATCAACTTATTTCTTTTTTTCATTTGTTAAGCTTGTTCTGTGTGTTTTAAGGTTAAGTTACCAGAATAAACAAATTTAGAATTCCTTTTTCTCCCTTCTGGTTGCACCCTTTTATCATTAGGAAATACCCTCTTTATCTCTCACATAGCTCTTTTTGTTAGAGTTTTTTTAATATGTAAAAGAAAATAAAGTCTTGGAACTGCCAAACCTGTTATGCTAAGGGAGATGTAAGTTTGGGAGCTGAGTCGTGCAACACTACCATTCTTTCTCCCCAAAGAGAGAGCTGCCATTTCACAACCCTGTGTGATGGCATTAGACATAAGCCAGGTCCCCACTGCCACAAAAGGCCACATACCTCTCCATATGGCCCCCCTCACAAATTGCTCACAGGGATGTTCCTTGCTGGCCCCTAAACCTTTCAGGATCCATGTCCCCCTGTAAAATAAGCATATGCCCATTTTAACCCTGGCTCTGCAACCTCAGTTGAAGATGTAAAACTGAGTTCTTTTCAATCTGGTACTGACATTGTTGATTACAGGCTTACCTTCCCAGGTACAGAACAAGAACATGAGATCAGTCACTCTTCCACCTACCCTGAGATGGCTGCATAATTGATCTTTCCTCCCTCTTTTCAGATGTTTACCTTATCTTATGTAAAATGAAGATTTACTGAGCACTAATTAGAGCTTCCTAAGAATGTAACCACCCCTTCACTGCCTGCTCCCCCTCCCTTTCTTCTGTCCTGCCTGCATTCTCCCCTTGCATGCTGAGTTCCCAAAACCCTCTTTGGAAAGCACAGGTCACTGGCGTTTCTCTGGCTTGTGTTTTTTCTGGGGGTATCATCAAATTTTGGCCGAACAAAGCTCTGTTGATGGAGGCACTTGCCTCAGTCAGTCACTCATTTTTTGATTAACAGATATAAATACAGTTACCCCAGTTTTTATTTACTTAGTCTTTGCTCTGTCAGTTCTTTGACTCTCAATTTTTCCTTTTTAAAAATAAATCTTATTGTGTATATTTAAGGCTTACAACATGATGTTAAGGGTTATATATAGATTCTAAAAAGATTCCTATACTGAAAGAAATTAACACACCAGTCATTTCACATAGTTCCCCATTTCCTTGTTGCTTTTGTGGCAAGAGCGGTTGAAATCTACTCATTGAGCATGAATTTCACATACAGAACAATTTTGTTCCCTGCAGTCCTCATGTCATACATTATTACATCTCTAGACTTGTTCATCCTTTATACCTGCTACTTTGTATCCTTTGGCCTCCATGTCCCCAATTCCTCCCCTCTCCCACCTCCCCTGGTAAAGAATGTTTTGCTGTCTATCTCTGTAGATTTATTTATTTACATTTTTACATCCCACATATAAATGGGTTTATGCAATATTTGATTTTCTGTGTATGCTTTATTTCACTTAGCATGACGTCCTCCAGCCTCATCCATCTTGCAGCAAATGGCAAGACCTTGTTTGTTTTAGGGCTGAATAATATTCCATTGTGTATGTGTACTACAGTCTCTTTATCCATTTATCCATTGATGGACACTTAGATTTTTTCCATATCTTGGCTATTGTGATTAGGACTGCAATGAACATGAGAATACAGGTAACTTTACAAAGTAATGATTTCATTTCCTTTGGGTGTATGCCCAGAAGAGGGATTGCTGAGTCATATGGTAGTTCTATTTTTAATTTCTCTAGAAATCTTCATACTCTTTTCCAGAATGGCTGTATCAATGTACATTCTCATCAACAGTATGCAAAAGTTCCCATTTCTCTGCACTCTTGCCAACATTTATCTTTTGACTTTTTGATAATGGTCATAAGGGGTGTGAGGGGGTATCTCAGTGGGTTTGATTTGCATTTCCCTAATGATCTACAATGTGGAACACCTTTCAGATACCCACTTGCTATTTTCATGTTTTGTTTAAAGAAATGTCTATTCAAGTTTTTTAAAAGCATTTTTAAAATTAGGTTATTTGTTTTGAGATGTATTAATTCTTTATACATTTTGGATTTTTTTTTTTTTTTTTTTTTTTTGAGACAGGCTCTTGCTCTGTTACACAGACTGGAGTACAGTGGCACAATCACAGCTTACTTGACCTTCTGGGCTGAAACACTCTCCCATCTCAGCCTCCCAAGTAGCTGTGACTACAGGTGCACACCACCATGCCCGGCTAAGTTTTAAATTTTTTGTTAAGACAAGGTCTCACTATGTTGCCAGGCCTGGACTCAAACTCCTGGGCTCAAGTGATCCTCCCACCTCAGCTTCTGAAAGTGCTGGGATTAAGGAGTGAGCCATTGCACCTGGCTAAATGTTGGATATTTACCCCTAATTGGCTAGGTGTAGTGGCTCACACTTGTAATCCCAGCAATTTGGAGGCCGAGGTGCTTGGATCACTTGTGGTCAGGGGTTCAAGACCAGCCTGGCCAATATGGTGAAACCCCATAATGGAGTTTTGGCTTCTTTAACTGGGAAATGAGGATCGTGACCATCCCTGCCAAGCAGGAGAGGAGATGGGCTGATGTGTGTTGTGAGGCCCAACATGGTGAAACCCCATTTCTACTAAAAATACAAAAATTAGCCAGGCATGGTGGTGGGCACCTGATATCCCAGCTACTTGGGAGGCTGAGGCAGGAGAATTTCTTGAACCCAGGAGGCGGAGGCTGCAGTGAGCCAAGATCGCACCATTGCACTCCAGTGTGGGCAACAGAGTAAGACTTCGTCTCATTAAAAAAAAAAAAGAATAATCACTTCAATAAATGGTGAGACCAGCTTTGCAAAGGTGACAACGGTGAGAGAAGTCTAGCATGGCTGACTCCATCTTGCTTCCAGTCTCACGGGCCTGCTGTCTTTGCTCATTCCTGGGCATAGGCCAAATCAACCATGGGAGAAATTTAGTTCATAGTCTAACGTTGCCATTTCAAGTCCACGGGGGTCCCCTCTTTGCACTCCATGCTTAGTTAAGAGTTTGTTACTCTGCTTTAAAATATATGTTTTTTTTTGTAATCCCAGCTACTTGGGAGAATGAGGCAGGAGAATTGCTTGAACCTGGGAGCTGGAGGTTGCAGTGAGCCGAGATCACACCATTGCACTCCAGCCTGGGCAACAGAATGAAACTCTGTCTCATAAAACAAATATAACATGAAATGGTAACGTCTTTCTTTAAAACCAAAGAAAATATGCAAGGCAGATGTCTTCCTGTCACTTCGCACAGTCTACTGCCATAGCGCCTGAGCTCCAGACCCCAAACTCACTGTCCTGCTTGGGGCCCCCCAGACCACAGTGAACATTGCAGGTACCCTGAGTACTCTCCTATCCTCACCTCACTCCTGCAGTAAATGGCTAAATGAATAACTCAGAAGTGAAGCCAAAAAGAAAAAGAAAATGCACATGCAGAACAGGAGAGGCGAGCAGAGACCACAGTGTGGAGGCCTGGGCTGATACGCTGCAAAGATATCTTTGGGGCTCCGAAGAGATCTTTGAGGCTCCAGGTCTCATGAGTGGGGGCCAGACTCCCTAGAGAAACCCTTCTTGGCTAGGGCTGGGGAGCCCACCAGAGTGACCCAATCAGTTCTCAGGGCCTGTGGTGGGGCCAAGCGGTTTTGAGAAGCCGGTGTTCAGCTCCATCCTAAAGAGCACTCATGCAAGTTGGGGAGGAGGGCTGGGGTGCACAGCTCTGACCTGAGTCAGACCCACCTCAGGACTGAGCCCAGCAGAAGGAGGCCCAGAGTCACTGACCATAAAATGAGCAGATGCCTCCCCCGTGCTGGTTGAGATGAGTCTTGTGCATCAACTCTAATAACTTCTAACTGTACCCAGAAATACTGATTCACACGGCAACTAGTGAATAATAGCCTTTTAGAGCTAAAAAAAGCCTTGTATGATTTATTATAAGTTGACATATGCATTTTACACAAACTAGAGGCACCGTGGTGGGCCAGCAGCAGCCTGTTCAGGGGCCACAACAAGGAGATTGGATTTCCTCAAGTGCAATGGGAGTTACTGGCAAGGCTTTAAGGTTTTAGCCACAGGAAAGATGAATGTATTTCAGAGCAATGTGGGTGGATTCAAAATGAGGTTTAGAACTATATCGATTAAATTTTTTTTTTTTTTAGACGGAGTCTGACTCTTATTGCCCAGGCTGGAGTGCAGTGGCGCTATCTCGGCTCACTGCAACCTCTGCCACCCAGGTTCAAGGGATTCTCCTGCCTCAGCCTCCCGAGTAGCTGGGATTATAGGCACCTGCCATTGTGTCCGGCTAATTTTTGTATTTTTAGTAGAGATGGGGTTTCACCATCTTGGCCAGGCTGGTCTTGAACTCCTGACCTCATGATCCACCCACCTTGGCCTCCCAAACTGCTGAATTTTTTATCTGAAAAATCTCCTGCCAGATGCGGTGGCTCACACCTGTAATCCCAGCACTTTGGGAGGCCGAAGCGGGCAGATCATGAGGTCAGGAGATCGAGACCATCCTGGCGAACACAGTGAAACCCCGTCTCTACTAAAAACATAAAAAATTAGCCAGGCGTGGTGGCGGGCACCTGTAGTCCCAGCTACTTGGGAGGCTGAGGCAGGAGAATGGCGTGAATCCAGGAGGTGGAGCTTGCAGTGAGCCAAGATCGTGCCACTGCACTCCAGCCTGGGCAACAGAGCGAGACTCCATCTCAAAAAAAAAAAAAGAAAAAAAGAAAAATCTCCCCTCTCCAAAAATCTCCCAGCATTTCTGCAGAAGTCCCTACCTAGGTAAGGAGAAGAAACAATTCTTGGCTGGGTACCGTGGCTCACGCCTGTAATCCGAGCTCTTTGGGAAGCCGAGGCTGGTGGATCACGAAGTCAGTAGTTCAAGACCAGCCTGGCCAAGATGGTGAAACCCTGTCTCTGCTAAAAATACAAAAAAAATCGCCAGGTGTGGTGGCAGGCGTCTGTAATCCCAGCTACTTGGGAGGCTGAAGCAGAGAACTGGTTGAATCCATGAAGCGTAGGTTGCAGTGAGCCAAGATCACGCCACTGCACTCCAGCCTGGGTGACAGAACAAGACTCCATCTCAAAAAATAAGAAAAAGAAAAAAATTTTTAGGGAGCTGAAAAGTGAACTGATTTCCTCATTTCTCCTTGCAAGGAATCAATTGATAGCCCAAAATTGAAGCCCAGAGTTAAAATAAACATAACTCCCACCCTCTTAGTGTTTCTATTTTTTTTTTTTTTTTTTTTTGAGACAGGGTCTCACTTCTGTTGCCCAGGCTGGAGTGCAGTGGCATGATCATGGCTCACTGTAGCCTCAACTTCTGGGGTCAAGCGATCCTCCCATAGCCTCCTGAGTAGCTGGGACTACAAGCACATGTCACCATGCCTGGCTAATTTTTGTATTTTTTTGCAGAGATGGGGTTTCATCATGTTGCCCAGGCTGATCTCAAACTCCTGGGCTCAAGTGATCTGCTGGCCTTGGCCTCCCAAAGTACTGGGATTATAGGCATGAGCCACTGTACCTGGCCTACTAACTTTAATTTTAGGTGTTTCTTTTAGGAAGTAATATCTCATGGCAAAATAATGTTTGTCGTTCAGTAGTTACTGTAGTTTCATTTCAGTTTTTCTTTTGTTAATTTCAAGCAAAATATAGTTTTATGTTTTTAATTAAAATCCCATATGTGTTTCCCCATCAGATAAAATATGCCTGTCATTTAACCTATGTACTCACATGGAAAAATGTCTGGGGTGGAGTTCTTTTTTTTTTTTTTTTGAGACGGAGTCTCACTCTGCTGCCCAGGCTGGAGTGCAGTGGTGCAATCTCAGCTCACTGCAAGCTCCGCCTCCCGGATTCACGCCATTCTCCTGCCTCAGCCTCCTGAGTAGCTGGGACTACAGGCGCCCGCCAGCAAGCCCGGCTAATTTTTTGTATTTTTAGTAGAGACGGGGTTTCACCGTGTTAGCTAGGATAGTCTCGATCTCTTGACCTCCTGATCCATCCACCTGACCTCCGGCTGCGTCCGCCTTTGCCTCCCAAAGTGCTGGGATTACAGGCATGAGCCACCGCGCCCGGCCCGATTTTATATTTCTTCACAAAATAATAATGCTGTATGCAAAGCCGATTTTATATTTCTTCACAAAATAATAATGCTGTATGCAAGGCTGCCAAAAGGTTTATACTTTTCGTTTGTTTTTGAGACAATCTTGCTCTGTTGCCCAGGCTGGAGTGCAGTGGTGTAATAACAGCTCACTGCAACCTCCACCTCAAGCCATCCTCCCACCTCTGCCTCCAGAGTACCTGCAGTTGGAGGCATAAGCCACCACGCCCTGCTAATTTTTTTTTTTTTTTTTTTTGGTAGAGACGGGTCTCGCTATGTTGCCCAGGCTGGTCTTGAACGTCTGAGCTCAGCGAGCCTCCCACCTCGGCCCCCAAAGTGCTGGGATTATAGGTGTGAGCCACTGTGCCCAGTTTGTAGCATCGTTTATAGACAAGAAAACCTGGCAGCAACCGGCCAGGCGCGGTGGTTCACGCCTGTAATCCCAGCACTTTGGGAGGCAGAGCGGGCGGATCACCTGAGGTCAGGAGTTCAAGACCAGCCTGGCCAAGATGGTGAAACCGCGTCTCTACTCAAAATACAAAAATTAACCCGGGCGTGGTGGCGGACGCCTGTAATTCTAGCTACTCGGAGGCTGAGGCAGAGAATCGCTTGAATCCGGAAGGCGGAAGGTTGCAGTGAGCCGAGATCGCGCCATTGCACTCCAGCCTGGGCGACAGAGCGAGACTCTGCCTCAAAAAAACAAACCAACCAACCTGGTAGCTACCTAACACCCAACAATGGCTGAATGGTTAGACAAATTATTATACTGTCATTAGAATAATCATATTTATGTACCAATACAGAAACTGATATATATTAAATAAAAAGGAAATTTCGTATATTGTAATTGGAAACATGTAAAAGTATGTATACATTATGGGGAAACACCTAAACACCTAAAATACTAATAATTAGGTGAGGGTTGTGGAATTGAGTCACTTTAAAATAATTTTTTCCTATTTTTGAAGCTTTTCAAGCTTGTAATTTTGTTGTAGTTTCTTTTCTTTTTTGAGACGGAGTCTAGCTCTGTTGCCCAGGCTGGAGTGCAGTTGTGTGATCTCCGCTCACTGCAAGCTCCGCCTCCCGGGTTCACACCCTTCTCCTGCCTCAGCCTCCCGAGTAGCTGGGACTACAGGCGCCCGCCACCACGCCCAGCTAATTTTTTGTATTTTTAGTAGAGACGGGGTTTCACTGTGTTAGCCAGGATGGTCTCGATCTCCTGACCTCGTGATCCGCCCGCCTCGGCCCCCCAAAGTGCTGGGATTACAGGCGTGAGCCACCGCGCCCGGCTTGTTGTAGTTTATTAAAACGAGGAAACTAGACTGTGGGAGCACAAGCCCAGAGCCCCGCGTAGCTGATTCTAGCGCCAAGAAGAGCGGAAGAGAAACGCCCAGCGCCAGGGCTCCCCTTCGATCTCTGCAGCGGCGCGCCGCGCTTCGCGCTCCGGGGAGTTGGGCCGGCCTCCGCTGGAGGCTCTTCGGGGACCGCTGCCCGCGGGTGCGTCCTGCCGCGCTCCGCTGCCCGGATATTGCAGAGGACACCACTCAGAAAGTATGCGTGTTTCTCCGCGCTGGAAACTTAACCAGGAGTCCTGCATTTCCATTTGCGAAATCCGGGAACCCCCGCCCCACCCAGCGCCTCACCGGCCCCTCACTGCCGTCGCGTCCGGCGCCACTGCTGTCCCTGCAGCCTTAGGCGCCGGTCCCTGGCACCCCCGTCCCGCCCCCGCCCCTCTTCCTGCTCCTCCCCCTCCCTTCCCCCTCCCCTCCCCCGCCCGCGCCTCTCGGTCACCCCCCATCCCGCCCCGCGGGGCGCGGCGCGCAGGCGCAGGCTCGGAGGGCGGGCGCGGGCGGAATGGGGACTGCAGCTGCGGCAGCGGCGGCGGCGGCGGCGGCGGCGGCCGGGGAGGGGGCGCGTAGCCCGAGCCCCGCCGCCGTGTCGCTCGGCCTGGGCGTGGCCGTCGTGTCGAGCCTGGTGAACGGGTCCACGTTCGTGCTACAGAAGAAGGGCATCGTGCGTGCCAAGCGGCGAGGTAGGGCGGGCGGCAGGCGGCAGGCGGCGGGCGGGTGGGGGAGGCGGGCGGCAGAGAAGGCGGCCGCAGGTGGGGGCGCCCGGGTCGGGGCAGGGGACGGGGTCGGGCCCGGGCCCAGGTTGGGGGAAGGCTGCGCGGGCGGGTGCTCCCCGCGGCGGGCCCAGCTGCGGCCGCGTCCTGGCGCTCGGGCCCGGGAATCACAGGTGCGTCCTGAGCATCGGGCGCTTCGCCGACTCCACGGCTTTTCTTCGTTCCCGGCGGCTGGAGCGGCCTGCTTCGGTGTGCGGGCTTCCTGGGCTGACTTTTTCCCTCAGTCCAGGACCTGCCCCGCGCCCGCCCGGCAGCCCTCGCCGTGGCCCGCAATCCGCGGCCGGGAGCCTCCTGCGGACGCGGTGCTGGGGTGCTCGAGCCCGGCGCCCGCCTGGAAGCGCCGCTTCAGCCGATGCGCCGCCGGCTCCTAGGGTACGCTCGGGAGAGCAAGACCTGGGATTTCCAGTCCCCCGCAGGGGCCTCGCGGGTGCAAAAGGAAGACCCGGCGGGCTCTCAGGGCTGTGCGTTCCTGGGGTGCTCTTACGGAGCCCGCTGCGGCTTAGACCTGCAGCAAATGAATACAAGTGATCTTCAGTATGGAGAACACGTAGGGCAGATCCAAAACCAAGCCCTGGACGGGTCAAGGCCACTTCCCAGGTGGATGTGCCGCAGCACCGTGCTCCATAGTGCTCTGCGGGGCACAGCTTTCTGCCGGTGTCGTTTGTGCTGGGAGGCCCCGGAGGGGACCGGTTTGCCAATGCAGGATGTGGCAGGCTGTGAAACAGTCGGTTTCCATTGCTTCCAGAGGGACTGAGAAAGTCTTGTGGTTCTTGGCCATATTCTCAGGAGAAGAATATTAAGAACTCTCTGGGAAGGATGTGGCCCCCGAGTCATGGGTTGTGAGAGAAAGTGAACTCATGTAAATAATTTACATTGCGGAATGCAGGTGAAACTTTCTCTGAGCGAGCCAGGCGTGGATTCAGAGAAGAGATAAAGGGCCCGACAGTCTCGAATGAAAATATAAAATCATGGATAGTTTAAGGAATTTAGCTTTAAAGTGAAAGCATAGCGGTCTCCCATACAATTTAATTAAATAGAATTAAATAAAACCAAGTATGATTTCCCAAGGAAGCAGATGTGTCTGTCTCTAAGGCACACACATACACACACACCGCAGCCACACTTCAGGGAGCATCTGTCCCTGTGACAGGCCCCAGGACTGGGTGAGATGGTCAACGCGCGTGACCTTATTAATAGGATGGCCTGAGAAAGCACCTCACCTCCCCAATCCACGGCCCTAGCGTAAGCATGAGGAAAACACCACACAAACCGGAGTAGAAGAACATCTTGCGGCCGGGCGCGGTGGCTGGTGCCTGTAATCCCAGCACTTTGGGAGACCGAGGCGGGCGGGTCACAAGGTCAGGAGATCTAGACCATCCTGGCTAACACGACAAAACCCCATCTGTACTAAAAATACAAAAAATTACCCCGGTGTGATGGCACGTACCTGTAGTACCAGCTACTCCAGAGGCTGAGGCAGGAGAATCTCTTGAACCCGGGAGACAGAGGTTGCAGTGAGCCGGGATCCGCCACTGCACTCAGCCTGGACGACAGAGCAAGACTCCATCTCAAAAAAGAACATCTTGCAGTACACCTGACCAGTCCTTTGTGAAGGTCATGGAATCTGAAAGCATGTCACAACCAGGAGGAGCCTAAGAATACGTGAACATCAGATGTAAGACATTAGGGAAAAACGAAGGAAAGCTGAATACGAGCTTTAGTTAGTTTTCTAAAAAGTTGAGTAAAACTGTGTTATTTCAACCCAGGTCATGTGGCTCAAAGGAATTGGTGAATAGGAAAATAAGCAACAGATCAGCCTTTTTTAAAAAACATGATAAGCTGGGTGCAGTGGCTCACGCCTGTAATCCCAGCACCTTGGGAGGCTGAGGCAGGTGGATCACCTGAGGTCAGGAGTTCGAGACCAGTCTGGCCAACATGGTGAAACCACGTCTCTACTAAAAATGCAAAAATTAGTTGGGCGTGGTGGCGGGCGCCTGTAATCCCAGCTACTCGGGAGGCTGAGGCAGGAGAATTGCTTGAACCCAGGAGGGGGAGGTTGCAGTGAGCCAAAATTGTGCCATTGCACTCCAGCCTGAGCGAGGAGAGCAAGACTGTCTTAAAAAAAAAAAAAGATAAATGCTGTTTCTTATACCTATATACTATGCTTTCATTCATTTATTTATTTTTTATTATGATGTTTTTTTGAGACGGAGTTTCGCTCTTGTTGCCCAGGCTGGAGTGCAATGGCGTGATCTCGGCTCACTGAAACCTCTGCTTCCTGGGTTCAAGTGATTCGCCTGCCACAGCCTCCCGAGTAGCTGGGATTACAGGCGCGTGCCACCACATCTGGCTAATTTTGTGTTTTTACTGGAGACGGGGTTTCATCATGTTGGCCAGGATGGTCCGGAACTCCTGACCTCAGGTGATCTGCCCACCTCAGTCTCCCAAAATGCTGGGATTACAGGTGTGAGCCACCAACACCCAGCCTATATTATGGTTTTAAATTAATCAAAGTGAACTTGTGATTTTCATTATTTATTTTAAGCCCCAGACATTGCATGGTGTTAGGCTTTAGCTCTATGACTCTTCAGAGCCTCCTGTCCAGGAGGCCATTAGCGCCTCAGTTCTACCTGGTCTGGACCCAAGGTCCTTTCCATCCCTGTGAGCCACCCATCAAGGTGAACTGAGAGACCAGCCGGTGGAGCAGAGTCACTTATGTCTGAGAGGAATTGTTTTGGGATTTGGTTAGTAAGTAGGAGAGAAAAGGAGAAGAAAACGTGTATAGGGGTTGAGCACCTCCTGCCGAAGAAGGCGAGGGAGGCATGGAGGTGTCTTACACTAGGGAACATTTCCGAGTCATGTGGCACCAAAGTATGTTACCAGTGGGGAATCCATATGGGACTGCAACAACCTCAATTCTTGCTTCCTCAGAAGAAAGAATTTGGCTGAGGGGCATAAAGCAGAAGGAGACCTAGGCAAGTTTTAGAGCAGGAATGAAAGTTTTTTTTTGGAGACGGAGTCTAGCTCTGTCACCCAGGCTGGAGTGCAGTGGCGCGATCTTGGCTCATTGCAGCCTCCGCCTCCCAGGCTCAAGCAGTTCTCCTGTCTCAGGCTCCTGAGTAGCTGGGATTACAGGTACACGCTACCATGTCCAGCTAATTTTTGTATTTTAACAGAGACGGGGTTTCACCATGTTGGCCAGGCTGGTATTGAACTCCTGACATCAGATGATCTGCCCACCTTGGCCTCCCAAAGTGGTGGGATTACAGGTCTGAGCCACCATGCCCTGTCAAAAGTTTATTTAAAAGCTTCAGAACAGGAATGAAAGGAAGTAAAGTAGACTTTGAAGAGGGCCAAGCTGGCAACTTGAGAGATCAGGGGCCTTCATTAATTGCATACTTCCCCAGTGGCCACCCAGTGCCATGGATTCAGGCTAGCTGTGTCACTCATGGTGGGAGAAGATAGACATAGAGTCTTGTTTCAGTGTCTGCTTTGATTTGTTCAACAGATACTGATGAAGCTTTTTTTGTTTTTGTTTTGTTTTTGAAACGGAGTCTCGCTCTGTCACCAGTCTCGATCTCCTGACCTTGTGATCCTCCTGCCTCGGCCTCCCAAAGTGCTTTTTTTTTTTTGTTTTGAGACGGAGTTTCACTCTTGTTGCCCAGGCCGGAGTGCAATGGTGCAATCTCAGCTCAGTGCAACCTCCACCTCCCGGGTTCAAGCGATTCTCCTGCCTCAGCCTCCGGAGTAGTTGGGTTATAGGCATGTACCACCACGCCTGGCTAATTTTGTGTTTTTAGTAGAGAAGGGTTTCTCCATATTGGTCAGGCTGGTCTCGAACTCCCAACCTCAGGTGATCCACCCGCCTTGACCTCCCAAAGTGCTAGGATTACAGGCGTGAGCCACCACGCCTGGCCTTGATGAAGCTCTTATAATGCACCAGGCATTGTGTAGGTGTTGAGAATACAGCAGTTTTAAAATCTACTCACCATAAAATCCTTTCCTACATCTGTTGCAAGCAGCAGAATTGACCAGTATGAAATGACAGAAGATGAGAGAGGAGAGGGGAGATACGCAAGCACCAGAGAGGGAAGTTCTTGCTTTAAGGGAGACCTAGCTTGACGTTCCTTCTGCTGGAAAAAGTTGCGTCTTACTGAAATTTTAAGCTTTAAAATTTTTAAAATTTTTGGATGGATTTAGGGGTAGAAATGCAGTTATGTTATATGGTTATATTGCACAGTGGTGAAGTCTGGGCTTTTAGTGTAACATCACCTGAATATAATATTTCATCTCTCCCACCCTTCCCTTCAGGTTAACCCAGCTAGCCTGAATCAGTAGCACTGGGTGGTCACTGGCGAAGTATGAAATTAATGAAGGTACTTGATCTCTCAAGTTGCCCGCTTGGCCCTCTTCCAAGTCTACTTTACCTTTCATTCCTATTCATTTGGAGTTTCCAATGTCTGTTATTCCACTCTGTATGTCTGAAAGTCAAAAACCGCATGTTCTCACTTATAAGTGGGAGCTAAACAATGAAACTTTAAATGAATTGCCAGGTGCTAGCATTTCTAGATTTGAGATTCTAGAGAGTCTCATCTTCAGGGGAGTCGAGTTCTGGTCACAGTCCTTCTACTGGGGGGTTTGAGGCATGGCTTCCTCTTTCACTTTTTTTTTTTTTTTTTTTTTTGGAGACGGAGTCTTCCTCTGTCGCCCAGGCTGGAGTGCAGTGGTGCCATCTTGGCTCACTGTAATCCTGCCTCCCAGGTTCAAGCAATTTTCCTGCCTCGGCCTCCCCAGTAGCTGTGTTTACAGGCGTCCACCACCACACCTGGCTAATTTTTGTAATTTGGGTAGAGGCAGGGTTTCACCATATTGGCCAGGCTGGTGTTGATCCACCCGCCTTTACCTCCCAAAGTGCTGGGATTACAGATGTGAGCCACCGTACCCGGCCCTCTTTCAGTTTTGGAGGAACTTTCCAAAGAATCAGCCAGACACACAGTACAAGTCCCAGTAGGCCAGGGAGCGTCCTCTACAGCATAGGCTCAGATGGGACCTCCTGCCTTCTTTGCCATGCTTTTGGATGACATAGTCCAGGGAGCATGCTACAGCATAGGCTCGGATGGGACCTCCTGCCTTCTTTGCCATGCTTTTGGATGACATAGTCCAGGGAGCATGCTCTACAGCATAGGCTCGGATGGGGCTGCCTGCAAACTTCTTTGCCATGCTTTTGGATGACATAGTCCAGGGAGCATGCTCTACATCATAGGCTCGGATGGGGCTGCCTGCAAACTTCTTTGCCATGCTTTTGGATGACATAGTCCAGGGAGCATGCTCTACAGCATAGGCTCGGATGGGACCGCCTGCCTTCTTTGCCATGCTTTTGGATGACATAGTCCAGGGAGCATGCTCTACAGCATAGGCTCGGATGGGGCTGCCTGCAAACTTCTTTGCCATGCTTTTGGATGACATAGTCCAGGGAGCATGCTCTACAGCATAGGCTCGGATGGGACCGCCTGCCTTCTTTGCCATGCTTTTGGATGACATAGTCCAGGGAGCATGCTCTACAGCATAGGCTCGAATGGGGCTGTCTGCAAACTTCTTTGCCATGCTTTTGGGTGACATGCTGTGGGAAGCAGGCAGGGAGGCAGGTGGGTCGCGTTCAGTGTCAGAGCCCCATTGAAGCAGGGCTTATGGAAGAGAAACATTCACAGGATGTGAAGACATTTGTGGAAAGCCCATGGCAACATTAGAATAGCAGTGCCATCACTCAGCAGGTGCAGCAGAGGCTGAGTGTGCCTGGGTGGGTGAGGATGGGCCCAAAGTCAGGCTGCGCAGGAGGGCTGCCATTGAGGGGTTCGCATGGCTGCCCTGGGACAGGCTTCCTGGGGACAGTCTCAGGAAAGTTGTGTGTTTAGAATTTGTTGGAGGCTTTTTTTTTTTTTTTTTTTTTTTTTTGAGACGGAGTCTCGCTCTGTTGCCCAGGCTGGAGTGCAGTGGCGTGATCTCCACTCACTGCAAGCTCCGCCTCCCAGGTTCATGCCGTTTTCCTGCCTCAGTCTTCCAAATAGCTGGGACTACAGATGCCTGCCACCACACCTGGCTAATTTTTTGTATTTTTAGTAGAGACGGGGTTTTGCCATGTTAGCCAGAATGGTCTCGATCTCCTGACCTCGTGATCTGCCTTCCTCGGCCTCCCAATGTGCTGGGCTCCCACTGTGCCCAGCCTGGAGGCTTTTAAGAATTGGGTGGAGGCCGGGCATGGTGGCTCACATTTATAATCCCAGCACTTTGGGAGGCCGAGGCAGGTGGATCACCTGAGGTCAGGTGTTTGAGACCTACTAAAAATACAGAAATTGTCCGGGTGTGGTGGTAGGCACCTGTTATCCCAGCTACTCGGGAGGCTGAGGCAGAAGAATTGCTTGAACCAGGGAGGCGGGAGTTTCAGTGAGGCTAGGTCGCGCCATTGCACTCCAACCTTGGCAACAAGAGCAAAAACTCCATCTGAAAAAACAAACAAAAAAAAGAATTGAGTTGGTAGCGGGAGGCGCAGGTTACAGTGGCCAAGATCGCACCACTGCACTCCAGCCTGGGCAACGGAGTGAGACTCCGTCTCAAAAACAAAAATCCCGGGTGCGCGGTGGCTCACGCCTATAATCACAGCACTTTGGGACACCGAGGTGGGCAGATCACCTGAGGTCAGGAGTTCAAGATCAGCCTGGCCAACATGATGAAACCCTATCTCTACAAAAATACAAAAATTAGCCGGGTGTGGTGGCACATGCCTGTAGTCCCAGCCACTTGGGAAGCTGAGGCATGAAAATTGCCTGAACCCGGGATGCAGAGGTTGCCATGAGCTGAGATCGTACCACTGCACTCCACTCCATGCCAGCCAGGCTATGGAGTGAGACTGTGTCTCAAAAAAAAAAAAAAAAAAAAGAAAAGGGAATACACGGTATTGTTGCTAAGTATAGTCATTCTGCCCTGCTATCAAACATTAGAGCTTCTTTTTTTTTATTTTTTTGAGAGGGAGTCTCGCTCCATCTCCCAGGCTGGGGTGTAGTGGCATGATCTTGGCTCACTGCAACCTCCACCTACCAGGTTCAAGGGATTCTCCTGCCGCAGCCTCCTGAGTAGCTGGGACTACAGGTGTCCGCCACCATGCCCGGCTAATTTTCCTATTTTTAGTAGACACAGGGTTTCACCATGTTGGCCAGGCTGGTCTCGAACTCCTGACCTCAAGTGTTCTGCCTGTTTTCGGCCTTCCAACTTACGTTTAAGTCTTTAGTCTATCTTGAGTTGACTTTTGTGTATGGTGACACATAGGGGTCCGGTTTTATTTTTCTGCACATGGCTATTAAGTTTTCCTAGCTACATTTATTGAAGAGTGTATCCTTTCCCCAGTGTATGTTCTTGGTGGCTTTGTTGAGGATCAATGGGAGTAAATATGTAGATTTATTTCTGGGTTCTCTATTCTGTCCCATTGGTCTATGTGTCTTTTTGTACAAATACCAGACTATTTTGGTTACTCTAGGCTTATAATTTGTTTTGAAGTCAGGAGGTGTGTTGCCTTCAGCATTGTTTTTGCTCAGGATTGCTTTGGATATTTGGGCTCTTTTTTGGCTTCATATGAATTTTTTTTTTCTATTTCCCTGAAAAATGTTGCTGTTATATTGATAGGGATTGCATTGAATCTCATAGCATTATCTGCAACAACCTAGCAACCAGGTGTCATCAACTGAAAGATGATAGCAAAAGGCAGTTCTCACACGTGCTGCAACATGGAGGACATTGTGCTGAGCGAAACAAGCCAGTCACAAATGGCAAAGCCGGTGATTCCGCTTATGTGAGGCACCCACCGCAGTGACATTCATAGAGACAGGAAGTAGAATGGTGGTTCCAGGGGTGGGGGGAGGGGAAATGGGAGTTGGTGTTTACGGGTAGAAAGCTTCAGTGTGTGAAGATGGAGTGTGGAGATGGATGGTGGTGACGGCTGCACAGCAGTGTCAGTGTACTTCACAGGACTGAGCTGAACACTTCAAAATGGTTAAGATGGTAAAGTTTATGTTATGTATATTTTACCAAAATAAAAATATCCTTTTCGGATTTTATAGACTCCTCCCTGAGAGGAGTGCTGCCTGCAGTGCAGCCACGCTGTGGAGACGTGGAGGGGAAGGGAGTTGTCTCGTTGAGAGTGGAAACTGAGATCCAGGCGTCCCATTTCGAGTCCCCAAACCTTCCGCACTCGCACTGGCTCTGGGGTGGACGTATTCTTTCTCATTGCCTTTCCTGTCATACCCACGCTCCTCACACGTGGGCACGCTCCCGCCCCTAGGTGGAGACAGAGCGAGGTTAGTTCCGCTGCTTCTGGGGACCCTCCAGACCCTGACATGAGGTCATTGCCCCTTGTGTGTCTCCCTGGTGCATGTCCTCAGCATCCCCGGCCCTCTCCTGTCCCCTGACCCTGAGGGATGATGGCCTGTTCACTCGTTTGCATTCCCCCCAATCCCAGCTCTTCCAGGGCTGTCGTGTGTCCACTGGGAGGAATGGGCTGGACACTGAGCAGAGGTGTCTAACTGGCCACGGGGAGCCACAGAGTGAGGACAGTGAACCTGAGCCTTTTATTTTATGAAAGGATTTCAGAGCTGTCTTCAGGTGCCTTGGAGCTGACCTTACTTATGTCCTACTAAGCAACAGAATCTAGAGTTACTGCCAGCGCTGATCTTTATCTGACCCTGAGAGGAGATCACTGATATAGGCATGGTGAGAAGGGTGTGAGAGTCGGGAGCCTTTGAATGGCTCGCAGCCTGTGCTTGGTTTCCTTAATGCTGTTTCCATCAGAAAAGGAGATAAAGGAGGGCTGCTGCGTACCGAAGCCCCATGGTGTCCCAGACTCATGTCATGTCGTGTTTCTGCGGTGGACTGGGCTCAGCTGGGCGACTCTCCAGCAGCTGCAAGCAGATGGTGGCCAGGGCTGGAGTCAACTCAGTGCCGGACAGGACTGGGCGGCCATGCAGATGGCATCTTCACTCGAGTCTGGGGTAGCTGGACAGCTGAGGGCTTGCTGAGCATTGCTGTCTCTGCTCTCCCTTCCTCTATCCCTGCAGCTTCTTCACACCGGGCTCCCTTGGACCCCCTTCCAGCATCGCTGGTCTCTGGGAAGCCAGACCCCTTCCGTGGTGTGTGGCTTTCCCTTGGCAAAGCCTCCTAAGGACCACGGTGGAAGCTTGGTGGATCCTTGTAGTGCTGCTTCTGCCACATCTCTTGGCTTGCTCAGGCTGCTCAAGTGCAGTGTGGGAGGGGATGTATAAGGATGTGAATCCCAGGGGCAAGATACAGAAGAGGAGGTTCAGATTTGCAGAGATCCTAACACATGCCTGGTCACACAACTGGTGGTGCCGGAATATGAACACAGCTGGGGCTGATTTTGGTATTGTTCTCTTACCCTGCCCCCTGTAGGGTGGTTAGGGGGAAGATAGATAAATCCACCTACAGAAAAGGCATTTTTTTTTTAGACAGGGTCTTTTTCTGTCGCCAGGCTGGAGTACATTGGCGTGATCTTGGCTCACTGCAGCTTCGACCTCCTGGGCTCAAGTGATCCTCCCACCCCAGCCTCCCAAGTAGCACCACCTCTGCATCTGGCTAATTTTTGTATTTTTTTTTTATTTTAGAGACAAGATCTTGCTATGTTGCCCAGGCTGGTCTTGAACTCCTGGGGCCCAAGTGGTCCTCCACCTCAGCCTCCCAAAGTGCTGGGATTACATGTGTGAGCCACCATGCATGGCCCCAGATAAGGCTTTTCTAGGCGGGACTTAACTCTTTATTTAGAAAAAGCAGGTACTTTGATGCTGGGCAAACAGAAATTCATTTTCATTTTCTTATGATAGAAGCAGAAAGACATCACCAATGTAAATTTCTACATGAAACCAATAATCCTTGGTCTTACTGAATTGCTGTTGGACAGAATATATTTTGCCCTCAAAAATATTTATACTATAAATATAATTTATATTTATATTTTCAGTTCTTTTTTTTTCTTTTTTCTTTTTTTTAGAGATAGGATCTTGTTATGTTGATCAGGCTGGTCTCCCACTCCCGGCCTCAAGTGATCCTCCCATCTTAGCCTTCCAAACTATTAGGATTCCAGGCATGAGCCACTACACCCAGCTATTTTCAGTTCTTTAATTAAACCCTTAATGAATACCAATTCCTTTTTTCTTTTAACCATGAGGGACTGGAAAAGATCACTTTCAGAAAGGAAATGTTCAGTCTCACGCTCCTACTCTGCAGCCAGGAGCCTGTGAATGTAAACGGTCCCTTTTAGATGTTGCCAGGGCTGGTCTGAGAGGCCATGTCGCCGACCCATGCAGGGACAGGGTTGCCTGACTCGTGCCCAGCCAGGGCTCTTTACTGTGATATAACTATTCAGCAGAGTATATCTTGAGTTTCCAGAACCTAGGCTTAGTCATGTTTTTAAAAAGCATTTTTTCCTGATTGTAGAATACATAGTCATTGTTTAAAATCTGGAAAGTACAGAAAATGGTGGTTCGGAAAGTGGAACTTATTCATCTCTCCACCTGGAGATGGCTGCTATTACAATTGAGGTTTCTTTCTTTCTTTTTTTTTTTTTTAGACAAAGTCTCGCTCTGTCACCCAGGCTGGAGTGCAGCGGTGCGATCTCAGCTCACTGCAACCTCCGCCTCCCAGGTTCAAGCGATTCTTGTGCCTCAGCCTCCCGAGTAGCTGGGATTACATGTGCACACCACCATGCCCGGCTAATATATTTGGGTTTTTTGTTTTTTGTTTTTTTGGACGGAGTCTTGCTCTGTCGCCCAGGCTGGAGTGCAATGGCATGATCTCTGCTCACTGCAAGCTCTGTCTCCCGGGTTCACACCATTCTCCTGCCTCAGCCTCCCAAGTAGCTGGGGCTACAGGCGCCCATCATCACGCCCGGCTAATTTGTTTTTGTACATTTAGTAGAGACGGGGTTTCACCATGTTAGCCAGGATGGTCTCGATCTCCTGACCTCATGATCCACCTGCCTCGGACTCCCAAAGTGCTGGGATTACAGGCGTGAGCCACCGTGCCTGGCATTTTTTTTTTTTTTTGAGATGGGGTTTTGCTCATTTCCCAGGCCGGAGTGCAATGGTGCAATCTCGGCTCACCGCAACTTCCACCTCCCGTTCAAGCAATTCTCCCGCCTCAGCCTCCCAAGTAGCTGGGATTACAGGCATGCACCACCACGCCCAGCTAATTATGTATTTTTAGTAGAGATGGGTTTTCACTATATTGGCTAGGCTGGTCTTGAACTCCTGACCTCAAGTGATCCGCCCACCTCGGCCTCCCAAAGTACTGGGATTACAGGCGTGAGCCACCACTCCTGGCCATGTATTTCTTTCTAGTCACATTCAGTAATTATATTTCAAAACTGATTTTTTTTTTTTTTTTGAGACGGAGTCTTGCTCTGTTCCCCAGGCTGGAGTGCAGTGGCACAGTCCGGGCTCACTGCAAGCTCCGCCTCCTGGGTTCATGCCATTGTCCTGCCTCAGCCTCCCCAGCAGCTGGGACCACAGGCACCTGCCACCATGCCCGGCTAATTTCTTTTTATATTTTTAGTAGAGACGGGGTTTCACCATGTTAGCCTCAATCTCCTCACCTTGTGATCCACCCGCCTCGGCCTCCCAAAGTGCTGGGATTACAGGCGTGAGCCACCGCGCCTGGCCTCAAAACTGATTCTTAATGAAAAAATCCTATGCACAAAACATATGTTAACACCACCTATCAGATATTCTAAGAAACATATATGCTAAAAATCTTTTTTTTTTTTTTGGAGACAGAGTCTCGCTCTGTCGCCCAGGCTGGAGTGCAGTGGCACGATCTCCGCTCACTGCAAGCTCCGCCTCCCAGGTTCACACCATTCTCCTGCCTCAGCCTCCCGAGTAGCTGGGACTACAGGCGCCCGCCACCATGCCCGGCTAATTTTTTGTATTTTAAGTAGAGACGGGGTTTCACCGTGTTAGCCAGGATTGTCTCGATCTCCTGACTTTGTGATCTGCCAGCCTCGGCCTCCCTAAGTGCTGGGATTACAGGCATGAACCACTGCGCCTGGCCTATCCTAAAAATCTTTAAAAAAAAAAAACTGGCGGGGTGCGCTGGCTCACGTCTGTAATCCCATCACTTTGGGAGGCCGAGGCGGGCGGATCACGAGGTCAGGAGATCGAGATCATCCTGGCCAACACAGTGAATCCCCGTCTCTACTAAAGATACAAAAAATTGGTCGGGCGCCTGTAGTCCCAGCTACTCAGGAGGCTGAGGCAGGAGAATGGCGTGAACCCGGGAGGCGGAGCTTGCAGTGAGCCGAGATCACGCCACTGCACTCCAGCCTGGGCGACGGAGCGAGACTCCGTCTCAAAAAAAAAAAAAAAAAAAAAAACCCAACCTCTTTATTGTGGTAAATATCAAATATGTTCAAAGTAGAGGAAGTAGTTAATGAATCCCATGTACCTATCACCCTTGGTTAACAATGATCATTTTTCACCCATACACTGTGGGTGGCAATGTAAATTAGTTCAACCCCTGTGAAAACAGGATGGAGATTTTTCAAAGAACTAAAAATAGATCTACCATTTAACCCAGCAGTCCCAGTACTGGGTGTCTACTCAAAGGAAAATAAATAGTTTTATCAAAAAGACGCATGCACTTGTATGTTTACTGTGGCACTATTCATAATAGCAGTGTCATGGAATTAACCAAAAGTGTCCATCGACAGTTGACCAGATAAAGAAAATGTGACACATATACACATGTGGAATACTATGCAGCCATAAAAAGAACAAGATCATGTCCTTCACAGCAACATGAATGGAGCTGGAGGCCATTATCCTAACTCACAGAAAATCAAATACCACATGTTCTTACTTATATGTGGGAGCTAAACACATAGACATAAAGATGAATATAATAGTTTGTAATCCCAGTAATCTGCCGAGGTGAGCAGATCAGTTCAGCCCAGGAGTTCAAGACCAGCCTGGGCAACATGGCAAAACCTCATCTCTACAAAAAATACAAAAATTGGCCGGCTGGCACAGTGGCTCACACCTGTAATCCCAGCACGTTGGGAGGCCGAGGCAGGCAGATCACGAGGTCAGGAGATCGAGACCATCCTGGCTAACACAGTGAAACCCCGTCTTTACTAAAAATACAAAAAATTAGCCGGGCATGGTGGTGGGTGCCTGTAGTCCCAGCTACTCGGGAGGCTGAGGCAGGAAAATGGCGTGAACCCGGGAGGCGGAGCTTGCAGTGAGCCGAGATCGCACCATTGCACTCCAGCCTGGATGACAGAGCAAGATTCTGTCTCAAAAAATTAGGCGAGTGTGGTGGTGCACCCATAGTCTCAGTTACTGGGGAGGCTGAGATAGGAGGATGGCTTGAACCCAGGAGGTTGAGGTTTCAGGGAGCCAAGGTCGCACCACTGCACTCCAGCCTGGGAGACAGCATGAGACCCTGTCTCAAAAAAAAAAAAAAGAAAAGAAAAGATGATGTAATAGACACTGGGGACTGCTAGAGGGGGTGGGTAGAAGACTGGGGTGAGGGTTGAAAAAGTACCTGTTGGGTACCATGTGCACTATTTGGGTGATGAGTTCACTAGAAGCCCAAACCCCAGCATTGCACAATATACGCAAAGAACAAACCTGCACATGGTCCCCTGAATTACTCAACCACAACAACAACAACAAATCATCCTTCCTTGGCAATTTCGCTTTATCTATACTGCAGTACCAACCCCACACACACCCGTGTAGGATTTTTTTTGAAATAGATCCCAAGCAAATTACCATTTCATCTGCATATTTCAACGAGTCTTTCTTTGTTAAACATAATCGTAATACCTTTATTGCACCAAAAAATTAAGAATAATTTTTTAATGTTCTCACATGTCTGGTTGGTGTTTAAATTTCTGTGATTATCTTACAAGTTTTGCCCAGTTCATCTTTGAGAATCAGGATGCAGTTAAGACCTACACGTTGGGTGGTACAGCTCTTTATCATGTAATTTAAAAAATGAGGCAGTGGGCTGGGCATGGTGGCTCACACCTATAATTCCAGTACTTTGGGAGGCTGAGGTGAGTGGATCACCTGAGGTCAGGAGTTCGAGACCAGCCTGACCAACATGGTGAAACCCCGTCTCTACTAAAAATACAAAATTGGCGCCGGGCGCTGTGGCTCATGCCTGCAATCCCAGCATTTTGGGAGGCCGAGGTGGGCATATCACAAGGTCAGGAGATTGAGACCATCCTGGCTAACACGGTAAAACCCCATCTCTACTAAAAATACAAAAAAATTTTAGCCGGACGTGGTGGTGGGCACCTGTAGTCCCAGCTGCTTGGGAGGCTGAGGCAGGAGAATGGCGTGAACCTGGGAGGCGGAGCTTGCAGTGAGCTGAGATCACGCCACTGCACTCCAGCCTGGGCAACAGTCGAGACTCCGTCTCAAAAAAAACCAGAAAAAAACAAAAACAAAAAACAAAATTAGCCTGGTGTGATGTCGCATGCCTGTAGTCCCAGCTACTCGGGAGGCTGAGGTTGCGGGGAGCCAAGATCACGCCACTGCACTCCAGTTTGGGTGACAAGAGTAAAACTCCAGCTCAAGAAAAAAAAAAAAAAGAGACAGCATGCACTGAGCCCACCCCATGTGTGCCAGTTTATGTCCTGTGGTTGTGTTCAGTCTGTCGTGAGCTTGTCCCCGTTAGATGTTCTTTGCAAACATATTCAGGGCTGCGTGAATGTTACCATTCTACTTTTACAGGGCATGGACATTTCCAGTTCCTTACCAGTACACATGACTGAGAGCTCATTATCCTAGATTTTTCTGTTCACATCAGCAGAGCACACTAGTACAGGTATAATACCTGACATCTACCTGTCATGTATCAAGGAGTCGGCCAGCGTGGCTTCTCAGCCCTCAGGGAGCTTGGGGGCAGTGTTGATCCCTGTGGTGGGGGAAAGGATGAGAGAAATTGCCTCTAGTTAAGGCAGAGAGGAAGAGGGTGCTCTGTAGGGGCAGACAACACGTCTAGTGACTTTTTTTTTTTTTTTTTTTGAGAGACAGAGTCTTGCTCTGTCACCGAGGCTGGAGTGCAGTGGCATGATCTCGGCTCACTGCAACTTCCACCTCCCGGGGTTCAAGCAATTCTCCTGCCTCAGCCTCCCGAGTAGCTAGGACTACAGGCACCCGCCACCACACCCGGCTAATTTTTGTATTTTTAGTAGAGACGGGGTTTCACCATATTGGCCAGGCTGGTCTCGAACTTCTGACCTTGCGATCCCTATGCCTCAGCGTCCCAAAGTGTTAGGATTACAGGCGTGAGCCACTGTGCCTGGCTGTGACTTTTTATGTGTTTGTATTCACTGAGGACTGTGTACACTGATGATTCTCAGTAAATATTTGATAGATGGAACAAAGAAATAGAATACAGATACTGCACTGAGCTTCCCTGGAGGGAAGATGGAGAGGAAGAAGCATGTGTTAATATGTGCTGTACTCTTAATTTCCATTTGAAACAGGGAATGATATTTCCCATAGAAACTGCAAGAAACTTTATTACAGTGGTTAGTTGTATTAGGGTCAGTATTGTGTGGGCTAACCCAGAAATTTAACTTTTTAAATTAAAAAAATTAAGGGTCGGGCACAGTGGCTCACGGCTGTAATCCCAGCACTTTGGGAGGCCGAGGCAGGCAGATCACGAGGTCAGGAGTTCAAGACCAGCCTGACCAACATGGTGAAACCCTGTCTCTACTAAAAATACAAAAATTAGCCGGGCGTGGTGGCACATGCCTGTAATCACAGCTACTTGGGAGGCTAAGACAGGAAAATCGCTTGAACCCGGGAGGTGGAGGTTGTGGTGAGCCGAGATCATGCCACTGCACTTCAGCCTGGGCGACAGAGTGAGACTCTGTCTCAAAAAAAAAAAAAAAAAATTTAAACCACTTTATTGGGGTATGATTAATATAAAAAAAGCTGTGCATGTTTAAGGTACACACCACCATGAGTGCACGCATAAGTGTGCTACCTGTGAAATCCTCACCACCAAGAAATTTAACTGTTTTTTATCAGCTATTTCTTTTTTAAGTATTGGGGTATAATTACATAGAACAAGCTGCACAGATCTTAAAGGTACAGTTTGATGATTTTGACAAATGAATATGCCTGTGTAACCAACAGCCCAGTGAAGAAATTGATTGTTGCTGTCACCCTAGAAAGTTCCCTGGTGCCCCATCCCCCATACCAAGCTGCCTACTCTTCTGGTGCCCATCTGCATAGGTTGAATTAATTTTACCTGTTCCCATGCTTCATATAAATGGAATCATATAGTATGTATTCTCTTACGTCTGCTTTTTTTGCTGGACATAGTTTGAAGATTCATTGTGATGTGGCTATCAGTAATATGTTCCTTATTATTGCTGAGTAGTGTTGTGTCGTTTGAGTATACCAGTTTTCATATCCATTCTCCTATTGGTGAACTTTTTTTTTTTGGGGTGGGTGGTGACAGACTCTTGCTCTGTTGCCCATGCTGGAGTGCAGTGGTACGATCTTGGCTCACCGTAACCTCTGCCTACCGGATTCAAGCAATTCTCCTGCCTCAGCCTCTCCAGTAGCTGGGATTATAGGCAGCCGTCACCATGCCTGGCTAAGTTTTGTATTTTTAGTAGAGATGGGATTTGACTATGTTGGCCAGGCTGGTCTCAAACTCCTGACCGCAGGTGATCCACTCACCTCAGCCTCCCAAAGTGCTGGGATTATAGGCATGAGCCACCACACCTGGCTGGGTTCTACCCTATTATTGACTGGTAAGAGTGTGTGTGTGTGTGTATATGTATGTATTATGTATGTATATATATACACATATATACACATATATTAATCATATAGATATATGTTATATATCTAATCTGGATACAAGTTTTTGTCAGATATAGGGATTCGAAATATTTTCTCTGTGGCTTGCCTTTTCATTTTCTTAAAAGTGCCTTTTTTTTTTTTTTTTTTTTTTTTTGAGACGGAGTCTCACTCTGTTGCGTAGGCCAGAGTGCAGTGGTGCGATCTTGGCTCACTGCAACCTCTGCCCCCCTGGTTCAAGTGATTCTCCAGCCTCAGCCTCCTGAGTAGCTGGGATTACAGGCACCTGCTACTGGGCCTGGCTATTTTTTTTTTTTTTTTTTTTTTTTTTTGAGACAGAGTCTCACTCTGTCGCCCAGGCTGGAGTGTAGTGGTGTGATCTCGGCTTACTGCAGACTCTGCCTCCCAAGTTCATGCCATTCTCCTGCCTCAGCCTCCCGAGTAGCTGGGACTACAGGCGCCTGCCACCACGCCCGGCTAATTTTTTGTATTTTTAGTAGAGACGGGGTTTCACCGTGTTAGCCAGGATGGTCTCGATCTCCTGACCTCATGATCCACCCGCCCCGGCCTCCCAAAGTGCTAGGATTACAGTCATGAGCCACTGCACCTGGCCTAAAAGTTCCTCCTGAAGAGCACGAATGTTTAGTTTTGTTGAAGTCTAATTTGTCTGTTTTTTTCCTATCTGGTTGGTGCTTTTGATTTCTGCCTGAGAAATCTTTGTCTCTCCTCAGGTCACAATGGCATCTTCTTGTGTGTTCTTAGAGCTTCACAGCTTTAGTGTTTACCGTTAGGTCCGTAAGCCACGTTGAGTTACAGCATGGTCTGAGGCATGAATTAAACTTCAGCGTTTTCTCTACAACATCCAGTTGGTCCAGCACCATTTGTTGAGGAGACTTTTCCATTGAATTGTACCGGTGCTTCATTCAGTCTGTGATCTGGCTGTACATGTATGGACCGATTTCTGAACTCTATTCCGTTGTGTTTGTCTATCCTTATGCCAGTACCATACTGTCTTGATTATATAGTTTTATAGTAAATTTTTATTTTTTTTAAGACGGAGTCCGCTCTGTCGCCCAGGCTGGAGTGCAGTGGCGCAATCTTGGCTCACTGCAAGCTCCGCCTCCTGGGTTCACGCCATTCTCCTGCCTCAGCCTCCCGAGTGAGTAGCTGGGACTACAGGCACCTGCCACCATGCCCGGCTAATTTTTTGCATTTTTAGTAGAGACGGGATTTCACTGTGTTAGCCAGGATGGTCTCAATCTCCTGACCTCGTGATCCTCCTGCCTCAGCCTCCCAAAGTGCTGAGATTACAGGCGTGAGCCACCATGCCCAGCCTATAGTAAATCTTAAAATTAGATAGTGTATGTCATAAAACTTTGTTTTTTTCCATAATTGCCAAACTATTTCTTAGGAAACATAAGTTCTGCATATCTAATAACCAACAGGCAAAAGAACTTCAAATATTAAATCCATGAGTTAAGTTGGTACACAGCAGTGCTTAGTTAATGTCTCAGAAGGCAGTTAATGCCTTCATCTGGCTGTGCTGGTGTCAGGAAAGAATATTTATTTATTCTTAGTCCTTCTTAGAGAACTCTGTAGGACCGGGCGCGGTGGCTCACGCCTGTAATCCTAGCACTTTGGGAGGCCGAGGCGAGCGGATCACCTGAGGTCAGGAGTACAAGACCATCCTGGCTAACATGGTGAAACCCCGTCTCTACTAAAAATACAAAAATTAGCTGGGTGTGGTGGCGCAGCCTGTGATGCCAGCTACTCAGGAGGCTGAGGCAGGACAACTGTTTGAACCAAGGAGTCAGAGGTTGCAGTGAGCAGAGATCACGCCAGTGCACTCCAGCCTGGGCAAGAGAGTGAGACTGTCTCAAAAAGAAAAAGAAAAAGAGAACTCTGTAAAAACTATGTTACATCTTTTTTATACATTAATTTACAAAGAACTAGTTATCCACTCTTGCTTGGCTTTTATCAGCAACTTCTGTTGTTGATGTTAGGGGCACACATAAGTGGAAGCAATCTTTTTGTGGAATAATTAGAAGGTAAATACATTGGATCCCCATCTATATTTTTATACTATAAAGCTGTATTTTATTTTTTTTACTTATTTATTTATTTATTTATTTATTTTGAGATGGAGTCTCACTCTGTTGCCCAGGCTGGAGTGCAGTTGTGTGATCTCAGCTCACTGCAAGCTCCGCCTTCTGGGTTCACACCATCCTCCTGCCTCAGCCTCCCGGGTAGCTGGGACTACAGGCGCCCACCACTATGCCCAGCTAATTTTTTGTATTTTTAGTAGAGATGGGGTTTCACCATATTGGTCAGGATGGTCTTGTACTCCTGACCTCGTGATCCGCCCGCCTCAGCCTCCCAAAGTGCTGGAATTACAGGCGTGAGCCACCGCACCCGGCCTAAAGCTGTATTTTAAGGACATTTCCGACACATTTATAACTAAATGGAAGGTCTAAAGCCACATGCCCCTGGTTGGACAGCATCACTGTCAGTTGATACTGTCATCCTGACAAGGCTCTTTTGTGTTTGCACAAATACTTCTTTGTTTTATAGTTTAGCTGTTATAAACAGCTATGCAACTCTCAGCACCCAGGGTTTCTAATGAGAGGAAAACCAATGGAACTTAGCGATCATGTCCTCTGCAGCCCACACCTAGGAGTGGGGGAGGAGGCGTGAGTGTGGCAAGACAAACAGCATCCTCTGCATCCTTCAGTGCTGCAGCTCCCTGTTCTTTCTGAGGCCGGAGGACCTGCAGATTAATAGAGGACCATCATCAGCTGGGAAGAGGAGAAGCTTGGGCATAGATACCTACTGAGAGTGCTGGCTAATGAGCTTTTGGAACAACAGTGCTTAGGGGCAGCAATGCTTAGGGTGAAACTGTGAAGAAACCCAGTTGTTTTAGATATCCTCACAGATATCTGTATGACAGGGGCCAAGGGCTAACATGGAATGCAGGCTCCTAGGAGCTCTTGGCTGAAGAAGGAGGAGGGAGAATGGAGCAGCCAGCTCAGTGAGGAAGCTGGGCACACAGCCATGCACTTCCTTCAGGGCAGAACAGAGGGGACACTCCTGGACCGAGGCTCTCAGGGACCATGTGCAGGAGCTTCACTTTTGTTTATGGGTAGGGGTATGGGACAGGTACCTGGGTGGAGAAAAACCTGACTTGCTTAATGTCTGTGGATGCAGAAAAATTTTGCCTATTACTGGTTTAAAAGGTGAGGGTGACCTGAACACCTTTTGATTTGTGCAAATCCAGACTCTTGATGGAGAGTACAAGTTGCAGGGCCTGAAATGCTTGGAACTGATCTGGACCCTTTGGGAAAAGAACAAAAACCATTTTGTTCACTTTGCCATTCCTGTGTACCTGGTATTCCAGGTTCCTCCTCATTTTGTGACTTTTGACATTTTATAAACTGCCAAAAACATATACTATGTGATGATCAATGTTGGGATAACCATAGCAGTGAACAGGGGGAGCCTATGGGCCTCATTGCACTGGTCACTGTCATCCTTGGACCAGCTTTCACTGTAGGAGGGTCACACAGTCCAGCTGCTGTAGCAGGAATCCCATGACTTCACAAAACGTCCTGACCAAACTATGTTCATTACAATAAAAGGACAGCTGGGTGTGGTGGCTCATGCCTGTAATCCCAGCTACTTGGGAGGCTGAGGCAGGAGAATCACTTGAACCTGGGAGATGGAGGTTGCAGTGAACTGAGAGACCATGCCACTACACCCCAGCCTGGGCAACAGAGTGAGACCCTGTCTCAAAAAGAAAAAAAAATCTAAAAACCCAATAAAAACAAAATCAAAAGTTGGTTCTTTGAAAAGAACAATGAAATTGACAAAACTTTAGCTAGACTGACCAAGCAAAAAAGAAGAATCAAATTACTAAAATCAGGAATTAAAAAGGAGATATTTTCTATATGCCCTTAGGATAATTTCCACAGAGTTTAAATTCACTTTTGTGTGTGTGTGTGTGATGGAGTCAGTCTCTGTTGCCCAGGCTGGAGTGCAGTGGCACAATCTCGGCTCACTGCAAGCTCTGCCTTCCAGGTTCATGCCATTTTCCTTCCTCAGCCTCCCAAGTAGCTGGGACTACAGGCGCCCACCACCATGCCCAGCTAATTTTTTTTTGTATTTTTTTTAGTAGAGACGGGGTTTCACTGTGTTAGCCAGGATGGTCTTGGTCTCCTGACCTTGTGATCCACCCACTTCAGCCTCCCAAAGTGCTGGGATTACAGGAGTGAGCCACTACACCCAGCCCACTTTTTTAAGTACTTTATTTATTAGTTATGGTGGTTTTGTTGGGAAACTGGTCCACAGACTTTTCACACTAGTATTCTGGACCTGATGACCTTTCACTCAAGTATTCGGCATGCATTTTGGGATAGCCACTTTGATTAGCACATTTAGAAATCTAACATTGATTCTGTATTAATAGCTGACTCTCCTGCAGTGCCCACCATGGGACATTCTTAAGCTTCGCTAAACTTTCTGCTTCATAGGACACCCTGGGTCCTGTTTGTATTAGATACACTGAGAGGGACACCAGGCAGGAGCCCCAGTGGTGCCAGGCTGTCTTCTCCAGTGGAGCCTGGCAGCAGAGGCAGGGCATGGCTCAGAGCTGGGAGACAGCCACAGCAGGCAGGTGGCACAACTGGTGCTGGGGACTTTGACCACTTGGCTAAGCCAGTGTCCATCAGGCTTTTCTATAAAAATAACTTTTTCTGTTCATAATTAATAAGAAAAACCCATGGAGGTGACTCAGTAAATTTTCATTCACTTGTTTTAGTATCCATTAATGATTCTTGCCTAAATCAGTTTTTACTGTGATGTGATCAAATAGCAATATTCTTTTCTTTTCTTTTCTTTTTTTTTTTTTTTTTTGAGACAAGGTCTCACTCTATCACCCAGGCTGGAATGAAGTGGCATGATTATGGCTAACTGCAGCCTCATCCTCCTGGGCTCAAGCGATTCTTCTGTCTCAGCCTCTTGAATAGCTGGGACCACAGGCATGCACCACCACACCCAGCTAATTTTTAAATTTTTTGTAGAGATAGAGTCTTGCTATGTTGCCCAGGCTGACCTTGAACTCCTAGGCTCAAGTGATCATCCTGCCTCAGCCTCCCAAAATGCTGGCATTACAGGTGTGAGCCGCCGGGCCCAGCCCCCATTTCATTTTGTAGGTACTTTTTGTAATACTTGTAGCTCTACTGCTCCATTAAGCAGGCTAGCAGGCTATGTGTCTTATACCAAATTGTGGTTTTACTACTGAGAATAAAAACAATTAGAATTAGTTACTGCAGCTGGGCACGGTGATTCACTCCTGTAATCACAGCACTTTGGGAGGCCGAGGTGGGTGGATCACTTGAGGCCAGGAATTGAAGACCAGCCTGGCCAATATAGCAAAACCCCGTCTCTACTAAAAATATAAAAATTAGCTGCACGTGGTGGTGCACGCCTGTAATCCCAGCTACCTAGGAGGCTGAAGCATGAGAGTCGCTTGAACCCAGGAGGCAGAGGTTGTAGTGAGCCGAGATCATGCTACTGCACTCTAGCCTCAGCGACAGAGTGAGACTCCATCTCAAAAAAAGAAAAAAGAATTCATTACTGTAATCTGCAGTTAACAACAAAAAATCTCCTCAAAAAATGCTTAGCAGGCCAGGCGTGGTGCACGCCTGTAATCGCAGCACTTTGGGAGGCTGAGGCAGGTGGATCACCTGAGGTCAGGAGTTCGAGACCAGCCTGACCAATTTGGTGAAACCCCATCTCTACTAAAAATACAAAAATTAGCCAGGCATGGTGGCATGCTCCGGTAGTCTCAGCTACTCGAGAGGCTGAGACAGGAGAATTGTTTGAACCCGGGAAGTGGAGGTTTCAGTGAATCAACATTGTGCCAGTGCACTCCAGCCTGGGTGACAGAGTGAGACTCCATCTCAAAAGAAAAAAAAAAAAGGCCAGGCGTGGTGGCTCACACCTGTAATCCCAGCACTTTGGGAGGCCGAGGTGGGCAGATCACCTGAGATCGGGAGTTCGAGATCAGCCTGACCAACATGGAGAAACCCCGTCTCTACTAAAAAAAAATACAAAATTAGCCGGGCATGGTGGCACATGTCTGTAATCCCAGCTACTAGGGAGGGTGAGGCAGGAGAATCGCTTGAACCCGGGAGACGGAGGTTGCGGTGAGCCGACATCGTGCCATTGCACTCCAGCCTGGGCAACAAGAGTGAAACTCTGCCTCAAAAAAAAAAGTGCTTAGCGTTTTGCCATATCTGAAGGACAAACCTGTCTCAAAGGTTGGGAGACCTCTCACCATACACACATATCAAGAGGCAGGGGGAGGGAGGAAGGTGTTGGGGCTCCGCCTGCCCTGCGTGGGATGGGTGGGGTAACCTGAGAGGATGCTGGCAAGTCTCAGGTCAAATGTCAGAGCATCAGGTGAGTGTAAGGATGTGGTGCCCACATGGCTGAAAGAAGAATCAGAAGAGTTATAAATAATGAAAATTGAGTGACTTGTTTAAGCAGGAAGTCAAACCCTATGATAATAAAATTCTTATATAAATGGACTACAGTAAATTCATGAGAGAGTTGGACTTTAAAGACTCAAACCCTTTTGAGATAAAAATAAAACTCCATTGAAGGAATGTCTGTCTTTGTGGTAGCTTGTTGGGTGAAAGAAAACTGATGTATAAAGATTTCATTTCCTTATTTGGGTCAGCCTGTGTTGGTTGCAAAAAATATCTTGACTTTGCCACTTTCGGTGGTCTCTAATGCTGCCATTTATAGATGAAAGATTCTCTTTAGGGTGAATAAACAGTATGACATTCATTCTTTTCAACTTCAGTTTTCATGTCAAAAGTTTCTCGCTTGTAAACCTCTTCCTGATATATGTAGCTGGTAAACCCACTTTCCTGACATTTTTTATCTCATTCTTTTATAGGTACTTCCTATTTAACAGACATTGTGTGGTGGGCTGGCACAATCGCAAGTAAGTAGCCTGTGTGGCGAAGTCTGGTCTTTTCCTTTCTTAGAATCCATCACTGGTCTGGGCAGGGCTGGAGCGACTGGGCTAGGGTGGCTCTGTTCTTTGGAAGAGGGTGTCACGTGGCCTCTCCCCAGGCCCTAAGCATGCCTTTCAGTTCAGATGTCCCTGCCTCCCCAGGGCACTCTCCCTGCTCCCCTTCCTCCCAGGATGAGAGTGCAGAAGGACAAGTTAGGAGCTCGTGGAGGCCCCTGTAGCCCACGATTAGCCGTGAATTCAGTCCAGGCTGATCTGTCCTGGGCCCGAAGAAATTAAAACAGCTCCTGCTTACTCATGTAGTCGGGCTGTTGGCATTTGGTGAAATTCCATGTTAGGCTGCCTTGTTTTTCTCAACACAGTTGGTTTAACAGAAAGTTTCATGACTCAAAGATCAGGTCATGTGCTATAATGTAAAGATAAATAATATTAGAGTTCAGAACTCTAAATGTATTATAAAGGACAACTGTCTTTGAAATTCAGAAATATTATGTTTGGCCAGGCATGGTGGCTCACGCCTGTAATCCCAGCACTTTGGGAGGCTGAGACAGGTGGATTGTTTGAGCCCAGGAGTTTGAGACCAGCCTGGGAAACATGGCAAAACTCTGTCTGTACAAAAACAAAAATTACCTGGGCTTGGTGGTATGCACCTGTTTTCAAAGCTCTTTGGAGGCTGAGGTGAGAGGATTGCTTGAGCCTGGGAGGTGGAGGCTGCAGTGAGCCAAGATCACGCCAGTGCACTCCAGCCTGGGTGACAGAGCGAGACTCTGTCTCAAAAGAAAAAAAAGAAACATCATGTACTTTGTTTGTCACATTTGTCTTTTAATACGACATTACGTGGCAATACCAATTCTGTTCCTTGAAGAGCTCCTCTTTACGCTCTGTCTGGGTGATGTCCCTGCTGCAGTCTTGTGCGGCAGTACTGTATCCTCTTGCTATGCCAGTGGCCTGTCACCGTGGCCAGCTGCCTATGCCAGAGTAGGTCCCAGGCCACTAGAGGGTGCACAGGAAGTTCTGCCTGATTTGTGTGAAAACAAGGATGTGTTAAGAGAGCGGAGATATGCCCAGTGGCACGCCCATTTCAGTCACTGCTGGTTAGGTTCGGCATTTCCATGGAGGGCTGAACCTACTCACCCGACTGATGGGACCAGTGAAGGTGTGGGTCCTGACCCCTGACCCCTTAAATATGCAGATGACACCCCAGATGTGATTCTTCACAAGTAATGGGAATGAAGTAGCCCTTTCAGGGCAGAGCCTTGCGTAATTCAACTGTGATCAGTGCTGGAAGAGAGCTTTATAATTGCAAGTGGTATCCTTGTGATTTTCTTGACAGTGGCTGTTGGCCAGATTGGAAACTTCCTGGCTTACACGGCGGTCCCCACGGTCCTGGTAACTCCCCTGGGCGCCCTTGGAGTACCGTTCGGGTGAGAGCCAAGATTGTGTTTGGTATTTAATGTGTAGCGTAGATATAACAACTTTTCATTTTAAATGTTTCTGTTAAAGTAGTAAGAGCAAAGTTGTAATAGAAGATAGATCTTCAGGCCGGGCATGGTGGCTCACGCCTGTAATCCCAGCACTTTGGAAGGCCAAGGAGGGTGAATTACTTGAGGTCAGGAGTTCAAGACCAGCCTGGCCAACATGGCGAAACCCTGTCTCTACTAAAAATACAAAAAATTAGCCGGGCATGGTGGCGACCACCTGTAGTCCCAGCTACTCGGGAGGGTGAGGCACAAGAATTGCTTGAACCTGAGGGGCGGAGGTTGCAGTGAGTTGAGATGGCACCACAGCACTCCAGCCTGGGAGACAGAGCGAGACTCTGCCTTAAAAAAAAAAAGAGAGAAGATAGATCTTCAGTATTCTACTCTATATCGTTTAATTTTATCCCTTCAAATATAGTTCTGGGTAGTATTAACCCTTTTCTTAGATATTTAGTATATTTGAAACTCTAACTCATTTTTCCTGCCTATCAGTGAATCTGATGCTCTCATTCTCCTGATCGTTGTCCTGGAGTACATCTTAGAGACTAGAGAGTCTTCTGACACCTTGGCAAAGTTATTCTGAGAACTCATTAGGCAAAATGACTCAGTTGGTGTTTTATTGGGGTGCTTAGCATTCCTTGCTGGATGCCAGTCAGTCCCCACCTCAGCCCAGGAAATTACAGAGGTTGGGATGAATAACACATGGCACCGATGGATGTGAAATAGGATTTATGACTGACGCAGTCAACAGCACGTGGATTTTCTTAGGAGAAGGTCCCGGGTTTGGTTCTGAGTGAGACGAGTGAGGGGGACCTTTGGATTTTTATTGTAGTTAGGTGGTGGGGTGGGCTGGGTGGGGTTTCCATGCTTAGGCCGGGCTGGCATGGAGTGAAGTTTTTGCCCATGCCAAGGGACCAAGGACTCCGGGGACTGAGGACTCTAGGGACCCAGTGTGTGCGCAGGCTTTTTAAATTTTAATTTCATTTTTTATTATTAATTTTTTAAATTTTATTTCTCCATTTTAAATCATCTTTTTAATTGATACACACGAGTAGGCTTCTTATCAGGTTGCCCGGTTGTGGGGCAAAGGGGAAAGGGGGGGAATGGGAACTTGAGGGCTGCAAGCCGTCAAACATTGCAGCTGGACTCTCTACTTACTGCGAAAATGATTTATGACATACTTATTAAATAACATATATCCTCCTGTGAACCTATTTATATTCTGATTTGTCTTTGAAGAAATCATTATAAATAGAAATAGGGTAGAAGAGAAATAAAATCCAAGTTTCTAACTCGTGGATACATTGGTTTTCTGCTGTATTCCAGACAGACGCCCAAATCCTTGCAGAGAAGTGTGTCCATGATGGATGTATTGAAGTTTACACCTTAGAGTCACGTAGGCATTAAGGTTCTGTGACCTAAATACCATGTTTTTCACATGTGATGCCTTGAGAATGTGTGTGGGGCACATTTTTCTCGTGAACACATACACTGCTATCATGTGTGGCTTGGCGTCCCTTTGCGTTTTGGATGGCTCTGAGGCACTGGGAGGGCAAGAGTGTTCTCACTTTGGGAAACACTCCTCCAGCTTCTGCGACCCATCCCCCTGAAAGATAATCAGGCAGATAAACAACCTGACCTGGTGGTCTTGGCACATGGCACATTGAATGCACATATATCATATACTAAAATGTTTTGCTCAGTTAATTTCCTTAGAACTGTTCTCATGCACTTTGATGCTTAAGTCACTTCACCAGAAATGTTCACTGCTCCACATCTGCAGGAGGTGTTATTCACTGTAGGAACCATGTCAGATGGTGTTCTGGATAAAAAGCTTGTCTTCAACTTGGAATCCCAGTAAGACCTTTTCTTTTAAACAGAATAAAACTAAAATTAATTTGGAAAAAAAAATCAAAGATGATTATCAAAGTGTGCATATATGTATGTATATATGGGTTTTTTTTTTTTTTTTTTTTTTTTTTCGACGGAGTCTCACTCTGTCACCCAGGCTGGAGTGCAATGGCACGATCTCGGCTCACTGCAAGCTCCACCTGCTGGGTTCACGCCCAGCTAATTTTTTTTGTATTTTTAGTAGAGACGGGGTTTGACTGTGTTGGCCGGGATGGTCTTGATCTCCTGACCTCGTGATCCACCCGCCGTCCTCCCAGAGTGCTGGGATTACAGGCCTAAGCCACAGCGCCCGGCCAATATGTATGTATATATGTATATTTTAAAAGCAGTTCTGTTCTTGATAATGGGATGGGGTTGCTGGAATTACGTAGAAACAGAAATGAAAAGAATGTGGCACTGGAAAAATAAGTCTGTGTAGCAGTGAATAGAATAGAGAGCCCCCAAATAGGTTCACTTCTTTCTGTAATAGTGTAATGTATGATAAAGTAATCATCTGAACATGCTGTGTTTAGAAAGAGGTTTAAAAAACTTCTGGGAAATATTTTCAAATTACAGAAAGGAAACAGGATTAAGTATAAGCAAAGCAATGCCCATCTCCCCTTACCCAGACACACCTACTGCTAACATCTTACCCACTTGCCTCATCATACACTTTCTCTGCATCTGGGTATCTCAGTCTCAACACTGTTGATGCTTGAAGCCAGATAACTCTTTGTTGAGGGAGCCATTCTGTGCATTGTGAGGTGTTTAGCAGCAACCTGGCCTTCACCTCCCAGACGCCAGTAGCACTCAACCTCCCCAAAATGTCTCCAGACATTGGCAGATGTCCCCTGCGGGGCAAACCACCCCTGGTCAAGAAGCACTGTTCTATATGAATGTGATGTGATTTTTTTTTCCTGTTTTTTAAAAAAAATCCATTTTAGCATAAGTTATGATTCTTTACCCCTGAACACATCAATTAGTATTTTCTAAGACTAGAGATATTCAGATTCTCTCCAAATAACCACAGTACAGTGATCAATTTCGATAAATTTAACCTTGTTATGATACATGTATCAAATCAGCCTCCATATTCCAATTTTGACAATTGACCTGTTATGCCATTATTTTATGTTGTTGTCTTTTATACCATTATTTTTCTTCTAGTACAAGATCTAGGCCAGGCGCAGTGTGATTCATGCTTGTAATCCCAGCACTTTGGGAGGCCAAGGCAGGTGGATCATTTGAACCCAGGGAGACCAGTCTGGCCAGCATGGCAAAACCCTGTCTCTACTAAAAATACAAAAATTATCCAGGTGTGGTGGCACACACCTGTAATCCCAGCTACTTGGGTGGCTGAGACACAAGAATTGCTTGAAGCTGAGAGGCGGAGATTGCAGTGAATTGAGATCGAACCACTGCTCCAGCCTGGGTGACAGAGCAAAACTCTGTCCCCCCACCCCCCAAAAAAACAAAGATAAAGAAAAGATAGATAAAGCTCATTAAAAAAAAACAACTATGAACTAATTCTCTTATGAATATAGATGGAGAAATTTTGAACAAAATACTAACCGGTTGGATCCAGCAATATATAAAAAGGATTATACAAGTGGGATTTATCCCAGGAATATGCAAAGTAGATTTAGCATTGAAAATAAATTAGTGCAATATACCACAGCAATAGAATAATCACCATGTGATCATCTCAAAAGACACACAAAAATTATGTAGTACAATTCAACACTCTTTCATGACGAAAACTCTTAATATGCTAGGAATAGAAAATAACTTCCTAAACTGACAAAGGGCCTCTGAAAGTACCCCAGCTAACGTCGTACTTAATGGCACAAGAGTTGATGTTTTCCCCTTAAGATCAGGAAGAAAACAAGCTGTCTACTTTCACCTCATCTATTCATCATTGTACTAGATGTTATAGCCACAGCAATTAGGCAAGCAAACAAATTAAAGGCATCCATATTGGAAAGGAAAGGAAGAAGTTAATTGCCTTTATTGGCAGAAGACCTGATTTTTTTTTTTTTTTTTTTTTTTGGAGACAGACTCTCGCTCTGTCGCCAGGCTAGAGTTCAGTTGCGTGATCTTGGCTCACTGCAACTTCCACCTCCCGGGTTCAAGTGATTCTCCTTCCTCAGCCTCCTGAGTAGCTGGGACTCCAGGCGTCCGCCACCATGCCCAGCTAATTTTTGTATTTTTAGTAGAGACGGGGTTTCAGCATGTTAGCCAGGATGGTCTTGATCTCCTGACCTTGTGATCTGCCCCCCTCGGCCTCCCAAAGTGCTGGGATTACAGGTGTGAGCCACCGCACCCAGCTTTTTTTTTTTTTTTTTTTTTTTAGATGGAGTCTCACTCTGTCACCCAGGCTGGTGTGCTGTCGGCTCACTGCAACCTCTGCCTCCTGGGTTCAAGTGATTCTCTGCCTCAGCCTCCCGAGGAGCTTGGACTACAGGTGCCCACCACCACGCCCAGCTAATTTTTGTATTTTTAGTAGAGATGGGGTTTTGCCATGTTGGCTAGGCTAGTCTTGAGCTCCTGACTTTAGGTGATCCACCCACCTTGGCCTCCCAAAGTGCTGGGATTACAGGCATGAACCACCACACCCAGCAGAGGACCTGATCTTATATAGAGAGTCCTAAAGAATCACTAAGAAATTATTAGAACTAATAAGTTTAGCAAGGTTGATGGACACAAGATCAATATATAAAAATTACATCTGAGGCCGGGCGCAGTGGCTCACTCCTGTAATCCCAGCACTCTGGGAGGCCGAGACCGGAAGATCACCTGAGGTCAGGAGTTCGAGACCAGCCTGGCCAACATGGTGAAACCCCGTCTCTACAAAAATACAAAAAAAATCAACCAGGCGTGGTGGCACATGCCTGTAGTCCCAGCTACTCGGGAGGCTGAGGCAGGAGAATCGCTTAAACCCGGGAAGTAGATGTTATAGTGAGCTGATTTTTGTGCCACTGCACTCCAGCCTGGGCAACAGAGTGAGACTCCGTCTAAAAAAAAAAAAAAAAAAATTACATCTGCCAGGCGCGGTGGCTCAGGCCTGTAATCCCAGCACTTTGGGTGGCTGGAGGTTGGCGTGAGCCCGGGAGGCGGAGCTTGCAGTGAGCCGACATCGTGCCACTGCACTCCAGCCTGAGTGACAGAGCGAGACTCCATCTCAAAAAAAAAAAAAAAAAAAAAATTACATCTATATTCAGTAGCAGTGAGCAAACCAAAAACGAAATTAAGAAAGCAATTTCATATACAGTAGCACCAAAATGAATGAAATACTTAAGGATAAATTTAACTGGCCAGGCACGGTAGCTTACGCCTGTAATTCCCACGCTTTGGGAGGCCCAGGCAGGCGGATCACGAAGGGCACAAACAACAGAAGGAAAATAGATAAATTGGATGTCATCAAAATTAAAAACCTTTCTGCTTAAAAGGATGCCATGAATGAATTGAGAACTCGTGGGAGAAAAAATTTCAAAGTATATGTCTGATAAGGGACTTGTAGTTAGAATACATAAAATCTCTTGCCAGGCATGGTGGCTCATGCCTGTAATCCCAGCACTTTGGGAGGCCGAGGCAGGTGGATCATGAGATCAGGAGTTTAAGACCAGCCTGGCCAACATGGTGAAACCCCGTCTCTACTAAATACAAAAAATTAGCCTGGTGTGGTGGCACATGCCTGTAATCCCAGCTACTTGGGAGGCTGAGGCAGGAGAATTGTTTGACCTTAGGAGGTGGAGGTTCCATTGAGCCGAGATTGCACCATTGCACTCCAGCCTGGGCAACAAGAGGGAAACTCTGTCTCAATAAAAGAAAACAAAACAGAAACTCTTACAATGCATCAGTAAAAGGTCAGATAACCGAGTTTAAAAATGGCACTGTCGGCCGGGCGCAGTGCTCATGCCTATACTCCCAGCTCTTTGGAAGGCCAAGGCGGGTGAATCGCTTGAGGTCAGGAGTTTGAGACCAGCCTGGCCAACATGGTGAAACCCTGTCTTTACTAAAAATACAAAAATCCCCCCGGCGTGGTGGCGGGCACCTGTAATCCCAGCTACTCGTGAGGCTGAGGCAGGAGAATCGCTTGAACCCGGGAGGCAGAGGTTGCAGTGAATCGAGATCACGCCACTGCACTCCAGCCTGGGTCACAGAGTGAGACTCTGTCTCAATAAATGAATGAAAATGGCACTGTCCTCTGGTATTCCACAATGGAATAAGAGATGATTTGGCCTCGTGACTCATACTGTCCACTTTCGTGCATGGCAACCCTTTCCCACCTTGGCATAGTCCACCCGTTGCCCGAGGCCAGTTCCAGGCCCACTTTTTGCCCTGTGAGCCCGCTGCATTTCTGGTTTCTCCTTTTCCGGGCAGCTACTCAATGGAGCTTCTCTATTTAACATCTAGTCGTGTAGTCATGTCTTTTGTTGTTTCTTTCAGTGATGTTGCTTATTTCCCCAACGACACTTTTGGGAGCTTCTTAAGAACAGGTTGTCTAGGGACAAGGATACAAAGTGGTACAAGGGAAAAGTAGGCTGTTTAGGACCTGTGGGTGTGTCATGACCATGCTTGTATCTCTTGTTAGCTTTGTGGCCTTAGGTTCAATGCTGACCCTTTCTGAGGCTCAAGTTTCCTTATCTTTAAAATAGGTATTAAAGGAAGTAATCCGGTCCATACCTGAGCCTGGTATGCCCTTCTCCCGGACGTTCCTGTTTTCTGATCGTCTTCAGCACAGACATGAGTAAAGTGAGAATGACCAGTCCTGTGACTTACTGAGGGCAAGGTGTTCCAATTCAGATTGTATACTGATAATTACACAGGGAAGTAAGAGAAGAAACACATTAGAAGCCTGGAGATTATAGATGTTTTTGAAGAATACATTTTTTTGCATTAATAATGTGACTACTTTTTAAAAGTTTTCAGTATTAGAGGAAATAACCACCCATACTACTTCTACTATACTGCAATTACTATTAGCATTTTTATTTTTTCTTTTGTTTGTGCATTTTTCACTTAATTTATTTTGTTTTTATCATGCATTACTTATAATTATTTTGACAGTTTTTGTACCCTACTTTTCCATGTAGCATAAATATTAGTATTTTTGATTGGTTCCTTTTATAAGTAAGGAAACATTACTTTTATTTTTGGTCAGTCATAAAACTTTTTATACTCTGGTATATTTTATATGTGCTGACATAGTAATATAGTGGTGTAAGTTATGTGTATCATTAACTACATAGTGGTTATACATGGAATTGGTGTGAAAATCCTGGCCAGGCATGGTGGCTCACACCTATAATTCCAGCACTTTGGGAGGCCAAGGCAAGAGGATCATTTGAGCCCAGGAGTTTGAGACTTGCCTGGGCAATCTAGTGAGACCCAGTCTCTACACAAAATTTTTAAAAAATTAGCTGGGTGTGGTGGCATGGTAGTCCCAGCTACTCCAGTGGCTGAGGTAGGAGGATCACTTGAGCCCAGGAGTTCAAGCTTGTGGTGAGCTGTGATTGCACCACTGCACTCCAGCCTGGGCAACAGAGTGGGAGGTGGTCTCTTGAAGGGAAAAAAAGAAGAAAAAGAAAATGGTTTTTCTAGATAAAATATCTGCTGTTAGAAGAAAGGTCAGGTAGTTTGGTTTAAACTTTAATGATTTCTCTTTTTTCAATAAAGGTCCATTTTAGCTTCCTATCTCCTGAAGGAAAAGCTCAACATCTTGGGCAAGTTGGGGTGCCTGCTAAGCTGTGCAGGCTCTGTCGTGCTGATTATCCACTCCCCAAAGTCTGAGAGTGTGACGACTCAGGCTGAGCTGGAAGAGAAGCTGACCAATCCAGGTAATTCCTTTCTAGCAGCACTGCCAAGAAAGTTTGCACTAGGAGTCCTAACTTTTTAAACCACGTCTTCAAAATGGACGCTTCCTGGCAGGGCAGAGGAACCATGTGTCCACCCTGATCTGTTACTGTAGATCTGTGTTCTCTGGGCATGTGCATCAGTGGGCTGTGCTCGCAGGCTAGCTCTCTGCCCTCACCCTCCCTCCTGATCCTCAGGCCCTGGGGGGAGCCTCCGTGGCCTGGTATTCCTTCAGGTTCTCTTCTGGGGCCTTGTGCATGGGTGTCTTCCCTTCCCACAGTGGCTCCCCTTGGACCACCCTCCCAAGTCTGACTGCCACCCACCCCTCCCGACGTACCTTTCCTGGTGTGCCCTGCCCACTCTATCTCCACCTCAGCACTTTGCTCCCTCCAGCTTGAAGCTCTGTGAGAACAAAGACCTGGCATCTCTTAAGTTTAGATTCCTCATATAGCCCTGTTTATATATCTTTTGACATAATTTCTTTTCTTTTTTTTTGAGACGGAGTCTCACTCTGTCACCCAGGCTGGAGTGCAGTGGCGCGATCTCAGCTCACTGAAAGCTCCGCCTCCCGGGTTCACGCCATTCTCCTGCCTCAGCCTCCTGAGTAGCCAGGGACTACAGGCGCCCGCCACCACGCCCGGCTAATTTTTTTTGTATTTTTAGTAGAGACGGGTTTCATCATGTTAGCCAGGATGGTCTTGATCTCTTGACCTCGTGATCCGCCCACCTCGCCCTTCCAAAGTGCTGGGATTACAGGCGTGAGCCACCGTGCTTGTCCTTTTTTTTGATAAATGCATTAAAAACTACTATCTACATGATTACAACAGACTTAAAGTATAGATTTCACTTTAAGTAGACCACCCTGTGTTGCTTACCAACAAGTTTAGGCAGGTGCCAGCACAAAACTGCCTCCACATCAGTATGCTGGTTTACATGTCCATACTCGCTGGTTTGCATGTCCACACGTGCTGGTTTGCATGTCCACACTCCCTGGTTTTCATGTCCGCACTCGCTGGTTTTCTTGTCCACACTCGCTGGTTTGCATGTCCACACTCGCGGTTTGCATGCCCACACTCGCTGGTTTTCTTGTCCACACTCGCTGGTTTGCATGTCCATACTCGCTGGTTTGCATGTCCACACCCTGGTTTGCATGTTCACACCTAGTCTTCATGTCCACACTTGCTGGTTTGCATATCCACACCCTGGTTTGCATTTGCATGTCCACACTTGCTGGTTTTCATGTCCACACTCGCTGGTTTTCATGTCCACACTCAACTGGTTTTCTTGTCCACACTCGCTGCTTTGCATGTCCACACTCGCTGGTTTGCATGTCCACACTCGCTGGTTTTCTTGTCCATACTCGCTGGTTTTCTTGTCCACACTCACTGGTTTTCTTGTCCACACTTGCTGGTTTTCATGTCCACACTCGCTGGTTTTCATGTCCACACTCGCTGGTTTTCTCGTCCACACTCGCTGGCTTGCATGTCCACATCCTGGTTTGCATGTCCACACTTGCTGGTTTTCTTGTCCACACTCTCTGCTTTCCATGTCCACACTTGCTGGTTTGCATGTCCACACCCTGGTTTGCATGTGCACACCTAGTTTGCATGTCCACACTTGCTGGTTTTCTTGTCCACACTCGCTGGTTTGCATGTCCACACCCTGGTTTGCATGTCCACACCCTGGTTTGCATGTCCACACCCTGGTTTGCATGTTCACACCTAGTCTGCATGTCCACACTTGCTGGTTTGCATGTCCACACCCTGGTTTGCATGTGCACACCTAGTTTGCATGTCCACACTTGCTGGTTTTCTTGTCCACACTCGCTGGTTTGCATGTCCACACCCTGGTTTGCATGTCCACACCCTGGTTTGCATGTCCACACCCTGGTTTGCATGTTCACACCTAGTCTGCATGTCCACACTTGCTGGTTTGCATGTCCACACCCTGGTTTGCATGTGCACACCTAGTCTGCATGTCCACGCTCACTGGTTTTCTTGTCCACACTCGCTGGTTTTCTTGTCCACACTCACTGGTTTGCATGTCCACACCCTGGTTTGCATGTTCACGCCCTGGTTTGCATGTCCACACCCTGGTTTGCATGTTCACACCCTGGTTTGCATGTCCATACTCGCTGGTTTGCATGTTAACACCTAGTTTGCATGTCCACACTCACTGGTTTTCTTGTCCACACTCGCTGGTTTGCATGTCCACACCCTGGTTTGCATGTCCATACTTGCTGGTTTGCATAGCCAGCAGTTCCCAGCCCTCTCAGGTCCATTTGTGATGTTGGAATGGATTTCATGGAAAACACAACCTGCTTATACACACAATTTCAAACCATCAATTTAATGCCCTAACTGTAATATAAAGGAGAAATACCAGGACAATACTTTAAAACAAAACATCCATTTCAATATGTAAATGCCCAGGTCCCACTACAAGAGAAGACCTATTGAAGCTGGCCGACCCCACACCTTGTGAGGAGTGGTTGAGAATCTGGTAGCTGCAGATATAGACTGACGTGGGGGTGTAATGTTATTGACTTGGACTCTTGAGGTCTTGCCATGAACAAAATGATCCTCAGATGGAGCATAACTCTTAACGCAGTTTTGATCAAAGAAAGAACAATCCTCCCTCAATTTACATGGAAGTGACATGTCTGAAAAATTCAGCATATATTAAATCCATGCAAAAATTACTTTGTTTCACACATAAAATAGTCTCTAGGCTCTGATTATTACAGGCATATTTTTCAGTTACAAGTCCAAGGAGACATTCAGAAGTTGTGACGAGAATGGGATGATTTTTGATGGGGCTGGGGGTTGCTGTCTGCACATGCCTCTGCCCACTGGATGCAGCCCCCAATCATTGCAAAACCCACAAACACCTCCACAGCTTAAAGTCCTCCGTCCTGTCCCCTGCCTTACCCCTGCCCCCTGGATTCCCCGGCGCTTTTTTGAAACCTCGGAGCATCTCCATTAACTTGTATTGTTAAGAGAATGGTTCTAGGCCGGGCGCAGTGGCTCAAGCCTGTAATCCCAACACTTTGGGAGGCCGAGGACAGCAGATCACCTAAGGTCAGGAGTTCGAGACCAGCCTGGCCAACATGGCGAAACGCTGTCTCTACTAAAAATATAATAGCCAGGCGTGGTGGCGGGCGCTTATGTATTCCCAGCTACTCAGGAGGCTGAGGCAGGAGAATTGCTTGAACCTGGGAGGCGGAGGTTGCAGTGAGCAGAGATCGCGCTATTACACTCCAGCCTGGGTAACAAAGAGCAAAACTCCGTCTCAAAAAAACAAAACAAAACAAACAACAACAAAAAAAGAGAACGGTTCCGATAGAGGACCATGTAAACATTTAGGAGCTGTAAATGGTTTGTTTGTTTTTTTTGAGACGGACTCTTGCTCTGTTGCCCAGGCTGGAGTGCAGTGGTGTGATCTCGGCTCACTGCAACCTCTGCCTCCTAGGTTCAAGCGATTCTCCTGCCTCAGCCTCCTGAGTAGCTGGGATTACTGGTGCATGCCACCATGCCCGGCTAATTTTTTGTATTTTTAGTAGAGAACAGGGTTTCACCGAGTTAGCCAGGATGGTCTCGATCTCCTGACCTCCTGATCTGCCCACCTCGGCCTCCCAAAGTGCTGGGATTACAGGTGTGAGCCACCGTGCCCGGCTGTAAATTTTTTTTTTTTTTTAAGATGGAGACTTGCTCTGTCACCCAGGCTGGAGTGCAGTGGTGCCATCTCGGCTCACTGCAACCTCCACCCCCTAGGTTCAAGTGATTCTCCTGCCTCAGCCTCCCGAGTAGCTGGGATTACAGGCGCACTGTAATTTTTGTACTTTTAGTAGAGAGGGGGTTTCACCATCTTGGCCAGGCTGGTCTTGAACTCCTGACCTCATGATCCACCCACCTTGGCCCCCCAAAGTGCTGGGATTACAGGCGTGAGCCACCGCGTCTGGCTAACCCGGCTATAAATGTTTTAACAGTGAAAATGATGGGAATAATTTTGTGGAATGAAATCAGTGGGTCTGGCTTGGGTAAATTCAAGCCAGAGCCCGCATGCCCCCCAGGGCTGTGCCACAGTAGAGGCGGGTGGCGGGTGGGGGCCCAGGTGCTGCCCCAGTCCACCCCGTGGGTTGCACCTGCTAGGCGGCGGCTCCGGGTGACTGTGTGCTGTCTGTGTTCCAGTGTTTGTGGGCTACCTGTGCATCGTGCTGCTCATGCTCCTGCTGCTCATCTTCTGGATCGCGCCGGCCCATGGGCCCACCAACATCATGGTCTACATCAGCATCTGCTCCTTGCTGGGCAGTTTCACCGTGCCTTCCACCAAGGGCATCGGGCTGGCAGCCCAAGACATCTTGCATAACAACCCGTCCAGTCAGAGAGCCCTCTGCCTGTGCCTGGTGCTCCTGGCCGTGCTCGGCTGCAGCATCATCGTCCAGTTCAGGTACATCAACAAGGCACTGGAGTGCTTCGACTCCTCGGTGTTCGGGGCCATCTACTACGTCGTGTTTACCACGCTGGTCCTGCTGGCCTCAGCCATCCTCTTCCGGGAGTGGAGCAATGTGGGCCTGGTGGACTTCTTGGGGATGGCCTGTGGATTTACTACCGTCTCCGTGGGGATTGTCCTTATACAGGTGTTCAAAGAGTTCAATTTCAACCTTGGGGAGATGAACAAATCTAATATGAAAACAGACTAGATTGCAATAGGAGCTTGGATGGTTCGAGGAACAGGCATTGGAGGTGGTTTCTGGCCCCGATTGGATGTGAAGTAGAAGAGATCCTCGATCATGGTGTTAGAATTGACTGGATAGTAACAGGTGGTCTGGTGGACAGCGGGGAGCATGGCTCAGCACCAGAGCAGAGGCCCAGCCAGCCCTCTGCAGCCCAAAGGTGCCCAGCGGTTGCCTGGCACCATCTGTCTCTGATGAGACGAATCTCATTTTCATTTCCATTAACCTGGAAGCTTTCATGAATATTCTCTTCTTTTAAAACATTTTAACATTATTTAAACAGAAAAAATGTGCTCTTTCTGGTTAGTTGTTACAGGATAGCAGAGATACTTTTACTTAGATTACTTTGGAAATGAGAGATTGTTGTCTTGAACTCTGGCACTGTACAGTGAATGTGTCTGTAGTTGTGTTAGTTTGCATTAAGCATGTATAACATTCAAGTATGTCATCCAAATAAGAGGCATATACATTGAATTGTTTTTAATCCTCTGACAAGTTGACTCTTCGACCCCCACCCCCACCCAAGACATTTTAATAGTAAATAGAGAGAGAGAGAAGAGTTAATGAACATGAGGTAGTGTTCCACTGGCAGGATGACTTTTCAATAGCTCAAATCAATTTCAGTGCCTTTATCACTTGAATTATTAACTTAATTTAACTCTTACTGTGTATATGTTCTTAGATTAGAATAATGTAACTTCCTCGAGTATGCTTTAATATTTCAATATTCAAGTTACAAACGTATAAGGCAGTTAGAAATAATACAGTCACATGTCACTTAATGGTAGGGAAACATTCTGAGAAATGCATTGTAAGGTGACTTTATTGTGTGAACATCATGGAGTGCACTTACACAAACCTAGATGGGACACCTATGACCCACCCAGGCCAGATGGTACAGCCTGTTGCTCCTGGGCCACACACCTGTACCGCATGTGACTGCACTGAATACCGCAGGCAATTGTAACGCAGTGGTGAGTATTTGTGTTTCCAAACATAGGAAAGGTACAGTAAAACTATGGTGGTATGATCTTATGGGAGCACCGCCACATAAGTGGTATGTCTTTGACAGAAACGTGGTTACGTGGTTCATGACTGTATATTCACTGGAAGATAGTCAAGACTAAGGAGACATTAGAGCAAATTGATCCGTTTAACGTGATTATTGTCCAATTAAAGACAGTTGATTTAAGTAGCATGAGGTATTATTTTATTTGTATTCAATCTCTGTACCTGGGATCCAGTATCAAATATATCCACATTCTTTATCAGCAAGCATTTATGGCCATTCAGAAGAAATAAATTAGGTAACTTGATAATAAGGCTAAGTGGGAGAGTACCTGTTCAATAGCTCATATATCGAGTACCCTGTCATACAGGAACAAGTTAAAGGACACAATTGAGGTTAGGCTAGATTCTACAAATTGCAACACACAGTTTTCAAAAGATTTTCTAACAAAAAGCCAGTGAATGTAGCCATCTCCTTGTTGTTTGCAATAGCAGAGCATCCTAGAGTTCCTCAGCTAACCTCTCATTATGTGTCTTAAATGCAAAAGAGCCATTAATTATGCCAGTATTTGAATCAAAGAGGTCACTCTCTGTCTATAGTGTTCCCATCCATGTGTTCCAAGTGGGAGCAAAGCATGAAGTGATGCAGATATTTCACCACGGTATCATGTATTTCACAGCCAGTGTTTTATCTCAGCAGGGAACTATGCCAAGTTGAAAGATGGGGTTGGGTAAAGTAGATTAGGTGAAGTAGAACATAAAATTGAATAGTACCCAATTAAATTTCCTCAGTAAGAAAAAAATGTGTTTTTGTAGGCAAAAAGAACATTTCTAAAGTCTCAAGGAATAGCTTCCTAAAGTGTTGAGTAAAGAGGCTAAATAAAATGAGACTAGTTTAATATAGAGAGAAAAATACCTTTATGAAGTGAAAGTGTACATGATGATCATGGGTTGTCAGTGATTTGTGAACTGAGAGCAGCAACAGCATGATTTAAAAAAAATTTTAAATCCTCTCTTAATGGATGGTTAACAAATGCTCAAAGTCCATTACTCTTTTTATTGGCTCTGGCAGGTTTTGTTTTTTATCATCAGTGCTTTTAGGAATGCAGGCCTTAACTTACCGAACTGAACTTTCTGAAAACGTTATGTAGCAGTATCAATATACTTTTAGGCATAAAAATAGTTTCCTAGGTAAGGGGTGTGAGATATTCAAAGAATACATGTGGCTAACAAGTGTAATGAGAAAGTTCATGTGTCACATGAAAATGATCACGTTTGTGTTGCTACAGCTTTCATGGGAAATTTAGTTTAAAGGCAGCTCTTGGTGTACCTTAGTATATTTTAATCCACATTTATACCATTGATACTGAGAGGTGATACCCGATGATCTTCTCTATAATATTCTTAGAGTGAAACAAAATCTCAAAAGTATTAATAGCTCTTCTACCCTTGAAGGTGACTGGTCCTGGGACAGTTAGAATCTTTCAGGTTTACCTCTGTTCAGCAGATACTTCAGTAGGATACATAGCTTTTCTTCCAGTGAAACAAAGTTCATATCATCCATTGTTTTTCAAGCATGTGACACTAGCCTCAAAGTAAATGACATGACCAGTGGTTGAACAGTCTAATTTTCAAATTTAATATAGAGCATATAACTTCTGATTTAATAGTATTTATTTTAAAAATTTATGTTTTCATCATTCGTTTGAAAATGAAAAAAAAAGCCCCAAAGTGAGAACTTTGGGGGAGGGCCTAGAACATGGATAGATCTCTTAGTGGTCTTTCCAACAGTACATGTACTTGAAATATTTTCATTATCATACTATTCTTTGAAAGAAAAGATGCTTACTGTATCCTTGTTTTCAAGCATCCTCTAAAATCAAAGGTTTTGATCACAATATGCAGGCTTCCTCTTCATAGATAACTTAAATAGGCCATTTCTCTCCTTTTCTTGGGCAATTCCTTGTTTTCTCCTCTGAATATTTGCATTTGAAAAGATTGCTTCCTGTTCTGCTCATTGATCAAAGGTAGGGCCAATTAAGGATTCTAACCCTAACCTAGCACCACAAAGCCCCCCTGGAGCATCTTCCCGGCTGGCAGGACCATGCCATCTCTGTGGAGAAGGTGCTGGGGAGGGAAGTCCTTCCAGTGCCACATGGAGTGAGGCCTTGCCCATACTGGGGACTTTGGGGAGGAATCCGGTGTTCTGGTGGCCTTGCTCAGCTCTCATTGAGATCTTTTGCTATCAGAATGTTAGTGAAATATACTTCGCAGCTCTTTGTTCAGCAATAAGGAATATTCTTTCAATTCCTCTTCAAGCCAATTTACTACACCCAGTTGTCTTTCCAGAGGTTCATCCCAGCAGTAATGTGTTGGTGTTTGTTCTTCTTTGGATTTCACATCTGTTTTCTGGTAGAAGTGAGCACTGTTCACTTGTGCAGTCGTCTTATTTTCCTTCTTCCTAGATGACTCAGCTCTTTGTAAATGTTGTGCTCAACTTCTAGGGGCCAGTTCTAGACTTTGGAGATGCAGTGGCTCCCAGATGTGCACGGACACCTGGTCCGTGGAAACAGGTGTGATGGGCACAGGCTGCTGCCCTTCTGTCTGGTCGGGGGATTCCTCTTCTTCAAGCTGCTCAGCTAACCCAGAAGAGGGGAGAGAGTACTCCGGTGGTTCCCAGAGTCCCTCCCATCGCGCTGCTCCGACCTGACGCCTGCTCGATGCTGACTTAGGCTTCCTGCCACCAAGCAGGAAACTAGAAAGAGAACATTTCAGTGTGAGGTCTGTTCCCGACGGCATGGATTAGCTTCTGTGTTCTGAAGTTGTCCTTTTCATGGTGTCTGACACCAAGGGCATTGTTCGCCCATGAGGCAGGATTGGATGGAGTCTTGGTGTTTTGCCTTCTCAGGGACCAAAAATGTATCATTGACTCCTTAACAGTGACCTTCCTCCCGAGGACATATCCGTGTTCATTTTTCATAGGTTTTACTCATATTCATAGGTAGATTCTGTTAATGTGAGTTGGAAAGAAAAGACCAATTTGTACACCAGTCACACCACAAGACAGTTTATCATATAAAATACCTCAATTTTTTGTATTCCTCATTTCCACCTCACAGTTGTACTGGTGATGAATTTTAAGGGTCTGTCCTTTAGCTTATAGGTGATATTTCACATCTGGCCAGATTCTTATACCTCCATTGTATACTTGAAAAGGTTCAGAATTACAGGAACAGCAGTGAGAATTTGGCCCACTACCACGACTCATTTGTTTCATTCACATTCCTCATGTGCAACAACATAATTATATTTTAAGAAAATGTAACTTTGTTACATCAAAATATGTTGTCTAGTAAAAAGTTGATATTCAGTAGAACAAGGATCGTGTAAATAAACATCTATTTCACATGTACCCAAAAGCATTTAAAAAGCAGAGCAGGAGCCAGGGAGGGGGATGTTTTTCTTCTTTTCTCTATTTTTCCCTAAATCGTGCAAACATAGGTGAGTCTCTTAACCTTTCTGTGCCTCAGTTTTTCTACCTCTAAAGGGGTGGGATGGTTCTTTAAATTGTTTCTAAAACACTGGCACTTTCCGCAGTGTTCAGGTGGCCTGAGATGAGAGCACCGTGTTCAGAAGTGCCTGGGAGTGGCACAGTGGAAGCTCCGCTTGCACGGACCATGGAGTCTGCTCAGGACCATGCTGTAGAACACACAGCCTCATGCGCTGAGAAAGCAAAGGAAGTGCGGGGTGTAAAGTTTGCATGATTCCATGAAGCTTTAGTTTTCCTTTTTTTGTTTTAAAAGAAAGGGTTTTATATGTTCTATTGTAAAATATGGAAATTAAACAGGGACTTAAGAAAGCCGCACAGAAAGATCACCTTCCGATGGTGTGATGGGCTCCTGACATTCGGCCGAGGTCTGTATTCTGAAAAAGATTTAATGAGCTGTGAAACACGTGGATTCTGTTGCACTGGATTTGTAATAAATGACGCTGAACTTCCTGCTTCCAAGCAGCTCAACCCTGATGCTGAACTGACACCAGGAGAATGTCAAGGCTCTCAAACCACTAGTGCCAAAGGGTCATGTTGAAAAGTTCAGAATATTTATTTGTCAGAATATAATAATTGCCCCCCACCTTAGTATTTTTGCACTTTACAGAAATTTAGATACTGTTTTTCAGTGGCTTGAGTGTTTTGCCTTTTCAAAGGATAACTATTATTTTCTTGAAAATGGAATATAATCATGAAAGAGAGGAAGAAGATGTAAAAAATGTCAAATGTTGATTGGTTGTGTAAAAGTTTTGTCATAGACATGTATTGGGGAGCTTCTAATTAGCATACATAGACACATGTGTCAGTGGCTAAGACCTGCTTATATTTTGCTTTATAGATGTAGTCATAGCATGTTGTTATTGCCTCATGTAAATAAAAAGGCTATTAAGTTTTCCAGTAATATTTATTAATCTGTATGTGTTTTAAAATAAAATAACTTATTTCTAGCTGAACATTTGTTGATTTTTTTTTTCCCTTTTACTTGAAATGCTCATGTAGTCTCAGGTTCCAGATCATCCCAGTTCCTCACATTTTTCCTATTCTCTTTTTAGAAATGAGTAGCCTAGGCTGGGTGCAGTGGCTCATGCCTGTAATCGCAGCACTTTAGGGGGCTGAGGCGGGTGGAACACTTGAGGCCAGGAGTTTGAGACCAGCCTGGTCAATATGGTAAAACCCCATCTCTACTAAAAAATAACAAAAATTAGACAGGCATGGTGGTGCACGCCTGTAGTCCCAGCTACTCAGCAAGCTGAAGCAAGAGAATCACTTGAACTTGGGAGGTAGAGGTTGCAGTGACCAAGATCACAGCACTGCACTCCAGCCTGGACAACAGAGCGAGACTCCATCTCAAAAAAAAAAAAAAAGAAAAATGACTAGCCTCTAGATCTCTGTAACAATGTAGAAAATGTCTACCTGTGGGCCAGGTGTGGTGGCTTACGCCTGTAATCCCAGCACTTTGGGAGGCTGAGGTGGGCGGATCACCTGAGGTCGGGAGTTTGAGAGTAGCCTGACCAACATGGAGAAATCCTGTCTCTGCTAAAAATACAAAATTAGCCAGAGGTGGTGGCACATGCCTGTAATCCCAGCTACTCAGGAGGCCGAGGCAGGAGAATCACTTGAACCCGAGAGGCAGAGGTTGCAGTGAGCCGAGATCGCACCATTGCACTCCAGCCTGGGCAACAAGAGCAAAACCCTGCCTCAAAAACAAAACAAAACAAAAAAGGCCAGCGGCGGTGGCTCACGCCTGTAATCCCAGCACTTTGGGAGGCCAAGGCAGGCAGATCACGAGGTCAGGAGTTCAAGACCAGCCTGGCCAACATGGTGAAACCCCGTCTCTTCTAAAAATACAAAAATTAGCTGGGCATTGGTGGTGTGTGCCTATAATCCCAGCTACTCTGGAGGCTGAGGCAGGAGAATCGCTTAAACCCGGGAGGTGGAGGTTGCAGCGAGCCGAGGTCGTGCCACTGCACTCTAGCCTGGACGACAAGAGTGAAACTCCGTCTTGGAAAAAAAAAAAAAAAGAGAAAACGTCTACCTGTGCATCTACCTTGGGGAGCAAATCCATGATGTATGCAGAAATTCCCTGTCCTGTGACTATCTCTTGATCCAATGAAGTGATAGTATTAAATAAAACCAGCTTTATTTTAATATGTTAGTACTTTTGACATGTTTTTGAGTTGTATATCATTTTACATTTTTAGCCCATAGAAAATGAGACAATCATAACACATTTTCATACTTCAAGCATCATTAGAAATCTTGTTGCTAATCTTCTTTAGTGTCCTATAATTTTCTTTGTTTTGGTTTTTTTTTTTTGAGAGACAGGGTCTCACTCTCTTACAGGCATAGCTCACTGCAGCCTCAAACTGCTGGGCTCAAGCGACCCTCCTGCATCAGCCTCCCTGTTAGCTAGGACTACAGGCCTGTGCCTCCACACCTGGGTAATTTTTTAATTTTTTTGTAGAGACAGGGTCTAGTTATGTTGCTCAGACTGGTGTCCTATAAGTTATTTTATCAAATGAGAAAAAATGAGTAAGATTTTTTTCTTAGTCTCTATCCCAAAAGATTTAATTATTCACATTTTGATCAAAGTATACTTATACAGAAAACAAGAACAAACATTTTATGAAATCACCAAATGCATCTATGGATAACTCCAGATAGGTTTTTGGGGCTGTGAAGTGTATTAATGCCAAATTCTGCTGTCATTGAACAAAAGCTTGCATTGGTTGGTTACTACTATAGAGTAGTTTGTGCTAGCTGCTAGCCAAGCCTTCCCTGCAAGGGACTTATCCTAGAATTTCTGTGTTGCTTAGTTACATCCATCCCATCCATCTGATGACCCTTCGTTTTGACATTGTCAGCATGCTTGTTGTAGTATTAGTCACACTTACTTGTTCATCATTAGTTTGAACCTCACATGATAGTTTTAAAAACGTTTTTAGTTGGAGAGGTGAGACACAGACAAGAAACAGATATAAAAGATCTAGGTACCTCTGCAGCCAGGCACGGTGGCTCACGCCTGTAATCCCAGCAGTTTCGGAGGCCAAGGCGGGCGGATTACCTGAGGTTGGGGGTTTGAGACCGGCCTGACCAACATGGAGAAACCCCCGTCTCTACTAAAAATACATAATTAGCTGAGCATGGTGGTACACGCCTGTAATCCCAGCTATTCGGGAGGCTGAGGCAGGAGAATTGCTTGAACCCGGGAGGCGGAGGTTGCGGTGAGCTGAGATCGCGCCTTTGCACTCCAGCCTGGGCAACAAGAGCAAAACTCCGTCTAAAAAAAAAAAAAAAAAAAATCTAGGTACCTCTATTACCAGTCCAAAGAGGACAGGATTCATTCCAGCTGAGCACATGAGAAAGAGGTGTGGAACTGGATGGTGGCAAGCAGGACAACGGTGGTGGTGACCAAGTAACAAACACAATGAGTCTGTGAAAATCACTGAGATGATGGACCAGAGGGTAGAGAGAAGGTCAGACCAGGTTGCTCATCTAGAACACTGAATCTGTTTTATTTTTGACAAAGACATTTGGGGGATCCCAGCATCTTCTCCTTCCCTTAATTTGGCATACTTACTGTGTTAGTTTTTTCTTACGTCTCTTCACAAGTTATATACCTTGTAGCTTAAAACAACACACGTGTATCATCTTACAGTTGTGGAGGTTAGAAGTTCCACACAAGCTTTGCTGGGCTAAAATCAAGGTGCAGACAGGAGTACTTCCCTCTGGAAGCTCCTGAAGAGTCTCATCTCTGCTCTTTCGGTTTCTAGAGGCTGCCTTTGTATCTTGCCTCGTGGCTCCCTCCTCCATCTTTGAAGCCAGCAATGTCACCTCTCTCACCACTCATCCATCATCATAGCTTACTCTCTGACTCTGACACTCCTGTCACCCTCTTAGAAGGACCTTCCTGACTGCTTTGGGCCCACATGGACAATCCAGGGTCAGCTCCCTATCTCCAGATCCTCAGTTGCCTCTGCAGAGCCCCTTTTGCCATGTAAGGTGGCACAGTCAGGTTTCAAGGTGAGGACGTGGATATCTTTGGGCATTCTGCTTACCACATCCACTTACCATTTTACCAAGTGAGGCAGTTCATAAAAGCCAACTCCTGGCTTTTAATCACTATCCTACTGTTCTACCTCAATTCACCTTGAGTTATTCCTATATTTTTCAGAAAGTTTCTCCCTGCTCACCCCCAACAAATGTTTTGGAAAATGCCCTACTACATTTGTAGGTCATCAATGGCCTTGAATAAACTAAATAATATTAATTGGAAAGTATTCATATAATAGAAATGCTTTAAAATGGCAGGGAATTATCAGGGAACCTGCCCCGATAGTCACGTAGTTTATTTTCTATTTTCCCTAAGCATCGGCCGGTTTGAGAAACAAAAGGACAGAGTACGAAAGAGAGAAATTTTAAAGCTGGGCATCCAGGGGAGACATCACATGTCAGTAGGTTCCATGATGCCCCCCAAGCCACAAAACCAGCAAGTTTTTATTAGGGATTTTCAAAAGGGGAGGGAGTGTGTGAATAGGTGTGGGTGACAGACATCAAGTACTTTACAAGGTAATAGAATATCACAAGGCAAGTGGAGGCAGGGCGAGATCACAGGACCACAGGACCGAGGCAAAATTAAAATTGCTAATGAAGTTTCGGGCACCATTGTCATTGATAACATCAGGAGACAGGGTTTTGAGGGCAACCAGTCCGACCAAAATTTATTAGGCAGGAATTTCTTCTTCCTAATAAGCCTGGGAGTGCTATGAGAGACTGGGGTCTATTTCACCCCTACAGTCTACAGACCATAAAAGAGGGCCACGCCCAGGGGGGCCAGTTCAGAGAACCACCCCCAGGCACGTATTCTCTTTCCCAGGGATGTTCCTTGCTGAGAAAAGGAATTCAGCGATATTTCTCCCATTTGCTTTTGAAAGAAGAGAAATATGGCTCTGTTCCGCCCGGCTCACTGGCGGTCAGAGTTTAAGGTTATCTCTCTTATTCCCTGAACAATTGCTATTATCCTGTTCTTTTTTCAAGGTGCCCAGATTTCATATTGTTCAAACACACATGCTCTACAATTTGTGCAGTTAACGCAATTATCACAGGGTTCTGAGGTGACATACATCCTCCTCGGCTTACGAGATGACAGGATTAAGAGATTAAAGTAAAGACAGGCATAGGAAATCACAGGGTATTGATTGGGGAAGTGACAATTCTCCATGAAATCTTCACAATTTATGTTTAGAGATTGCAGTAAAGACAGGCATAAGAAATTATAAAAGTATTAATTTGGGGAACTAATAAATGTCCATGAAATCTTCACAATCCACGTTCTTCTGCCATGGCTTCAGTCGGTCCCTCCGGTTGGGGGTCCCTGACTTCCCACAACAGGGAATGCCACTATTCATTTTGGAAGGACAAAGGGCAATTTTAACTAGTGATAGGAGTTGAGGTAAAGAAAAAATGATCATCTGCTTTGCTGTTTTGATGCTTCTGTTGTAACAAAACCAAAACATACAAGAGTAATTGGGGAAAAATTTATACATAAGAAAACTATTTGATTTCCTAATACATGATTTTAAAAAATACTGTTTTAAAGCTGTTGAAGTCTCGTCATTGTTACAGAAGCATAGGCCAGACTTGTTGCTTCTGTGCTTCTGTAACAATGACAAGATTTCAACAGCTTTATTGGGGTATAATTGACATATAATAAACTGCACATACATAAAATGTATGATTTGGTAAGTTTTGACAAGTGTCTTATGATGAAAACATTGCCATAAACAAAACAGTGAACATCCCCATCACACCAAAGTTTCTTTTTGACCCACTGCAATCCCTTCACCCTCCTTGCCTCCTCTACTCCTAGGGACCCATTCATCTGCTTTCTGTCACTATACATGGGCTTCCATTTCCTAGGCTTTTATATAAATGTGATCGTTGAGTACACACTGTTTTTTTGGTCTGCTTGTTTCACTTACATAATTATTTTGAGACTAAGCTATGTTAAGGCATGTATCAATAGTTCATCCCCCTAACCTTTTTTTTTTTTGAGGCTTTTTTTTAGGAGTTTGCTCTTGTCCCCCAGGCTGGAGTGCAATGGTGCGATCTCAGTTCACTGCAAGCTCCACCTCCCGGGTTCCTGCTGTTCTCCTGTCTCAGCCTCCCGAGTAGCTAGTACTACAGGCATCCGCCACCACACCCAGCTAATTTTTGTATTTTTAGTAGAGACGGGGTTTCACTGTGTTAGGTCTCGATCTCCTGACCTCATGATCCACCCGTCTTGGCCTCCCAAAGTGCTGGGATTACAGGTGTGAGCCACCACGCCCAGCCTGCAAGTATTTTTATGGATGCATTTCTGTTGAGTAAATACTCAGGAGTAGAATTGCCAGGTCATTTGGTCGGTGTATGTTTAACTTTTTAAGAAACTGTCAACCAATTTTCCAAGGAAATTGTCCCATTTTACAATTCCACCAGTAGTGTATGAGAAGGAGTTAGAGTTTTAAAACTTTAAAAATATGACAACTGCTTCAACACTCAGAGTATACAAGATGTACAACATCACGGGCTGGAGAAGTGATGTGGGCATGTAAGAAGCCTGCAGCATATTAGCAAGGTATATATACACTTATAAAGACAATGCACTGTGCAATGTGGGAGGAGGTGTCTGGTGGGAGGTCCAGATAATGACAGAAAGCTGATTAGATGAGGCGGAGCTCCAGCTGGCAGAAAGGAGTGACAAGCAAATTCATTTGTTAGGTTAAATTAACATATCAACACCTAAGCATTCCTGTTCATATGAACAAACCACTACTTTATTACTCATCTGCCTCCTAGAGCAGCAGTCCCCAACCCTTTTGGTACCAAAGACTGGTTTCATAGAAGACAATTTTTCCACAGACGTTGGGGAAGGTGGGGGCAGGGAGGATGTTTTCGGGATAAAAGTGTCCCACCTCAGATCATCAGGCATTATTTAGATTCTCATTAGGAGCGTGCAACCTAGATCCCTCGCATGCACGGTTCAGGATAGGGTTCACACTCCTATGAGAATCTAATGCTTCCACTGATCTAAGGAGGAAGCTGATGGGAGGAGGAGCTCTGGCGGCAATGTGAACAATGGGGAGTGACTGTAAACACAGATGAAGCTTCACTTGCTTGCCTGCCTTTCACTTCCCGTTGTGGCCCAGTTCCTAACAGGCCACGGCCCCATACTGGTCTGCAGCCCAGGGGGTTGGGGACCTCTGGCCTAGAGGTATTTGTTGGCATCTGTATCCGTTAGTGATTGCTACATACCAATCTACCCCAAAATAAGTGGCTAAGACAATAGTAATTTATCCTTCCTCATGTGTTTATGGGTTATTGGGGCAGTTTTGGTCAGTGGCTGGTCTCAATGTTGGTCAGCCAGCATTTACCTAGGTGGCTTTGCTGCTTGCCTTGCCCCATGTGGTCCCCTCCTCCAGCAGGCTAGTCCAGGCATCATAATTTAGGCTGGAACTGCCACATGTTCTTAGCCAAAGCCCAAGGCCAGTACAGATTCAGGAAATAGAACGGAGCTGCAAAGTCACTGCAAAATGTGTGGGAAATTGGAGCCATTTTTCATCAATCTACCACATCACCTGAGACCAACTTGTCAACCATCTTTCAATATTCAATGGAATTCCTTATCTGAGAGTGTCATCTAGCCAAAACATGGCTGAGACCAAAGAAAGTAATAGATCCTCTGAGCCAGTTCTAAGATGCAAGTAATGGGTCCTCTGAGCCAGTTTTAAGATGATTGCTAGGCTCACGGCAGATTAAAAGCTTTAAAATTAGAAGCTGCATAGTGACCTAGACAAAACCAGAGTGGTCAGGGGCTGTGTATACAGTCTAGAACACAACAATCCAATAGGATTAGAGCCTGAAAAGGACAAATGATATTTGGTGTTTTGTTTCAAAAAGCGCATAATTCATTTTATAAAGATCCTCACCCCACATGATTTGAATTTCATATAATAGTGTTTTTGTGTCTAGTCACAACCTGGAACAACATTCCTAAGGGACTCTACACCTGCAACCAAGGAATCATTGATTTACTAGATCTAACTCTAGCTGGCTACTCTGCTTCTTACAAATGAGCTGTCTTTGACTACTTCTGCAGCAACCACGTTGGTGGATCCCAAGGAATTTCTCCTTTCTAGGAGTAGCCAAGGCAGGATAGCCTAACAGGTGGTTTCCCGTACATCTCGTGAAAAATAAATCTGCGCTTTGGGAGGCTGAGGCGGGTGAATCACGAGGTCAAGAGATCGAGACCATCCTGGCCAACGTGGTGAAACCCCGTCTCTACTAAAAATACAAAAATTGGCCGGGCGTGGTGGCTCACGCCTGTAATCCCAGCACTTTGGGAGGCCGAGGCAGGCGGATCACGAGGTCAGGAGTTCGAAACCAGCCTGGCCAACATGGTGAAACCCCGTCTCCACTAAAAATACAAAAATTAGCTGGGCGTGGTGGTGTGTACCTGTAATCCCAGCTACTGGGGAGGCTGAGGCAGGAGAATGGCTTCATTGAACCCAGGAGGCAGAGGTTGCAGTGAGCTGAGATCGTGTCACTGCGCTCCAGCCTGGGTGACAATTAAGACTCCGTCTCAAAAAAAAAAAAAAAAAAAATTAGCGGGGCGTGGTGGCGCGCGCCTACAGTCCCAGCTATTCGGGAGGCTGAGGCAGGAGAATTGCTTGAACCGGGGAGGCGGAGTTTGCAGTGAGCCGAGATCGTGCCACTGCACTCCAGTCTGGCGACAGAGCGAGACTCTGTCTCAGCCTCTAGAGTAACTGAGATTCCAGGCTCGCACCAACACGTCCAGCTAATTTTTGTATTTTTAGTAGAGATGCGGTTTCCCCATGTTGGTCACGTTGGTCTCGAACTCCTGACCTCGTGATCCGCCCGCCTCGGCCTCCCAAAGTGCTATGATTACAGGTGTGAGCCACCGCGCCCGGCCGGAACCCTCATTTACTCTATTTTTTTTTGAAACAGAGTCTCGCTCTGTCACCCAGGCTGGAGTGCAGTGGCGGGATCTCCGCTCACTGCAAGCTCCGCCTCCCGGGTTCGCGCCATTCTCCTGCCTTAGTGTCCCGAGTAGCTGGGACTACAAGCACCCGCCACCACTCCCGGCTAATTTTTTGTATTTTTAGCAGGGGCGGGGTTTCACCGTGTTAGCCAGGATGGTCTCGATCTCCTGACCTCGGGATCCGCCCGCCTCGGTCTCCCAAAGTGCTGGGATTACAGGCGTAAGCCACAGCGCCGGGCCCGGAATCCTCGTTTTAAATAAGGGCCAGGCTGGAGTTTGATTTTGAACTGATCGGCCAACGCCACGTGGCAGCATAATGTACTGCTTAACTACCCTTCCAGCTTAGTCCCTCGCCAGGTCCCGCCTGGATCGTGAGCCCCGCCCCCGCTCCCGTTTCCGCCCCCGTTTCCGCCCCAGTCCGCGACCCGTCCCCGCCCCCGTCCCCGCACGCTACGCGCCCCGCCCTCCGCGCTCAGCCGACTGGGGCCTTGTAAAGGAACCGGAACCCGGCGGGAGAGCGCCCCGGGGGCGGGGCTGTATGTGGTGCGGCACTGCGCGTGCGCGCGAGGCCTCTTGCGTCATTTAGCCGCGCCTAGGTTTTGTGGCGCCGGCCCTAGGTCCCGGCAGCGGTGGTGACGGTGGTGCCGGAGGTTGTCCTTGGCAGGTTTTCCTCGGCGCTTCTCCATGGAGGAGGCGGTGCGAACGGCTTCAGCCCCGAATGCTCGCATCTCCCACTGGACGGCGACGAAGGCGGTGGCCGTGCGAGCGCAGGACTGGGCGGCCTGTGTGGGGGTGTGAGCCGCGGTGCCCCAGGCTGCGCCGGCGAGGGGAAGCCGCGCGGCCCGCCGACCGACTAGGGTGAGGTCGCCACTCCTTCCTTTCAGTCAAGCGCGAAGGGGCTGACTTGATGGCGAGCCAGCCCGTCTTGTGTCGGAGAAGGGTTCTTCGGGCAACTTTCCTTTCCGGGTGTTCTGAGTCGGAAGCGGTTTTCCTGTAATCCTCAGTGAGGAAACCCACCGTGAATCGGATTGCCGTTCAGTCCCACGGAAGCCTGGCTCGTTGGCCATGTCGGGGACGCATGTTCATTAAGTTCATTAAAATAGTTTCATTTGTCTTGGTGAGTTTTAGAAGGTGGCTTCAGCTGCTGCGGGGATTATAACTGACAGTTAAACAAGCCTTAGAAGTCTGCTGTGACGTTTTGAGCCTGGCTGTTTTAATTTCCTTTTATAAAATCACGGAATCCTATTTCCCTCTCTACTATTGCGCAAAACTATGTGTTTAGTTTGGTGTTTGTGCCTCCTTAATTTCTTTTCTAGGTGGTTAGTTCATTTAATACAGGACTGCATGTTAAGTTCTCTTTCTAGAAAACCTGTGTATAGCCATGTGCCCGGTTAATACTTTTTTTAGTAAGAGGAAATATCAGAATCGAAAGTTTCCATTCCAGTAAGCTGCCTGTCGAAGCAGTAGTTATGTTCGATTGAGTAGGTTTTATGTTGATTGGTTGGCAAAATGAGTATGAAGGCTAGTAACCAAATTTTAAAACGTACTTAGTAACTTTAAGTCTTTTGCCTACTTCTGTGTTTTCTTCTTTCTAGGCTGGAGCTACTCGGCCAGGGTTTAAGACTTTAAATGAGAATAAAGGGTGGTATTTACGAGGAAATGAGAGTGAATAAGTCATCTCTAACCTCTCCCAGCCTTTTTTTCAAAAGAGAGACCATATTAAACTTACATGTAAGTTAAAATTGTAATTTATAACTAATATTGTTGCCTAGTTAGGGTTGGAGATTTAGGTTCTGTAATATTCATAAGTACAGTACTGCTTTGAAAAATTATTAGCCAAGTGAGAGGTTGGAAAAAATTAAATCTAACTTATGTATTTAATTTTTCTGAGCCAAGGTCTTGCTCTGTCCCCAGGCTAGAGGGTGCAATCTGGGCTCCCTGCAACTTTTGCCTCCCGGGCTCAAGTGGTCCTCCCACCTCAGCCTCCTCAGCAGCTGGGACAACAGACGTGCGGCACCATGCCTGGCTAATTTTTGTATTTGTATTTGTTTTAGAACTGGGGTTTCACCATGTTACACCGGCTGGTCTCCTAATCCTGGACTTAAGCGATCCAACCACCTTGGCCTCCAAAGTGCGGGGATTACAGGCGTGAGCCACCGAGCCGGGCCTAAGCTAACTTAGATAGCAGTGGAAATCAAGTAGTAAGGATTTCGTAGAAAACTAAGAGCTCTATATACAGTTTTTTGGTTTTTTTTTTTTTTGAGATGCAGTTTTGCTCTGTCACTCGGACTGGAGTGCAGTGGCACGATCTCTGCTCACTGCAACCTCCGCCTCCCGGGTTCAAGCGATTCTCCTGCCTCAGCCTCCCGAGTAGCTGGGATTACAGGCGCCGGCGACCATGCCCAGCTAATTTTTGTATTTTTAGTAGAGATGGGGTTTCACCATGTTGGCCAGGCTGGTCTCGAACTCCTGACCTCAGTTGATCTGCCCGCCTCGGCCTCCCAAAGTGCTGGGATTACAGGCGTGAGCCACCGCGCCCGACCTAAGAGCTCTAAAGTGTTAATGTAATGTGGGCAGCCGGATGTAGAAGTAAAGTCCCTTTCTATGTGGTCCTCTTCATGTGACTCTTTTTTACCCCTGGGAGGTTTCTTTAGCTGTAAAGTCATATCTTCATCTCTTTGTGTAGAAGAGAAATGAGTAGAAATGATGCATGGAATAGTGCCTAGGGAGGTGCTCAGTAAGTGGTAGCTATTGTTAGGGAGAGATAATAAAAAGAATTTCACATGTTTTCAGAATGTTTCTAATAGGTAAATATGATTTAGTCATTTAAAACACATGACTTTGAATATTACATTTTTTTCATAGACGGTATAAGCGTCATTTAAACTCTGATTTATTTGATTGCTATACATTGTGATATTGAACAGAAAGATAAGACTTCTGCAGAGAATAAAAGGTGGGGTGGGGGTGGGAGAGGAAATGGGAGATTTAGGTCACAGGATACACGGTAGCAGATATTCAGGATGTACAACTTGAGAACTACAGCTAATGAAATTGTATTAGAGATTTTCCTTCAATGAGTATGTTTTAGCTGCTTTTGTCATAAAAAAGTAACTGCATGAGATGATAGATATGTTGATGTGCTCTACTGTGGTAACTGTGTTACTATCTGTATGTTTCCCATAACATAAATCTCAAATATACACAATTTGCAAAGATTTATCTGTATTGTAGAATTAAATACACCCCTCAGACTAGATTAGAGCATGCTTAAACATTTCTGCTATCTAACTATTTGTTTTATGTAAATAAACTGGAAACAGAACTACTTAATGGCTCCAGATGAAAATAAATTATGATCTGGCCAAATAAATGGGTTGCAGATCTGTTCCTTGCCTTTTGGATTTGTGTATGGCCCATAGGGCCCCACGTGATCTGACACTCACCTTTTTTTTTTTTTTTCCTGAGATGCAGTTTTGCTCTTGTTGCCTAGGCTAGAGTGCAGCTGTGCGATCTCGGCTCACTGCAACCTCCGCCTTCCAGTTTCTAGCGATTCTCCTGCCTCAGCCTCCCGAGTAGCTGGGATTACAGGCGCCCGCCACCATGCCTGGCTAATTTTTGTATTTTTAGTAGAGACGGGGTTTCACCATGTTGGCCAGGCTAGTCTCGAACTCCTGACCTCATGATCCACCCGCCTCGACCTCCCGAAGTGCTGGGATTACAGACGTGAGCCCCCGCGCCCGGCCGACACTCGCTTTTTCACGCTAATGCATCAAACCTGCCCTCACTCAAGGTCAGCCACAGTGGCCTTTGTTTAGGAAACTGCACACCCGCTCACACCTCAGAGCCCCTGCACTTGCTTCTCTCTCCTTTGTTCTTTTCAAAAAGCTCTTGGAAGCTTCTGCTCAAGTGTTACCTGCTCAGCAAGGCCTCCCAACTACGGTCATTAAAATAGAATCCCCCAACTCAACTCCCCAGTGCCCTTCATATGTTTTATTTTTTACCATAACATTTGCCACTTTTCCAGAATAATGTCTTTATTTCGTTTATTATTTCGCCCTACCTCTAGCAGGAGATAACCCCATGTGGGCTGTTGTACCCCTGCTCCTAGAATATTGCACGTGCTCAGTAAATGTTGGTTGGTTGAGTAAATGATATAAGCAAGCCGCATATTCACTGGGAGCCACAGTGAAGGCAATACTAGTTAAGTACCAAAGTAACCGTAACAGAGGGGTAGTTAGTGTCAACCAAATACGGAGGAGGAAAGGTAGGAGCAAGTTAGAATAGCAGCAGAGTGCTGACCGGGGTAGAACACAGGATGTGTGAAATATGGTATGGGAAATAAGATCTAGGCCGGGCGCGGTGGCTCACGCCTGTAATCCCAGCACTTCAGGAGGCTAAGGTGGGTGGATCACAAGGTCAGGAGATCGAGACCATCCTGGCTAGCACGGTGAAACCACGTCTCTACTAAAAAAAATACAAAATATTGGCCGGGCACGGTGGCTCACGCCTGTAATCCCAGCACTTTGGGAGGCCGAGGCAGGAGGATCACCCGAGGTCAGGAGTTCAAGACTAGCCTAACCAACATGGCGAAACCCCATCTGTACTAAAAATACAAAAATTAGCTGGGCATGGTGGCAGGCACCTGTAATCCCAGATACTTAGGAGGCTGAGGCAGGAGAATCACTTGAACCTGGGAGGCAGAGGTTGCAGTGAGCCGAGACTGCACCAGTGCACTCCAGCCTGGGGGATAGAGCGAGACTCTGCATCCAAAAAATAAAAAAATGCAAAAAATTTGCCTGGTGTGGTGGTGGGCGCCTGTAGTCCCAGCTACTCAGGAGGCTGAGGCAGGAGAATGGCATGAACCCGGGAGGTGGAGCTTGCAGTGAGCAGAGATTGCGTCACTGCACTCCAGTCTGGGCAACAGAGTGAGACTCCGTCTCAACCAAAAAAAAAAAAAAAGAGATCTAAAAGGTAGGTTTGGAACAAATGGTGCAGGGTCTTTGTTACTAGTTTACACAATTTGGTCTTCTTGCTACAAACAGGGGTCGTGATTCTAAATTCTTCAGCAGAAGGCTGAGATGAGCAGAGATGAGGAGGCCTGGATTATAGTTCTGCTTCTGCTACCTCAGCTGTATGATGTGTTACTTAACATCTCTGGATCTGGGCCAGGTGCGGTGGCTCACGCCTGTAATCCCAGCACTTTAGGAGGCCAAGGCTGTTGGATCATGAGGTCAGGAGATCAAGACCATCCTGGCTAACATGGTGAAACCCCGTCTCTACTAAAAATACAAAAAAATTAGCCGTGTGTGGTGGTGGGCACCTGTAGTCCTAGCTACTCAGGAGGCTGAGGCAGGAGAATGGCGTGAACCCGGGAGGCAGAGCTTACAGTGAGCCGAGATAGCACCACTGCACTCCAGCCTGGGCGACAGAGCGAGACTCCATCTAAAAAAAAAAAAAAAATCTCTGGACCTGGTTCCTCATTGTGGGCCCTTACCACATATCTTTTTAATTAAGGCTTTGTTAAAATGAAATGTCAAAAGTGCTGTGAAAAGTTTAAGGCTGTCTATGCACTTCAGTTGGTGTAATTTTTTCAATTTTTTCCTTTTTTTTGAGACGGAGTCTCACCCTGTGGCCCAGGCTGGAGTGCAGTGGTGTAATCTTGGCTCACTGCAACCTCCGCCTCCTGGGTTCAATCGATTCTCCTTCCTTAGCCTCACCAGTAGCTGGGATTACAGGCACCCACCCTCATGGTAAATACAAAAAAATAATTTTTATGTTTTTGTAGAGATGGGGTTTCACCAGGGTTGGCCAGGTATGTTTTGTAGAGGCGGGGTTTCACCACATTGGCCAGGCTGGTCTCGAACTCCTGGCCTCAGCTGATCTCCCATCTCGGCCTCCCAAGGTGCTGGGGTTACAGGTGTGAGCCACCGTGCTCGGCCCAGTTGGTGTAAATTTTAAAGTTTGCTAACTTTGGTGATTGTGTTGCCTACTGATAATCATTTTGCAAAGCAGGTCCTAGTTTAGGTTTTCCTTATTAGAATACTAGTTCATTTTTGCCTGTTTCTTAAATCATGTGTTTTCCACATTTTTAAAGAAAGTGGACTAATTTCATAATTTTCTTTTATTTGAGATGTATTTATTCCATTTTTGACATGCTTTATGTTTAATGAAAGTTCACATTACAAATATTAGTAAAACCAATTGTGAAAATTGAACTTGTTGGCCGGGAGTGGTGGCTCACTCCTGTAATCCCAGCACTTTGGGAGGCCAAGGTGGGCGGATCACGAAGTCAGGAGTTCGAGACCAGCCTGGCCAACATAATGAAACCCCGTCTCTACTACAAAAAATTAGCCGGGTGTGGCAGTACACGTCTGTAATCCCAGCTATGCGGGAGGCTGAGGCAGGAGAAACGCTTGAACCAGGGAGACGGAGGTTGCAGTGAGCCGAGATGGTGCCATCGCACTCCAGCCCGGGCAACAGTGCGAGACTGCGACTCAAAAAAAAAAAAAAGAGTTTGTTAAAATTTAGAGAGAACAAGCAGAACAAAAAAATTAGCTAGGTGTGGTGGTATGCGCCTGTAGTCCTGTCGATTTGAGCGGCTGAGGTCGGAGATCACTGCAACCCAGGCATTTGAGACGGCAGTGAGTGATGATCGCACCACTGCACTCCAGCCTGGGAAACAGAGCCAGACACTGTCTCAAAAACAACAACAACAACAAAACCCTTCCCCTCCCACACACAGAGAGAATAAGCAGAAAATCATAAGGGTCTTTAAAAGTGTTTAAAATATCAGTAGGTTATTTTTGGAATTTTTAGTTCTCTTAGTTGTGGAGTCCTTGAGGATAGGCCCTTTGATCGTTTTTACAACTTCAGTGCCTGGCAGATAATAGCTGCTCAGTGTTTGTTGAGCAATGGTCACAGTTCGGATTACTCCTGAGTCCCCCTAAGTAAACTGGGCAGGTGAACCACATGGAGCTTGTCATCTGTGGTTTGGGAACCTAGTTGAAGTGAAATTTAGAAAGTTTTACTGTTTATCTGTCTTTAATACTGGCCCTGCCTCGTGGCTAATTCTTAAGAATAAAAAATATCTCTGTTGCAGGCTCTCCCGGCTGTGATTGACCTTCAGTTACAGAGAGAGGGAGCAGAGTGGGACCAGGTCTGAGAATAGTGAAGCAACTCATTCCTTTCAGGACATTCCCTCTGATGTCCTATTTTCAAACTGTAAGTCAGAATGAGATCACTTATTTTCTTGGTGGCAGAAGGCTGCTTTATAATTTGAAGGCTTGCAAATTGTATGCTGCTTGTCATCCCCCAGCCCTCCACACATACACCCTGGTACAGTTCCATGAGTGAACAAACAAAACAACCAGATCACCTTATTTGGTGATATGCCTCATTCTAGAAAGGCTTGTAAATCAAATTTGCTACCAAAAATGAGTGCCTTTTGTGGGGAAACCACCACAAAAAACCTAAGTAATTGTTTTTAAGGAACTTAAAGAGTTTACCTTGAAGATAGAATAGTAATTGAGAATTAAATTTAAAAGGCTAAGTAAATAGTGGAAAGAAGAGAAAATGCCTGTGGGCTGGAGTTAATTGCAGAAGTCTTTTTAAGGTGTACCCTGGCTTTGAGTGGAGAGCAGGCTTTGGGTTGCAGGAGGAGGAGGGGAGGGCCTGTCTGAGGGTGTCAGGTTCCTGTGTTGGGAATGAAGAAGGCAGGAGAGGGGTGCCTGGCCAAGGGGACTCTCGAAAGCCATATGCACATGATGGACCCAGCTGGTCAGAAAAGGCCTTCTCTCTGCTTTTTGTGTTTGAAATTTCCCATAACACATAGATTAAAGGGAAAGGGGAAAGTAGATTTTAAATAGCATCATGAAGCATTATGTAACGTAAATGTGGAGAAAATCTCATATGATAGTTATAGTAAGGTTAGGAATAATTTTCAGTGGCCTTAGGATTAAATGGGTAAAATTCCATTATATGTATTGTTTTAATCACCTCTTCACCTTGTCAGTGGGGGAGGGATTTCCATCCCACAGTACTGACGCTGGGCAGACGAGATGGACGGAAGTTTCTTAGTCTTTCGCTCAGGATAGAACAGAGAACCAGGGGCTGCGAGAGGCAGGCTGTGTGGTAACGAGAGTGGCTATGGTTCCTGCAGAAAGACTTTAATAATTGCTTTAAGAATTCCTTGGGCTGGCAGGGCAGTGGGGCCTACTCCTCAGGCATAAGCTGGAACTGTACCTGTGCCTGGTCACTGTGATGAGAATTGTTTGGCATCAGGGGCAGGGAAACTTGCCCTGAGGCCATTAAAACCTCCCGGTTTATAGCAGATGTCAAGGCAACATGTAATATTGGGTCTTAATGTTAGACCTTACACCACATGTATGTAACTTGCATTTAGTGAAAGTTAACATGAAGTGTTAGTAAATATTAGTAAATTAAGTGTTACAAATCAGTTATTCGAAAGTCAGGTTCATAGTAGAAGTAAAATCTGGGCAGGATGCAGTGCCTGACACCTGTAATCTACCACTTTGGGAGGCTGAGGCAGGCAGATCGCTTGAGCTCAGGAGTTCGGGACCAGCCTGGACAACATGGTGAAACTCCGTATCAACAAAAAATACCAAAATTAGCCAGGTGGTGTAGTGTTGCACACTTATGGTCCCAGCTACTTGAGAGGCTGAGGTGGGAGGATCACTTGAGCCTGGGAAGTCGAGGTTGCAGTGATCCATGATTGTGCCACTGCACTCCAGCCTGGGTGACAGAATGACACCCTGTCTCCAAAATAATAATAATAATAATTTAAATTTGGATTTGTGAGGCTATTGTTTTTTTTGTTGTTGTTGTTTTTTTGTTTGTTTGAGACCGAGTTTCATTCTTGTTGCCCAGGCTGGAGTGCAATGGCGTAATCTTGGCTCACCGCAACCTCCGCCTCCCGGGTTCAAGCGATTCTCCTGTCTCAGCCTCCCGAGTAGCTAAGATTACAGGCATGTGCCACCATGCCCTGCTAATTTTTTTGTATTTTTAGTAGAGACAGGGTTTCTCCATGTTGGTCAGGCTGGTCTCGAACTCCTGACCTCAGGTGATCTGCCCGCCTCTTCCTCCCAAAGTGCTGGGATTACAGGCGTGAGCCACCGCACCCAGCCCTGTGAGTCTCTTGTTATACTGGGATTAGAACTGTAGATAAACCTGACTTTTTTCTGGATATCATCTTTATTGGTAAGAAGGTTCAATTTTATTGCTTACAGAATATTCAGACTATAAATTTGATTTGTTTTATTACCATAGAACTTAAAGTATGTAGTGAGCAATACAGCTGTCAAGTAGTTACTTCCACAGCAGTAGAACTTGCGTGATAATTAAGAACATTGCTTCATGAAGACAAAGATTAAAGGAGGATGATGATTCTTTTTTTTTTTTCCCGAGACGGAGTCTTGCTCTGTCACCTAGGGTGGAATGCAGTGGGGTGATCTCGGCTTACTGCAACCTCCACCTTCTGGCTTCAAGCAGTTCTCCTGCCTCAGCCTCCCAAGTAGCTATGATTACAGGCACCTGCCACTGCGCCCAGCTAATTTTTGTATTTTTAATAGAGATGGGGTTTCACCATGTTGGCAAGGATGGTCTCGAAATCCTGACCTCGTGATCTGCCCACCTCGGCTTCCCAAAGTGTTGGGATTACAGGCGTGAGCCACCGTGCCCGGCCGATGATTTTTATGTCAGATGATCTTTTTTATTTTATCTTATTTTTATTTTTTTGAGACAGAGTTTCTATCTTGTTGCCCAGGCTGGAGTGCAATGGCGTAATCTCAACTCACCACAACCTCTGCCTCCCCGGTTGAGGCAATTCTCCTGCCTCAGCCTCCCAGGTAGCTGGGATTACAGGCATGTGCCACCACGCCCAGCTAATTTTTGTATTTTTAGTAGAGACGGGGTTTCTCCATGTTGGTCAGGCTGGTCTTGAACTCCTGACCTCAGGTGATCCGCCCACCTCCGCCTCCCAAAGTGCTGGGATTACAGGCGTGAGCCACCACGCCTGGCCAATGATTTTTATGTTGGATGATCTTAAGGAATGCTTTCATTGAAGTGAGGTGACCCTGACTCCTGAGAAGGATATACCTGCCAGGAGGGCTGAAGCGTTTGGGTAGCTCGGTTTCTCACTCCCATTTTCCTAGTCTATAACCATTGTCCTTGCATTTTCACTTCCATCCAGTACTGCCACTTACTAGCATATTGGATAAATGATTATGGTTCTCAAGTTTAAAAGCTATAAAACATCGGTTACATTTTAGGATGCTGATCTAAATGATGCAGTAGTTTTCTGTGTATTAATGGCTGCTTTGTTTGTTTGAGACCAGGCGTAACTATGTTGCCCAGGCTAAACTTGAACTCGTGGTTTCAAGCAATCCTTCTGCCTCAGCCTCCTGGTGTGTACCACTGTATCTGGCTGTTTCTAAGGGCTAATTATGAATTATTCCATTTGGCTGCGGTGGTGGCTCATGGCTGTAATCCTAGCACTTTTTGAAGGCTGAGATGGGCGGATCACTCGAGGTCAGGAGTTCCAGACCAGCCTGGCCAACATAGTGAAACTCCATCTCTACTAAAAATACAAAAACTAGCTGGGCATGGCGGCATGTGCCTGTAGTCCCAGCTACTCAGAGGCTGAGGCAGGAGAATCACTTGAACCTGGGCAGTAGAGGTTGCAGTGAGCCGAGATCATGCCACTGCACTCTAGCCTGGGTGACAGAGCAAGACTCTGTCTCAAAAAAAAAAAAAAGAATTACTCCATTCATCCATATTCACCCAGAAAACACGTATTAAGACCTATTTTGAGACTACCAGATAGCTATGTGCATAGGCTAAAAGGGCGAATATCATGCAGGAGCCCAGGAGCTTACAGTCTGATGCAGGAGACTGGCTGATAAACACAGATAAACAAGCCCTGTAGGATGCAGTGGGAACAGTGTGAGCACACTTGCTTTTTGTTGCAATCTTATAGTATGTAGAAATGATGATTGTCCCTGACATCTTGTTTCAAGTTCTCCTGCCTTGTCTTTAAATGTGTTTACATCTCTGTAATTTATTTTTACTGTCAATGAGACTCACCTGTCTAGAATTATTCCATAGGTATGCTGAAGTTAACTTGAGGCTTGAGATGACCAGTATTTGGCACATAAAGTGGGTAATACCTTAGATTGTTTAGCTTCTTTCTTTTTATGTATATATCTGTTAATGTGGTGACTCATTCAAGATCACACCTCCAGCTGGAAGCAAGACAGGGTCTCCAAACTCCCCACCTAAGACTTTTCTCGTGGAATCATCTTGCCTTATGAATGGCACAGAGGGACTAGGGGTACTTTTCCAAATCTGTTAAGGTAGAGGTCAGTTCTGGAAGGCTTTCAGGTTGACAGTCTCATCCATGAGATTATGACTGATACTTAGAAGAACTCAGCACCTTTTTGACTTGAGTGTCTTCTTTCAGTGTTTCAGTATATTTTTTTTTTTTTGAGATGGAGTCTCGCTGTGTTGCCCAGGCTGGAGTGCAGTGGCGCGATCTCGGCCCACTGCGAGCTCCTGGTCCCAGGTTCACGCCATTATCCCACCTCAGCCTCCCAAGTAGCTGGGACTACAGGCACCTGCCACCACTCCCGGCTAATTTTGTTTTTGTATTTTTAGTAGAGTCGGGGTTTCACCATGTTAGCCAAGATGACTCGATCTCCTGACCTTGTGATCCACCAGCCTCAGCCTCCCAAAGTGCTGGGATTACATGTGTGAGCCACCATGCCCGACCCAGTGTTTCAGTATTATTTTGTCTTAGGTTGTGGGGTGACCTGGCTTTTGGGACTTGCTGGTGGTTTCTACCTTGGCATCCTTGTACCTTTTGAGCACTAAAGGTTGTATTTTAAAAACATTAATATGGAAATGTTCAGAAATACACAAAAGCAGATACAGTAATACGATGAGTCCCTGTGTACCCATCACCCAGCTTTTACCCATCACTGAATCCCCATTTTCTACAGAAAATTTTTGGTTTTTCAAAAATCAGGGTGGAAACTTTATACTTGCAGTAAGCCTGTTTATGTGTGTGAGTTAGCTCTCTCAGTGGCATATAGGAATGAGCACTTAGATCATGCTCACAGTTCTGTGAGTCACTGGGACGATTTTCTTTGGTGCCCTTCCCTCTGTTGTGATCAGGACATGCACTTCCTATGGCTATGGCAGGGTGCGAAGGGGCAAGCAGAAGTAAGAGAGGCCTCTAGGTGTAGACTCAGAACTGGCACTCTGTTCCTTACACCTCCCTCCCATTGGCCAAAGCAAGCTTGATGGCCGAGTGGCAAATCAGGGCTGAGGGAGGATAGTCTTTTCATTGAATCATACAGGAACGATAATGCGCCTTAACGGGCAAATCAAAAACATTGGACTTTTTCATTTCTTGGGAGTAATATCAACTCAGTGTGATAATGTCGTGTTTACTGTTATTGCAGTCTCACTGCAGTAATGTTATTATCACTCCTTATTTAACTATATCTTGTCTGTCTTCCTTGTGAAGCTGGAGAGCTTAGCATAATAAACGCTTAGCACATAATATCCAGTAAATACTGTTTGAATGGATGGATAAAGTAATTGAGGGGCTAGGTGGACAGGGAGTTGAAGTTGCTTTGGTTAAAAGCCAGTGTCTCATAACTTGAAGAACGGAAAAACGTGGCTAGTTAGGGTCCTGACTGAATTGCAGATTAGTTTTGGAACTCAGAAGTTAAATTGTGGGACTAAAAATCCCAAGATGTGCTAGAAAGCTGGTCTGGCATTTAGAACCAGTCATAAACCTTGTTGCTAAAAACTATTTTTTCTCTGCTATCCACACTGTGCTTTAGTTCATCTGTCAACTGAGTTTATGAGTTAGACATTTGGAAAAACAATTGCAGTCTTTGGTAAGCCTCTGCTTCCTGTCTGGCCTCGAGGATTGAGCCCTCCAGATACCATGGTCCTCATGTTCTCCAAAGGCCACCAGTACCATACCGCACGCCCGAGCAGACACCTCTCTGCAAGAATTGTTACCCTCTGATAACAAATAATGTGAAATCTGCCTTCTCTCAGCACATCCCTGAATAGGCTAAATAAATAAATTAGCATATGCTTATGTGAACCTATTGCTAAGAAGAAAATGTATGGGTGAGAAAATTTTGAGTTTCTTTGTATAGATTATTCAAAAGGACACATTTGAGAACCTGATAAATGTATTTCCAAACTAGATTTGTATATTGTTATGCCTAATTTTTTCTGCAGAATTTTTTTTTCTTATCAGAAAGTTTTATTAAGGCTAGAAACATTTTTTTGAAAATACGGGATCAGAGTTTATGAAATCAGAGTTTTATAGCATGATCCTATCTTTTGCCATAATTTGAAGAAATACACAGGTTGGTGCTAAATTTAAATAATAAATATTTATTATCAATATTAGTAATGAAGGAGCTATTTTTTCTTTAGGAGAAGAGAAATGGAGTAAAATTTTTAATTGCATGTGAGCTGTCATGAGCATTCTGTGAAAACCACATTTCATTTTTTATTGTTTAGGTTTGAAGACTGCTTCATTCTGCCTCTAGTACCAGCGGTTTCTCTGTTCTGTGATCAATGTGATTCACAGGAACTCCTTAAGTAACAAACGAAATGAGCCAGGGGCGTGGAAAATATGACTTCTATATTGGTCTGGGATTGGCTATGAGCTCCAGCATTTTCATTGGAGGAAGTTTCATTTTGAAAAAAAAAGGCCTCCTTCGACTTGCCAGGAAAGGCTCTATGAGAGCAGGTAGGTTATGCCTTATGTGACTTTGAAGTAACCTCAGTGTCTACCTACATGCACAGGTTCTTTGTACAAGACCACATCTTCATTCCTAGTGAGTGTATTTGAAACTTTGAATTGTTCAGGAGTTCTAAATGTTTACAAAGTTGATGTTCGGTTATTTATATTGAGAAAAGAAGTGAGAAGATGTCATAATTAGTTAACTACTCAGTCCTGCAGTTATCATCAAAGTGGAAACAGGGACCAATGCCAAAGTAGTATCCAACCTTTTCTTTAAATTTTGATATGTCTGCAGGGAAGGAAATAAGAGTTCATGGTTAGGCCGGGCATGGTGGCTCATGCCCGTAATCCCAGCACTTTGGGAGGCTGAGGCAGGTGGATCACCTGAGGTCGGGAGTTCAAGACCAACCTGGCCAACATGGTGAAACCCCATCTCTACTGAAAATACAAAAATTAGCCGGGCATGGTGGCGTGGCCTATAGTCCCAGCTACTTGGGAGGCTGAGGCAGGAGAATCACTTGAACCCGGGAGGCAGAGGTTGGTTGCAATGAGCGAAAATGGCACCACTGCACTCTAGCCTGGGTGACAGAGTGAGACTCCGTCTAAAAAAAAACCATGGTTAAAATCAGAATTGATTAAAGGCTGGGATCTTTTGTCCATGATAGTAGACGTTCTGACTTTGAACTTTGACATTGTGGCAGGAAGGAAAGACAGGGCTTCCCCAGCTTGAAGAGTGTCCAGTTTAGTGAACTTCGGCTGGTGTAGGTTGTTTGTCTAGAAATCACTGACAAGCCACAAGACCCTGCGGGGTAATCAGGATGATTGGCCCTGCCCTGACTCCTCTCTCAGGGACACTCGTGGTGGCTCCCAGTGTTAAGTGACGTTATGGTCACACTCCATCTTTCTACTCTGGCTTCGTTTTTAGGCCCGATTGGACCTGATGAGGACAGCTGCCCTGGCAGGAAACAGTACCGCCCTTCTGTCTTCCCTGTGCCGTCTCTGTGGCTGAACCTAATTCAGCAGTCAGAAAAACATGAAATGATAGCCTCTATGGGGCTCAGTGGACAGAGGAGAAACTGTCAGCATCTGCTGCTTGTTCCCCTAGTCCCTGATGCTTGGTCCTAAGAGGTGCTCTCACTGTTCATGATGGATATGCTTGCAAAGGATTCATTCACCTTGGCAAGATAATCATTAAGAAATTGTCAGAGAAATCCCCTGAGTCATGCAGAAACCTTTATTTAAAGGAGTAACTGAGATATTTAAAAATCTGTCATTACTAATAGTTATAATTTATACAAGAGTCTTACAGTCTTCCAGAGATGTGAAATATTTCTTCATTCACAGGTCAAGGTGGCCATGCATATCTTAAGGAATGGTTGTGGTGGGCTGGACTGCTGTCAAGTATGTATAAAGAACATTGCAAGAAAAACGTGATAGCTGTATATTAAAATATTTGCATATGGTATTATAGCCTCATTACTAGCAAGTTTTAAAGGTTTAAATAATCTTTCTTTTCTTTTTTTTTTTTTTTTTTTTTTTTGAGACAGAGTCTCACTCTGTTGCCCAGGCTGGAGTGCAGTGGCGTGATCTTGGCTCAGTGCAACCTCTGCCTCCCAGATTCAAGTGATTCTCCTGCCTCCGCCTCCCAAGTAGTTGGGATTACAGGCGTGCCACCACCACGCCCAGCTAATTTTTTGTATTTTTAGTAGAGACGGGGTTTCACTATGTTGATCAGGCCGGTCTCGAACTCCTGACTTCAGGTGATCCACCCATCTTGGCCTCCCAAATTGTTGGAATTATAGTCGTGAGCCACCATGCCTGGCATAAATCTTGTTTTTTAATTAACATAACTGAAATATATAATTTAAAATTCAGTAGTTTAGTAGCATTTTCTTTTACTTTTTAATTTTATTTATTTTATTTTTATTTTTTTGAGATGGAGTTTCGCTCTTGTTGCCCAGGCTGGAGTGCAGTGGCACGATCTCGGCTCACCGCAACCCCCGCCTCCTGGGTTCAAGTAATTCTCCTGCGTCAGCCTCCCAAGTAGCTGGGATTACAGGCATGTGCCACCACGCCTGGCTAATTTTTTTGTATTTTTACTAGAATCGGGGTTTCTCTATGTTGGTCAGGCTGGTCTTGAACTCCTGACCTCAGGTGATTCACCTGCCTTGCCCTCCCAAAGTGCTGGGATTACAGGCGTGAGCCACCGCACCCAGCCTACTTTTTTCATTTTTGTGAGTACTTAGTAGGTACTTATATAGTAGGTATTTATAGGGTACATGAGATATTTTGATAAAGGCATGCAATTCGTGATAATTGCATTATGGTATCCATAGGTTATCCATCCCCTCAACAATTTATCCTTTGCAGGACAAACAATCCAATTCGTCTTTTTTTTTGTTTTTGAGATGGAATCTTGCTCTGTTGCCAGGCTGCAATGCAGTGGCCCATCTCAGCTTACTGCAACCTTCGCCTCCCAGGTTCAAGCGATTATCCTGCCTCATCCTCCAGAGTAGCTGAGACTACCGGTGCGCACCACTATGCCCAGCTAATTTTTGTATTTTTAGTAGAGACAGGGATTCACATGTTGCCCAGGATGGTCTCGATCTCTTGACCTCGTGATCTGCCCACCTTGGCCTCCCAAAGTGCTGGGATTACAGGCGTGAGCCACCGCGCCCGGCAGTACTCTTTCTTTTTGAGACAGGGTCTCACTCTGTCGCCCAGCCTGGAGTGTGGTAGTGTGATCATGGCTAACTGGAGTCTTAACCTCCCAGGCTCAAGCAGTCCTCCCATCTCAGCCCCCTAAGTAGCTGGGACTACAAGTGTGTGCCACCACGCCCGACTAATTTTTTTATTCTTTTTTTTTTTTATTTACGGGGTTTTGCCATGTTGCCCAGGCTGGTCTTGAACTCCTGGGCTCAAGCAAACCTCCTGCCTCGGCCTCTTTAAGTGCTGGGATTACAGGTGTGAGCTACCCTGCTTGGCCCCCGTTATACTCTTTTATTTGTTTGTTTATTTATTTATTTTGAGACAGAGTCTCGCTTTTGTCACCCAGGCTGGAGTGCAGTGGCACAATATCGGCTCACTGCAACCTCCATCTCCTGGGTTCAAGTGATTCTTCTGCCTCCGCCTTCCAAGTAGCTGGGATTACAGGCACGCGCCAGCACGCCTGGCTAATTTTTGTACTTTTGGTAGAGATGGGGTTTCGCCATGTTGGCCAGGCTGGTCTCGAACTCCTGAACCCATGATCCCCCCACCTTGGCTTCCCAAAGTGCTGGGATTACCGGTGTGAGCCACCATGCCCAGCCGTTATTTATTTATTTATTTTTTGAGATGCAGTCTCGCTCTGTTGCCAGGCTGGAGTGTAGTGGCACCATCTTGACTCACTGCAACCTCCGCCTCCTGGGTTCAAGCGATTCTCCTGCCTCATCCTCCTGAGTAGCTGGACTATAGGCGTGCGCCACCAAGCCCAGCTAATTTTTGTATTTTTAGTAGGGAAGGGGTTTCACCATGTTGGCCAGGATGGTCTTGATCTCCTGACCTTGTGATCTGTCTGCCTCGGCCTCCCAAAGTGCTGGGATTACAGGTGTGAGCCACCGTGCCTGGCCTCCTAGTTATTTTTAAATGTACAATTAAATTATTATTGGGCCAGGCGCGGTGGCTCACACCTGTAATCCCAGCACTTTGGGAGGCCAAGGCGGGTGGATCACTTGAGGTCAAGAGTTCAAGACCAGCCTGGCCAACATGGTGAAACCCCGTCTCTACTAAAAATAGCAAAAATTAGCCGGGCGTGGTGGCAGGCGCCTGTAATCACAGCTACTCGGGAGGCTGAGGCCTGAGAATCGCTTGAAACTGGGAGGTGGAGGTTGCAGTGAGCTGATACTGCACCACTGCACTCCAGCCTGGGTGATAGAGTGAGACTCAGTCTCAAAAAACAAAACAAAAAAAATTATTATTGACTGTAGTCACCTTGTTGTGCTATCAAATACTTGATGTCATTCACCAAGTAGTCAAGTCTATTTGTTGTACCCTCATAGTGCATTTAAATGGAACGAGAAGGCTTTTTTTTACCCATCTGATTAAAACATGTTTGATATGCCCGTGCATTTTTAAAATTTCTGCTCAATTTAAGGTAATTTTGAAAGTTAAGAGGAGAATTCTGTTTTAATTTGTTCCCCCTGCATTTGTTCTCATTCCAAATTAAAAAGAGGTATGTATTTGATAAGACTTATCAAATAAAAATACAAAAAGTCACCATGACTATTTTGGTAATTCCTTTTAAAAAGGCACATGGAAAAAAATTATTCTGGGCCGGGCGTGGTGGCTCATGCCTGTAATCCCAGCACTTTGGGAGCCCGAGGCGGGTGGATCACCTGAGGTCAGGAGTGAGGCCAGCCTGACCAACATGGAGAAACCTCGTCTCTAGTAAAAAAAAAACAAAAGAATCAGCGGGCGTGGTGGCGCATGCCTGTAATCCCAGCTACTTGGGAGGCTGAGGCAGGAGAATTGCTTGAACCTGAGAGGCGGAGGTTACAGTGAGGTGAGATTGTGCCGTTGCACTCCAGCCTGGGCAACAAGAGTGAAACTGTCTCAAAAAAAAAAAAAAAATATTCTGAAGACACTGAGCCTTGACTGACTGTTCGGTCAGCAAATACTTATTGATCATGTCTTGTATGCCAGGCATTGTTCTAGGTGCTGGAGATACATCAGTGAGAGGAAAAGACTGAAAAATTTCCACTCACATGAAGCTTACATTCTAGATGGGAGACATTAAACAAGATAAAGAAGTTAAGATGTGTTTACGTGCCTGTGCGTGGTGATAAATGCGAAGGAGAAGGAGTGAAGTCGGAAGGAGTGTTGTGAAATGGAGGATAGATAGGTTTATTAGGATGTTAGATCGGCAGCCAGGGCCAGCCTCGCTGAAAGGTATTTGGGTACAAGATGTAAAAGAAGTGAGTGATCTGCCCATATGATATTTGGGGGAGCAACACTTCAAGCAGGAGGAAACTAACTGTGAAGGCCATGAGCGGGGAACATGCCAGGCCAATTTATGTGTGATAGATAGCCCTTAGTGACTCCCCTCCTGGTATTCACACCTTTCTCTAATCCCCTTTCACAGTGAATTAGTGCAGTTCAAAACAGTGTGATCCAAGAATACCACAGAAGTGATGATGTGTGTCTTCCAAGGTGAAGCCGAGAGGCATTGCAGCTTTTTCCTGATTCCTTGGATTGCTCACTTTGAGGGAAGCCAGCTGCTGTGCTCTGAGGACACTCAGGCAGCCGTGGAGAGCTCCCCAGGCTCTCACTGTGCCAGGACCTACTTGCCAGTCCTGTGAGTGAGCCACCTTGGCTCACCTGTTGTGTATTAAAAAATACAGGCTCACCTGTTGTGTATTAAAAAATACACAACAATAGTCAGTTGGAAGGGAGAAAATGCTAAGGTTCTGGCATTATCCAGAAGGAAATAAAGCTAAATATTAATATTAGACTTCACAAGTTAAGTATACACGTAATTTCTAGAGTATTCAGTTAAAAAAAAATAGAAAATCATGTATAATTTCCTAATTAGTTGAAAAACTTTCTCCAAGCTTTTTTTTTTCCTTTTTAAGAAGTCAGTCATACATTAAATAGAAATTAGATAGTAGAGAGTATTCTGGATAAAAAGATATTTGAGACATTGCAGCCAAATTCCTTGATTGAATTTTAACGGTAACCATATTTAAAAGACGTTTTAGGAATTAAAGAGGGAAGAGTTTAACTAGAGAAGAAAAAGGCAAATTGTAGAGTGTAAAGACAATTTTAATATGTTTAACCAATAAAAGATTTACATCTGAAATATGTAAAGAATTACCTTAAATCAATTAGAGAAAACAGGATAAACTTGAACAGCTACTTCCCTAAAAGATTTCATAGGGTTAATAAACAAATGAAAATGGGAAAGATCAGCAGGGAGAATGTGGAGCAAAGGGAGCTCTCATACGCTGCTAAATCAAAATTGGCATAACTTTTGGAAAAAGCAGTAGCCAAGAGGGATCCTTTTGTGAGATCATGCCTCTGCCCTGCGTAGGATTCCTCAGTAGCTTTTCAATTTAGATAATTCCTTAGTGGGATTTAATTTCCCAGTGTTCTAAAGTTTCTTATCAGACAGCCCATATCTAATGCCATGACACATAGTAGGATATCTTCTTTCATCACCAGCACTTTATTATTTTCCCTCACTGTTTTTCTTCATAACACTTTTAACCTCTTGGCACATGTGCTTGATTTGTCTTCCCTCACTAAAAGTTTTATGAGAGGCTGGGTGTGGTGGCTTACGCCTGTAATCCCAGCACTTTGGGAGGCTGAGGTGGGTGGATCACCTTAGGTCAGGAGTTCAAGACCAGCCTGACCAACATGGTGAAACCCTGTCTCCACTAAAAATACAAAAATCAGCCGGGTGTGGTGGTGGGTGCCTCTAATCCCAGCTACTCGGGAGGCTGAGGCAGAAGAATCGCTTTAACTTGGGAGGTGGAGGTTGCAGTGAGCCAAGATCACGCACGCCATTGCAGTGCAGCCTGGGCGACAGCGAGACTGTCTCAAAAAAAAAAAAAAAAAAAAAAAAGTTTTATCAGAGCAATGTCTTTATTTTGCACCCTGCTGTATATCCTGATTCTAGAACAGGACCTGGCATATAGCATGATTTGCATTTTTAAAAAGAGCAAGCTGGGCGCAGTGGCTCACGCCTGTAATCCCAGCACTTTGGGAGGCTGAGGTGGGTGGATCATTTGAGGTCAGGAGTTCAAGACCAGCCTGGTCAACATGGTGAAACCCTGTCTCTACTAAAAATATAAAAATTACCTGGGCATGGTGGCGCGCGCCTGTAGTTCCAGCTACTCGGGAGGCCAAGGCAGGAGAACTGCTTGAACCCGGGAGGTGGAGGTTGCAGTGAGCCAAGATCATGCCACTGCATTCCAGCCTGGGTGACAGAGCAAGACTCCATCTCAAAAAAAGAAAAAAAACCAAATGAAAAGGATTTGGGGGAAGAGTACCTTTACCTTCATGTCGGCTTCTTCTCAGTGATTTTTATTTATTGTCCTGGGATATAAGTATCTATTTAAAATTTTTATTAAAATGCCTTATGTCAGCATGAACTAGATTTCTTCCGTTAGATTTACAGATATGTGTTGTTTCTAGAATGTTTCTAATTGACTTGGACTCTTACTGTAATGTTGGAAATTTACAGACCCGTAACCCTTATTAATAAATTGGAGAGGCCGGGCGCAGTGGCTCTCGCCTGTAATTCCAGCACTTTGGGAGGCTGAGGCGGGCAGATCATGAGGTCAGGAGATCAAGACCATCCTGGCTAACATGGTGAAACTCCGTCTCTACTAAAAATACAATAAAATTAGCCGGGCATGGTGGCGAGTGCCTGTGGTCCCAGCTATTTGGGAGGCTGAGGCAGGAGAATGGTGTGAACCCAGGAGGCGGAGCTTGCAGTGAGTTAAGATCACACCACTGCACTGCAGCCTGGGCGACAGAGTGAGACTCGTCTCAAAAAAAATAATAATAATAAATTGGAGAAATATGGAGGTTACTAAATACAGTTGAAATAATATAGATAGTGCATAAAATGCCGGCATTTCCAAGTTGAGTACATACGTTCTTATCTGAGTTTTTCTTTTGTTGTCTGTCTCCAAGTGGGAGCTGGTGAGGTGGCCAACTTCGCTGCGTATGCGTTTGCACCAGCCACTCTAGTGACTCCACTAGGAGCTCTCAGCGTGCTAGTAAGGTAAGGACATATTTTTCATGTAGAAACAGTAGTCAGTATCTTAGTTTCTAAAATATTCAGTACCATCTAATTACATGTGTTCAACACAATTTACATTTCAACAACCTGGAGAACTTCGCTTTTTACACTACGTAGTAATTGCTTTTAAAAAGTTACTTCTGTGCTTAGGCAGGCTATTGATTTGTGGGAGAAAATGCTTTGTCTTGCTTGTATTCAGAGCCAGTACTAGTTCTACTTCGATTTCAGTTCTTTAATATTCAAAGTTGGCTGGGAACGGTGGCTCATGCCTGTAATCCCAGCATTATGGGAGGCCAAGGCAGGTGGATCACATGAGGTCAGAAGTTTGAGACCAGCCTGACTAACATGGTAAAACCCTGCCTCTACTAAAAATACAAAAATTAGCTGGGCGTGGTGGCGGGCACCTGTAGTCCCAGCTACTCAGGAGGCTGAGACAGGAGAATGGCTTGAACCCAGGAAGCGGAGGTTGCAATGACCCGAGATCGCACCACTGCACTCCAGCCTGGGCTACAGAGCGAGACTCTGTCTCAAAAAATAAACAAATAAAAAATAAGTAAAACTCAAAGTTACACTCATCCCAGTATTTATCATTCAGTGCCTGTGCACTTTGGTAGAGTCTGGTTCGTAATGAGTAGATTTCTTTTTCTTGTTTTTTTTTTTTTTTGAGATGGAGTCTTGCTCTGTCGCCCAGGCTGGAGGGCAGTGGCACGATCTCGGCTCACTGCAAGCTCCACCTCCAGGGTTCACACCATTCTTCTGCTACAGCCTCCCAAGTAGCTGGGACTACAGGTGTCCGCCACCACACCTGGCTAATGTTTTGTATTTTTAGTAGAGATGGGGTTTCACCATGTTAGCCAGGATGGTCTCGATGTCCTGACTTCGTGATCCACCCGCCTTGGCCTCCCAAAGTGTTGGGATTACAGGCGTGAGCCACCGTGCCCGGCCAATGAGTAGATTTGTATGCCTGGCCTGGAGTGCTTGTTTTGAATGAGTGATCTGAGACTTGTCCCATTTCTGTTTTGTAATGATTAGCCCAAACAACCAAGCCCATATTGAAGTCTGGATCTTGGTTACTATTCCCAAAGTAGATTGACTGATTTTTATCTGTTTTTTTTTTTCCCCAAAAAAAACTATATGTAAAACAGGGTTATGGTATAAGTCATTGCCCTTTACCCTTAATTTTCTTTATAGTATTCTGTTACTGTATTTATTGGTTTATGCTGTATTTTCTTTTTAGGTCTAGATAAAACTAGCTACAAGTTATTAAAACCTGATAACGTAATAGGCAAATTATATACAATTAACAGCACAAGAGGGGTGCATGCATCAACCAATAGGAATAAGTTAAGGTTGAGTAAATTTTAAGCACTGGTGGTTTGGATAGAGATTCTTTTTTTTTTTTTTCCTTTGGAGACGGAGTTTCACTGTGTCACCCAGGCTGGAGTGCAGTGGCGCGATGTCGGCTCGCTGCAACCTCTGCCTTCTAGGTCCTGCCTCAGCCTCCCAAGTAGCTGGGATTACAGGACGCCCGCCACCATGCCTGACTGATTTTTGTATTTTTAGTAGAGAAGGGGTTTCACCATGTTGGCCAGGCTGGTCTTGAACTCCTGACCTGAGGTGACCCACCCACCTTGGCCTCCCAAAGTGCTGGGATTACAGGCGTGAGGCACTGTGCCTGGCCTGGATTTAGGTTCTTAATTAGGATATAAATTTATACAAATTTTTATAAATTTATAAAAATTTCATATTGACTTCTTGCAGTGGAAAGATAGTAAGTATACAGGTGTAGTGTATGATGAAGCAGATGATTTCCTAGAAATGTTTACATTTTATGATGAAATGTATACTTTTTTTTTCCTTGGCGAAAGCCAGAATCTTCATAAGTTCACAGTGTTTTAGTTTGATTTCAGTGATTTAAATTATGAGTTTTATTGATATTTGAAAAAGAAAAGTAGCTGATTATTTTAAAGTTCTCAATTTTTTTTCCTCCCCATTTTAGTGCCATTCTTTCTTCATACTTTCTCAATGAAAGACTTAATCTTCATGGGAAAATTGGGTGTTTGCTAAGTATTCTAGGATCTACAGTTATGGTCATTCATGCTCCAAAGGAAGAGGAGATTGAGACTTTAAATGAAATGTCTCACAAGCTAGGCGATCCAGGTAAGAAAAAGTCTTATTAGTCTTACTGTATTTTACTTTTTAACTTAGTTTTTACTTTAATCGAAATTTGATGAGCACATAAGGAGAGAAATTGTTCCACCTGGTAGAAGAACAAATTGTCGTCATGTTCCCTGCTCCCTCCTATCAATCCCAAGCCTGTGTTTCTACTGTTTTTTAACTCTGTGTTTGTAAGTAGTGTGCGTATATTGCTACTACTTACTTCCTTAGCTTTAGGCATTATCTGTTTTACCTTTTATTTACTGCACCTGTATAGTTTTCTTGAGATTATTTGTTTACATTATCATCGACACATAACTTTTATTGTCATCTTAGTCTTTATAGTGGTTGCTGTTCCTTTCCTGTATGATTTAAGTTCTTCCAGAAGTAATAATTATCTTGTTTGCATAGTTTTTTATGAATTGACCAATGTATCATGAAACTCTTCCCCAGTTGACTCTACTGTCAGTAATTTCAAACAAAGAGGTATTCTTTGTTTCATCTCTTTTGGAAATGTCTCTCAGTGCCTTCTGTGTGGCCTCAATCTAGGCGGGTGTCTCCAGGCTGCCAGCACAGCTGTTATCTGCATTTCTCTTCAGCAGCATCCTGGGGATTCCCTTCAGTTTGCTTTTTCTTGGATCCCTTATTTCCAGAATCTTGGGTTTGTGCCTTCATTTTGGTGGTGCCACTCTAGAGGAGACAAGAAAGGGCATGAAGAGATGAGATTTTTTGAGACTTTATCTCAAAATGTTTTTAACCTATTGTGACCACCACTGTCTTCTCATTTCTGCTGTTGCTGATGAGAAGTTGAACAGTTTATCCCTTATCTTTTATATGCGACCAATTGTTTGTTTTTAGAAGCATGTAGGATGTTCTCTTTTCCCACAGTGTCTGAAATTTCCCACTGACATGCCTAGAGATGGGTCCATTTTTGTCCATTGTGCTGGGCGCCTGATGGTTCATTTTATTTTGAGACAGGGCTCTGTTGCCCAGGCTGGAATGCAGTGATGTGATCTCAGCTCACTGCAACCTCCTCCTCCCTAGCTCAAGCGATTCTCCCATCTCAGCCTTCCAAGTAGCTGGGACTGCAGGCGTGTGCCACCATGCCTGGCTAATTTTTTGTTTGTTTGTTTGGTAGAAACAAGGTTTTACCATGTTGGCCAGGTTGGTCTCGAACTCCTGATCACAAGTGATCCGCCCACCTTGGCCTCCCAAAGTATTGGGATTACAGGTGTGAGCCGCCGTGCCCTGCCTGATGGGTCTCTCTCTTTTTATTTTTTTGAGACAGAGTTTTGTTCTTGTTGCTCAGGCTGGAGTGCAGTGGCGTGATCTCGGCTCACTGCATCCACCGCCTCTTGAGTTCAAGTGATTCTCCTGCCTCAGCCTCCCAAGTAGCTGGGATTACAGGCGCCCACCACCACGCCCAGCTAATTTTTGTATTTTCAGTAGAGACGGGGTTTCACCAGGTTGGCCAGGCTGGTCTCGAATTCTTGACCTCAGGTGATCCACTTGCCTCAGCCTCCCAAACTGCTGGGATTACAGGTGTGAGCCACGTGCCTCGCCTGATCTGAAAATTTATGTCTGATTCTTGGGAACTGAATTGAATACTCCTTTGATATTCTTGTTTGCTCTTTGTGAGATTCTTATTCATCTGTTTATTGGAGTTCCTGACCTAGATCATTAATTTTCTTATGTTTTCTTTCCCTCATTTTACCATTTTGTCTTTTTGCTCTGCCTTTGGGGAGATTTTCTGTTTTTTCTTCCAGCCCTTCTGAGTTTTTATTTCTGCGGTTATATTGTTAATTTCTAAGAGTTTCTTGCCTCTGTTCTTTGATTCCTAGTTATTTTAAAGTCTTTGTCTGCTAACTTCGGTTTTAGAATTCTTTGTGGGCCTGCTTCTGTGGTGGTGTTTCTCTTTTGGCTTTTAGGCATTTGGTTTTGTGTTGGCATTTTTTAATTGAATGCTGGACGTAGGATATTAGAAGGTGTGTAGAGGTTTTAAGTAATGTGTTTCTTCCTTCAGAGAGAATGTAAATTTCTTCTGGTAGGCAGAAAAGAATACAGTAGCTCACCTTCACCCTGAAGGTATTGTTTTAAGCTTTGTTGGGCCTGGTTTCTTTCTAGTTTGCCTTTATTCTTTTTTTTTTTTTTTTTTTTTTGGAGACAGTGTCTCACTCTGTTGTCCAGGCTGGAGTGCAGTGGTGTGATCATGGCTCACTGCATCCTCTGCCTCTCGGGCTCAAGCGATCCTCCCACCTCAGCCTCCTGAGTAGCTGGGACTACAGGTGTGTGCCACCACATCTGGCTAATTTTTGTATTTTCTTTGTTTTTTTTTTTTGAGATGGAGTCTCACTGTCACCCAGGCTGGAGCACAGTGATGCAATCTTGGCTCATTGCACCCTCTGCCTCCTGGGTTCAAGTGATTCTCCTGCTTTAACCTCCCAAGTAGTTGCGATGACAGGCATGCGCCACCGTGCCTGGCCTCATTTTTGTGTCTTTTTTTGGTAGAGACAGGGTTTTGTCATGTTGGCTGGGTGGGTCTCAACCTACTGGGCTCAAGTGATCCACCTCCCTCGGCCTGCCAAAGGGCTGGGATTACAGGCATGAGACACCACACCTGGCTCAGTTTGCCTTTATTCTTATTCATAGCCCTTTGGCTCTCAACTGATAGCTTCAGATGTTGGTTTGGGCCCCTCCACCTGAGAAACTGAGAGCTCCAGGGTCTGCTCCTCAGTAACTTGAGACGCTGAAATCCCTGCTTAGTCCTGTGGCCTCCTGGCCAGGCTTTCCATTTGGCTTCTCTGACCTTGGCTGTGCAGCTTGTGTGCCAAGAAACACCGTAAGGGGAAGTGCACATAGAAATTTGGGCTCACTACTCTATAGTTCCCTCCTTTCTGGGTCTTGGTCCATTCAGTCCCAGCTGCTTAGGCAGCCCCAAATTCCAACTCGTTTTTACCTAGTCCCCTTAAGCTTAGGCCGGTGTTGATTGGCCTTTATGCCATTTCACTCCTTGCATTAGTAGTTGCCCCAAGGGAGAAGGCAGAGGTGAGTGTTGGGCTGATTCTTCTCTTTTCTCTGAATTTTGGCCCCTTAAGTCCTGGCTACTTTGATGGCTCTTTGATGCCCTCAAATAAATGTTTTTTTGTTTGTTTGGGGTTTTTTGTTGTTGTAGATCCATTGTTTGTAGGTATTTGGGGTGCCAGGTCAGTCTGTTTCATTGTGTCTCTGAGGATATTAATAATAGTTTTTCTTGCTTTTCTAAGGATATTAGTAAATTTTTTGTTTTTTGAGGGACAGTTGTTTATTTTGAAGTTTTCCTCTGTCTACATGAGAGAAACAGAGGCTTTGCACTTTTCTGTTTGTTTTGGCTTCTCTCCTGGTGGTCTCTGACTATCTTTTCTTTTTCTTTTTTTGAGACAGAGTCTTGCTCTGTTGCTCAGGCTGGAGTGCAGTGGCGCGATCTCGGCTCAGTGCAAGCTCCGCCTCCCGGGTTCATGCCATTCTCCTGCCTCAGCCTCCCTAGTAGCTGGGACTACAGGCGCCTGCCACCACGCCCAGCTAGTTTTTTGTATTTTTAGTAGAGACAGGGTTTCACCGTGTTAGCCAGGATGGTCTCGATCTCCTGACCTCGTGATCCGCCCGCCTTGGCCTCCCAAAGTGCTGGGATTACAGGCGTGAGCCACCGTGCCCGGCCTGCTGTCCTCTGTTATATAAAAGTTGGGCTGGTCAGATCCCCAGCAAAAAAAGCTTCCAGTTTCATGGCTGGCTGTGGGCATCCTGGGAATTGATTGGGGGGAAGGATTAACACCTGGAGGCATGGTTGACCTCAGCTTCCTGGAACTCTGTGGCACGGGAGGGACAGTCTCCCAGAACTGGGCAGGAGTCTCCTTGCTTCTTGAATGGACTTTTCAGCCAGGCCTCACTTTCAGTCTTGCCTTTACTCCACTTAAGAGGCACTTTGTACCTTTTGAGCATTCTGTGCCGCAAACTAAATTGCTTTTTAATCTTTTGTCACAGGGGATGTGTAGGATTCCGCTTTCTTGGATCTCTGTACCAGTTATTAGTTAGCCTTTGCTTTCTGAGTTACGAAGGATTGTTATCTTCGGTCCTCTCTTTTTTTTTTTGAGACAGTCTCACTCTATTGCCCAGGCTGGAGTGCAGTGGCGTGATCTCAGCTCATTGCAACCTCCGCCTCCCAGATTCAAGCGATTCTCCTGTTTCAGCCTCCCAAGTAGCTGGGATTACAGGTGTCTGCCACCACATCTGGCTAATTTTTGTATTTTTAGAAGAAATGGGGTTTCGCAATGTTGGCCAGGCTGGTCTCGAACTCCCTGACCTCAGGTGATCTGCCATCCTCAGCCTCCCAGAGTGCTGGGATTACAGGCGTGAGCCACCGCACCTGGCGTCTTGTTAATTTTTGTATTTGTGTCTTTAAAAATCTATTACTGCTGGGCACCGTGGCTCACGCCTAATCCCAGCACTTTGGGAGGCCAAAGCGGGTGGATCACGAGGCCAGGAGATGGAGACCATCCTGACTAACATGGTGAAACCCCGTCTCTACTAAAAATACAAAAAATTAGCTGGGCGTGTTGGCGGGCGCCTGTAGTCCCAACTACTCTGGAGGCTGAGGCAGGAGAATGGCGTGAACCCAGGAGGCGGAGCTTGCAGTGAGCCGAGATTGCACCATGCGCTCCAGCCTGGCGACAGAGCAAGACTCTGTCTCAAAAAAAAAAAAAAAAATCCTATTACTGTGTATTTTATGAGTGGAATTTGAGGAAGGAAGAGTAAATTCATGTGACTTATCTGGGCCTCAGTTTTCTCATCCAAAGATGCAGGTGGTAGTATCTGTGATACAGGGTAGTTGAGTGCGAATTGCTGAGAAAAATGCCTGGCCCACAGTGCTACACAGTTGTTGGCTGTTATCATCCTGGCTTTAATTCTCCATATTCAACCAGAACCCCAATAGTATCTTTCAAGTTCTCCAGTTGACTTGCTCGTTACTCCAGCAGTTGTCCACACATTTAAAAAAAAGTTTACCCCTTTTAGGGAAAACTTGATGAAGAACTCTTGTTTTTGTGTTTTTTGGTTTTTTTTAGCATCTGTAAGTTGTTGAATATTCAAGGCCACCTCATAGTTTCTCCTCCCTAGTTTCTGTCTCTGTTCTGATCCCACTGTCCCTCTTGCCTGGTGAGTTAGAGCACTTAAGTTGGCATAAAATGCTGCTGCAAAAATGTTAGGGGTATAACAATTTGTGAATATGAAGCTCACATTAATCTTCCAGTCTGTCCATCTAAGTAAATTTTTGTGGTTGCATTTCTGCTTGGGCAGCAAAATAAAGCTGATTTTTATTTCCAGGCCATACCTTTTCTCCCTATCAAGTTTATTATATTTTGTTTTGCATTCTGTGTTTAAGAACAACCAACCATTTGACCCGTGTAACTTTTCTTTGCCTCCTCCAGGTTTTGTGGTTTTTGCAACCCTTGTGGTCATTGTGGCCTTGATACTAATCTTCGTGGTGGGTCCTCGCCACGGACAGACAAACATTCTTGTGTACATAACAATCTGCTCTGTAATCGGCGCATTTTCAGTCTCCTGTGTGAAGGGCCTGGGCATTGCTATCAAGGAGCTGTTTGCTGGGAAGCCTGTGCTGCGGCATCCCCTGGCTTGGATTCTGCTGCTGAGCCTCATCGTCTGTGTGAGCACACAGATTAATTACCTAAATAGGGCCCTGGATATATTCAACACTTCCATTGTGACTCCAATATATTATGTATTCTTTACAACATCAGTTTTAACTTGTTCAGCTATTCTTTTTAAGGAGTGGCAAGACATGCCTGTTGACGATGTCATTGGTACTTTGAGTGGCTTCTTTACAATCATTGTGGGGATATTCTTGTTGCATGCCTTTAAAGACGTCAGCTTTAGTCTAGCAAGTCTGCCTGTGTCTTTTCGAAAAGATGAGAAAGCAATGAATGGCAATCTCTCTAATATGTATGAAGTTCTTAATAATAATGAAGAAAGCTTAACCTGTGGAATCGAACAACACACTGGTGAAAATGTCTCCCGAAGAAATGGAAATCTGACAGCTTTTTAAGAAAGGTGTAATTAAAGGTTAATCTGTGATTGTTATGAAGTGAATTTGAATATCAGAATGTGTCTGAAAAAACATTGTCCTCAAATAATGTTCTTTAAAGGCAATCTTTTTAAAGAAAGATTTCACTAATTTGGACCAAGAAATTACTTTTCTTATATTTAAACAATGGTAGCTCACTAAAAATGACCTCAGCACATGACGATTTCTATTAACATTGTATTGTTGTAGAAGTATTTTACATTTTCATCCCTTCTCCAGAAGCCGAATGCACTAATGACAGTTTTAAGTGTATAAAAATCCTTTATTTTTTCATTGGTGATGAAAGTCTGAAATGTGCATTTGTCATCCCCACTCCATCAATCCCTGACCATATAAGGCTTTTTTATTTTAAAAAAGAGAGTTATCCCAATACATTATCCTGTGATTTACCTTACGTACAAAAGTGGCTCCTGTTTGATGATTGGTTTTATTTTTGAAATATTAAGGGAAAACTAAGTTACTGAATGAAGGAAACTCTTTCTTACAAAACAAAAAAAAGGGCAGAAATCACCCCAAGGAACGATTTCTCAGGTTGAGATGATCACCGTGACGGCTTCCTCTGTGCGTTCGATGGCCTTCTTAGCACCTCATCATCAAGCCAGCACATCCTGCCTGCTGTTGCAGCCTGGCTGGGTTCATTCTTCAGTTACCCTGATCCCATGATGCCTGGAACCTTGATTACCGTTTTACATCAGCTCTTGTACTTTTCAGTATATTTTCATAATGAGTTATATTGTCATTTAGACTTTGAACAGCTCTGGGAAATAGAAGACTAGGGTTATTTCTTAAATTTAGCTCATGTTATAATAAAAAGTTGAAATGAAGTTCTTATTCTAAGTCTGAATGCTTAGAACAAACTTACTTAAAATGTTTGTTTGTTTATAGAATATGGTCTCTTTGTATTAGGTACTTTGCTTAAGAGCTCCTTTGGGCCACTACATATTTTGGTTTCTAGAAAATGTTTGTTTATGAAGAAGTTGATGGAAAACTGCAAACATATGCAGAAAAGGTAGAATAATAAAAAAGGTCTAATGAACACCATCCCGCTTTGAACCTATCCACTCATAACCATTGACTGGCCTTATAAAAAAAAGTATTGGCAGAATTAATTAATTTCCACCTAGGTGATGGGAAGAGTGTTCGCCTGTTCCAGCCTATGGCTCCTGCCTGGAGCCCAGTAAGCCATCACTCCCCGAGAGCCTCCCCTGCCAATGGTGCTGGTGTCCCACGCAGCTCACCACTGGCTGCGTGGAAACTCCCTTTTTTCCAGCTTTATTATTGGCCTTCTAAGGAGCTGTTTTAGATGTTGTTTTTTCTAACTAACTAACTGCCTCCTCCCATGCCATTTTAATACTACAGATGTGCTACATATCTATCTGTTTATATACTGTACCTACATCTGTGCTTTGTACATAAAAGAACCAGTTTTCTCCCCCTTGAGGACAGACTCGTTTGAACATGCATAGGTTAATAAATAATCAGTTCTTCTTTAACATTTTATAGCACTTGAGATTGTCTTATACCTAAGGTATTACATTATATATTTGGTATATAATTAATTAAGCCTTATAAAACTTGGTAATTACAGTAATTTTTCATCCTATTCTGTAGTTTCTAAGATAAGCACAGCTACCGCCTCCAAATCTGCAGCAGAATGCTGGCCCCAGGGTTATTAATTCACATTACCAAAAGCATTTTAAGGGAACTTTTTATAAAGAAAGAATAATTCTGTTAGGCTTCATGTCACTTGAGTTTGGCAGTGTAACAGGATGGTTCATACACTTACTACTTTTCTGTGCCGTGCATCATATGCTTCTGGACAGTTTCCAAAGGCCTCCGGAAAAGTAGGCGAGGCCCGCTTTTTATGGCAACTTGGCATCCATAGAAAATTTTAAAATTGGTGAAGGTTGCACTACTCCAAATAATGTTAAATGACTGCCAGGCTACAACATAAAGTGAGTTCAGTTAATCATGCTGGACTTGTGTTTATCTGTAGTATTCATTTACAATAAACAGGCATAACATTTTTTTCCATTCAGTTAGGATTTTCAGAACCTCATTGCCTTAATACTTTTTAAAATATGGCTTTAGTTCCTCAAACATGTTCATGACTCTATTGGTAGTCTAGACCGATTGTTTTTCATTCTGACAGATCATGTGGACCAGCTCCAGCCATGTGAGCCCTGTGGATCGGGGACAGCTGAAGCCTGGACTCGGTGCTCCTGGTCCCTTTGTGCAGCACCCACTGGGCCTGGCTGATATCCTCTTCCCACATTGCTGGCCTCCTCCAGGTCATGGGCACAGGTAACAGAGAGGCACTGAGTGGCCTCTTTATATCCAGATTGGAGCAGCCAGCATGGCCGTTTCATACCTCATTTGCCTGCAGAACCCTAAATATAAAGTTAAACCTGTGCTGGTGAGGTGAGCGGTATATGGGATGGTGTCATGCTTCCATCCCACCTCAGCCTTAGAGGTGACCTACATCTGAGCTGGCCTGGTATGTGAGCTCAGGTTAATTAGAGTTCCTTGCCAAGCCAAGCAGCACAGGGTTATAGTAAATAAATGAACACAAATAGATCTTCATTAGTTTTATTTCTATAACCTTTTGATCTGATGTCACGTTAGATTTTGTCACAACTGGATTTAGTGGAAGCAGGGGAATCAAGTTCACTATTTTCTGAAACACACAAAAAAGGGATGGGAACAATGACTTAGAACTAAGATTGCTCATAAAAGACCATCAGAAAGATCCCTAAACAAAAGCTAAATAGTTACAGTTAATGGTAACTGGCAAGGGATTTAATGCATTTGCTGGTATTAAGTTTCTTATGGAATGAATGAATAAACCCAGCAGCATTTTATGACACAGCTGCCAGAACATCCCATAGAAAAACAATTTTGTAAGAACGTGATGGCAACAATCAGCAGCCAGTATTCTCAAGAGTTCCTAATTACCAAAAGCATATACAATTTTAGTCTAGAAAAATAAGTCAATTTTATAAAATTAAGCTTTTAGATTGAAAAGCACCCCCTTTAACAGGTACAGAGATACTGAAAAATAGTCCCTAAAAATCTCACTAAATAGTTTATGGAGAGAAAGGCATGCCATGTTGAGTTATGGAGTGTAGCGCGTGCCCTCAGCTGCTGGCGAGGGACTGGTGGATGGGCGGCTGGAAGCAGCGCACGTGCTCCACTGGCGTGCCCTCCCCGTCGCCCGACTTCAGGTACTTATCCAGGATGGTGATGATCTCATCATTGAGAATCTGGAACTTGCGAATTCTCTCCACCATCTTCTTCAAAGGCTACAACCATGAAAGTTAGGATGTTTTACTATTAACACTTGAACATTTTATTCTTCATGTTTCAAAATGTCAGGATTCTTATATTTTCTCAGAAAAATAATAGCAAACGGAATTGACACACATACTGTTCTTTTTGTTTTCTTTTTTTAAGATAGGGTCTCACTCTGACGCCCAGGCTGGAGTGCAGTGGCATGATAATGGCTCACTGTAGCCTCGAGATCCTCCCACCTCAGCCTCCCGAGTAGCTGCGACCACAGGCGCGCACCACCACACGCAGCTAATTTTTAAATTTATTTTTGTAAAGACAAGGTCTTATTATGTTGTCCAGGATGGTCTTGAACTCCTGAGCTCAAGCAATCCTCCTCTGCCTCAGCCTCCCAAACTGTTGGGATTACAGGTATGAGCCAGAACTCTCAGCCACATACCATCTCTTTAATGCAACAGTTGGAAGCATGAATATATCTTGAATTTAGAATCCCTCTGTTGGCTTCATGCTGCTGTAGATTCATTCATGCGCACAATTGATAGGCCTATTCCTTCCACATCGGCAATTAAGAACCTACTGTCTGCTCAAAGCTGGGGATCTCCAGATGAAGATGATGCAGTCAGTGGAGAAAGGCCAGTCAACTAACACAAGTTTTAGACTTCCAGTTTGGAAATACTGTGACGGGATACTCTGACAGACCCTCCTGCTACCACAGGAATAAAGAACACGAATAAAGAACATACACACAAACAAAACGCTTTGAAAAGCTGGTTCTGCCTATGCAGGTGGTAAGGGGGAAGCCAGGGCCTCCTCAGGGGCAGATGTCAACGGCAGCAGTGGGGTGAGGAGCAGCCCGGGCATAAGCAAGCAGGACCACACCGAAGACTCCCCCAATGGAGCCAGGAACCTCCAATTCGGCTAAAGTGCCCTGAGTTGGTAGCACCCCCTAGAGATGGGCAAATACAGATTCACATCTTGGGGGAAAGCAATCTAAATTAACTCCAATTAAATAAAGACTCCCAAATGCCCAAGGAAACAGCAAAGTTTTAAATACCTCCAAGGCCTTCAGATACTAGAAGGAAAACATACAGAATATAGAATACATGAATTGGATAAAGAAATAAGAGATGGAAAAAGTTCAGTTAAGACAAAACTGTCAGTTACCAAGAAGATTTGAAGAAGCTAACTGAACTTTAAATAAAGTGCACTAATAATATTTTCAGAGTAAAAGCTCAGCAGATTAGAGCTGAAGTAAACAAGTTAACTAAGACACATGAAGACAGTATCTGGATACAGCTCTGGGAGCCCTGGAAATGGAGGAGTGGGAGGTAGAAGGGCCCCTGAGAGAGGCCCATGACCTGGAGCCTGTGACTGCATTGCCTCCAACCGACGGGGCCTGGGCAGGTGTGGCTAAGACTGTGGACTGTAGGACAGGGAGAGTATCGGGGTTGTCCAGTGGGCTCAATATAGTCACGGTCAGGGAATGTTCTCTGGCCGGAGGCAGGAGACATGGCAGAAGACTAGAGGCTGGGACTGCCCAACCCACCATTGCCGGAGGGGGCCACTTGGAAAGCATGAGAAGGAAGGGGGACCCAGTCCTACAGCTGCAAGGAGTAATTCAGCCAACTGTGCATAAGCTTGAAGGCCTCCAGGGTGAACACAGCACCTCGGACACTGGCTCCGTGAGATTGAGCAGAGGACCCAGCTCTGCCTGGCTGAACTCAGGCATCTGACTTAGAGAATTGTGAGATAATCAATGGTATTTAAACTGCCAAGCCTGTGGTGATTTGTTGTCATGGAAGCAATAGAAAACTCATACAACAGGGCTGGGCGCACCTGTAATCCTAGCACTTTAGGAGGTGGGCGGATCACCTTATGCCAGGAGTTCAAGATCAGCCTGGCCAACATGGTGAAACCCCGTCTCTACTAAAAATACAAAATTACAAAATACAAAAATTAGCCGGGCGTGGTGGCAGGCACCTGTAATCCCAGCTACTCGGGAGGCTGAGGCAGAAGAATCGCTTGAACCCGGGCAGCAGAGATTGCAGTGAGCCAAGATCGTGCCATTGCACCCCAACCTGGGCAACAAGAGCGAAACTGTCTCAAAAAAAAGAAAAAAGAAAACTGATACAACAAAGGGATGTGGAGAATAGAATGAGAAGGTCTAACAGAAGTCCTGAATGGCAAGAATAGGGAGAACGGAAAGGAGGCCGAAATATTTCAAAGATAATGGCTGAGTATTTTCCAGAATTCAACTATGAGGGATCCATAAAGCAACAAAGACAAAAGGCCTTTAAAGCAGCCAAGAAAGCACAGACTTCCAGGGGCCCAAAGACTGGAATAGTTGCCAATATTCTGACAATGCAGATCCTCTAAGACTGGAAGTAAATCTAAGTACCTTGAGAAGGAAAATGGAACAATGAGTATTTTCTCTGCCAGACTGCTTTACTGGCCAATTATATTTAGATTCATTTTGGGAACGAAAAGAAAGTTTCTGTTGGTGGCACCTTACGTACTAGGATGAAAAACATTCCCAGAAACAAGAACTTGTAACACAGAGAAAGTATGCTTTTGCAAAAGGTCCACAGATGGTGCGAGATTTTCATCCACATACCACATTTTTAATAATCTCATCTTTGCCATCATGTTTCTGGACTTTAAGTAGATGGTAGCAGAAATCCAGCACAGCAAAACGCCGCTGCTGCCCAAGAAGTACGATGATCATACAGCCAGCCCAGTGTAGCCCATCACCAAAGCACTGCCTAGAAACAAGAAGCAGAAACAGAATGGGAGACGAGTGATACGTTATGAAGTCTTTTCTCAGTCTGTCTCCAGATGTCAGTGACCAAGCCATCTGCATTACTGTCTGTGCCTACACAGTCACCTTCCACAGCCAGGAAGAGAATGCCGGGCAGCAGGTGGCTGTTCCCTGGTTTTGGTAAATACCTTTTTTGGGCTCTTCTGGTGTGCTGCTTCCTATCCCTTTTTAGATCATACCCCTCTGTGATGAATGACCCTACGGACCTCCCACCTAGAAAAATGCACGCCTAACGTGCATACAATTGCCGTGGGTTCAGAGACTCCCTGAATACTAGAGTCCTGAGTCAGCTCTTCGGCATCAAGTAAGAATCCCCACTATAGGAGGCTTCAAAGCCGCTCAGTGAATTTCTGGTCCACTTCCTGAGCATGGCTGGCTGCTTGTTAGCCTAACACCCCTCTCCTGCCCCACAGCTCCTCCCCTCCCCTGGGGCTTTGTCCTGCTCTCAGGACACACTTACTCGACTGTGAACTCGTGTGTCCCCACAGGAATGCAGTAGACAAACTGCATGGCACTCCACAGTCTGTGAAACTCCACACACTCGTCCACGTGCATGACCCCATTGCTGGGCAGAGGCCCGCGCCAGATGGGGTCATCCAGAAAGCTCCGGATCCGTGTCAGGATGACCTCAAACATGGACAGGCCGCAGCAGAGGCGCTCCTTTGTCAGCAGGTCCCCCTCTCTTGCGATGGCAATTTGCTGCAGAAAGGACAAGCAGTGGAATGCTGTGGGCCTCCAGGCATCCAGTTACTCCACATCCTCTATGTCTCTTTTCTCTTGAGACAGGGTCTTGCTCTGCTGCCTAGGCTGGAGTGCAGTGGCACAATCACAGCTCGCTACAGCCTTGACTTCCCGGGCTCAAGCGACCAGGTGCATGCCACCACGCCTGGATAATTTTTGTATTTTTTGTAGAGATGGGGTTTCGCCATGTTGCCCAGGCTGGTCTTGAACTCCTGTCTTGGCCTCCCAAAATGCTGGGATGACAGGAATGAACCACGGTGCCCAGCCCTGGAAAAATGTTTTGGGTGAAGTGGGTCTACTGGCAGCTACTGTGGAGGCCAGGGATGCTGCTAACCATCCTACAATGCACAGGACACCCCAGCCCCCACCATAGAGTTATCTGGTCCAAAATGGCTAAGAAACCCTGACTTAGCATAAGCAGCTGGATCACTGTAGAACTCTACCCTGACACCTTGCCTCCTGGCCTGATTTCTTCTGTTCTTAAACACCTATTCTTCTGTTCTTAAACAGCCTTCTTCATGAAGGGCTGGACAGTGAAAGTGATGTCTTCTGTGTAAGTCTTATGTGCCAGGTGAGGTGCTAAGCCCTTTCCAGGCGTGAGCTCATCTGAATCCCCCCACCACCCCGGGAAGCAGTCCTGGTGCACACCCCACTTGCAACACTGAGGCCTGAGCGGCCGCGTAGCCGCTGGATTTCACGATGCCTTCCAGTCTGGCTCCCAACCAGGCCACCTGGCCTGGCATGGATGCCCAGCTTGCAACAGCCACAGCCATCACGGCACACGTTACCTGAGGGGTCCCCAGTCTTTCAATCAGTGGGACAAGATGCAGCGGAGCGTACTTTGATTCTAGTCTTTTCATTTTGGCATCAAGTCTCTCCCCCTCTGCAGTAGAAAAAATATTTTACTATATTCTGCTCCTTTGTATGAAACGGTAATGGCAAAGGTTTACATTTGTTTAAAAAACAAAAGATTTTTAAGTTAACATTATGGATACAGATTCTCTTTGAAAATTATTTTACAGTTCTGTAAAATTTAATATTTTAATTCAAACCGGCAGAACCGATTTTCTGCTCAATATTCACTTTTCATTTATTGAATATTCCAAATGTAATCGAAAACAGAAAATGGCACAGTGAACCTGTACCCATCATCCGCTACAATTATCAACTCATGGCCACTCTGCTTGTTATATACCCAACTCCCCCTGCTCCCATGCTATTGATATTTGGAAGCAATTCTAAGACATCATATCATCGCAGCTCTATTTCTCAATCTTCATTTAACTAGGTTCTGTACACTCCTCATTACCCCTGGGTATGACTGAACAGGCGCCAAACCCACAGTCTGCACTGGTCCTTAGCTCTCCGGCTGCACAGAGTGGGCACCACCCCCACAGAGGGCAGTCTGGACTCCCTGGTAGGGGTCAGCAGGCTCACCTTTCACGTGGACTCGCGGCAAGATGTTCTGGAAGGGAGCCGCGTGCAGCAGGTCACACACTTCTTCCAAAGACTGGAGCAGAGAAAGAGAAGGTCACGCTAGGAAGGGTATCTCGCCACAGAGAGTGATCTGGTGCTGAAAACAAAGAACCTCTTTGCCTTTTAGCATAAAATAAACTCTTAAGTAGCCTGTCAAGAGATTTCTGGGATGATGGAAATGCTTCTGTCTGTCCTGTCCATTCCGGCAGCTGCCAGCCATGCATGCCTATTAAGTACTTGGAATGTGGCTTGGCACTTGAGGAACTGAATTTTATTTTTAGTTACATTTAATTAATGTAAATATAGACACAGGTAAGACCCAGTGTTGAATGTGTGCTCTGTTTTCCAGGATTTACCAGTCTAAAAGCTCTCGCCCCATCCTTCCCTGCTAATTTGCCACCAGGCTCTTAAGAACCACAGTTTATGACAAGATCCCACCACACTGGCAGAAGGAAGGGGCGTCTCCTGCAAACAACATGGGAGATGGAAGGAGTAGGGGTGGCCTACCCTGGTGTCCACATCCACTCATTCCCTACAGAGCCCAAAACAAAGTTCTGGGCCATCATGCCGAACTACTCTTGGGTCACAAGCTCCTTTACAGAGGTAATAAAAACGACACAAGGTCCATTCTCCAGAATAATGTATATATAGAGAGAAAATGTACCTCCAGGATGATGAGGACAGCAGAACCCCCCAAATCCACCAACAACCCAAAGATGGTCAAAAATTGAGCAACTGCTGTTCATCTTTAGAGGTAAGGGCTCTTAGGCCACCAGGAAGGGCCTCTTCAGACCACAGTGCGCTCACCACCCCCACGGAGCAGGCAGAAGATGAGGGAGCCTTCAGTGCCTCCTACCCCACAGCCATGCTGAAATCTTAAAGTCCCATAGGAGTAAAAGAAATGATTAAACAAACAGCTATCAGAAAATCAAGAAATACTGACAATGAGATTTTAACTTCTGAGGACCTCCCAGAGATGATGGCAAAACTAAGACCAAGAGGAAGAAAAGCAGACTTTTCCATACTCATCAACGTCAATCCAGTGCCAGACGCCGGCCAGACACCATCTGCTCCGCTTCTCTTTCCCTGTTTCTAATGCAGCATCGCACTCCATCCAGAAGCCAACAGAGGGCCAACTGTTGCCATGACAATGCACAGAAACCATGCCTTTAAGCTAAGAGATTGTCCCAGTAAATTCCGTCCTGCCTGCTTCAAACTCTTGTGGTTCTATAATTATTTATGTCCATGAGTCCTGGCACGGACATAAATAATTACAGAACCACAAGAGTTTGTTTATGTAAAGAATGTCAGGTCGGGGCAGTGGCTCATGCGTGTAATCCCAGCACTTTGGGAGGGCGAGGCGGGCAGATCACCTGAGGTCAGGAGTTCGAGACCAGCCTGACCAACATGGAGAAACCCCGTCTCCACTAAAAATACAAAATTAGCCGGGTGGTGGTGCATGCCTGTAATCCCAGCTACTCGGGAGACTGAGGCAGGAGAATCACTTGAACCCAGGAGGTAGAGGTTGTGGTGAGTCGAGATTGTGCCACTGCACTCCAGCCTGGGCAACAAGAGCGAAACTCCAGTCTTAAAAAAAAAAGAAAATGATATAAAGAAAAGCTTTTGACACTATCTTATTTCCAAAAAGGGCAGCTGGACAGAAGAGAAACCAGCCCTAAGGGGTCCCTGACACTATCTCAATCAATTCCACAAGGCTGTCTCCCCATTAGGAAAGCTTGGGTCTCACCTCCCTGACCTGAGGCCAATGACCAGACAGGCATCCTCAGCCTTGGACATATATATACGGAGGCTATGGTTTGGATGTGGTTTGTCCTTGCCAAAACTCATGATGAAATTTAATTGCCAATGTAGCAGTGTTGGAAGGTGGTCTGTTTGAGAGGTGATGGATTTCTTACAGGACTGGGTCAGTTCTCCCACAACTGGGTTAGTTTTTGTGGGAATGGATGAGTTCCTGCGAGAGCAGGTTGTTGTAAGCAAGGCTGCCTCTCATGTTTGTTCTCTTGGCAACACCCGCTTCCCCTTCTCTGTTCCCTGGGAGCTGAAGTAGCATGAGACCCTGACAGATGGGCTGCCTCATCTTGGACTTCCCAGCCTCCAGAGTCATGAGCCAAATAAACTCCTTTTCTTTATAAATTACTCAGTCTCAAGCACTGCCACAGCAACACAAAACGGACTAAGATAGCAGATGAGATAGGGCGCGCCTTATGCTGTAAGTTCAGGAAAAGTCGCCCATAAAAGGAATATTCCTGTATTAAATATTTAAATTCATAACGAGAGATTATACTTAAAGAGATGCTTCCTAACATATCTGGTTTTTAACAATTCACAATTATTTGGGGAATATGTCCTTAGAGCAGGGCCACCCTGGACACTGGCTTCTTGCTGGCCTGAGACACTGGTGGGTTCTCCATCTTGTGCCACTCACACTCACAGTGGTGAAGGGAGCATGGGAGAAGATGCTACTTGGGGTCCCTGCTGAGCCTGTGGGTGGCCGGGACAATGAAGGCCTGGGGCTGCTGCAGTCTCTCTTTGAAACCACCTGGAGAGGGTCTGCCTAGGAGTGCAGGCATAGAGGGAGCTGAAGATGCAGGTCTGATGGAGGCTGTCAGCTCCCAGGCGTGTCACCCCTCACCTGGGACTCCCCTGACATGTGAGCCAACACATTCTCTTTCACTGCACAGGCTGGTGTGAGGTGGCTGCTCAGTCCCCAGAGGCCTGACAGTCTGACAGCAATGCCCTAAGCTGTGTACAGACCACCCTCTCCCTGTTCTTCCCAAACACAACTCTGCCTTTGCAAAGCTACCAGAGACCTAAAGACAAGAGATTGCTTTGGGAAACAACATAGGAAAGGCCTCCCCAGGCAGCTCTGGAGACGCAGTGCCGTTCCCATGCACAAGCCAATACGCTTCGCCAGGGCATGTGGTGAACCAATCCCAAAACAGGGCAGAGCAAAGAGCCCTGAGGAGGGAACATGCTGAAGAAGAAGGAGCAAGTCAGGGAACGCGGCAAGTGGGGACTCGAGAGTCATGTTAAGAGCAACGATGAGCAAGACAACGTGCTATGATGTCAGAGACAGACACCTGGACCAGCGGGATGTGGCAGAAAGCCAGGAGACAGGCCAGTGTGCCCATGAAAAGCTGGCAGACGGCAGGGGACACCACCGGTCAGCAACGGGAGGAGGAGCCTTTCAGCCACTAAAGGAGGGACAACTGAGTCTCCACAGAGAGAAAGAAGCTTCCTCTGCCTCTCACATTATACACAAAGACCAACTCCAGAAGGATTACAAACTTCCATGCAGAAGGCACAGCTTAAAAATCTTTAGATGAGAATGTAAAGGAATGTCTTCATGACTCCAAGGCAGGGAAGACATCTTTAAAAAGACACTGAAAGTTCCATGTGCAGATGGTAGATTAAAAAAAAAATTAAGTGCTCATCATTTAAAGAAAAGGCTACATCCAAATTAAGAGCATTTTATCAAAAATCACCCCTATCAGAGTGAAAAGGTAAGCCACAAATGGGAGAAGAATTTACAATATGTGCAGCACATAAAGAGTCTACACAGAATGAGCTGTAGAAAAATAGGCAAAAGAGGCCAGGCGCGGTGGCTCACGCCTGTAATCCCAGCACTTTGGGAGGCCAAGGCGAGTGGATCACTAAGTCAGGAGTTGGAGGCCAGCCTGGCTAACATGGTGAAATCCCGTCTCTACTAAAAATACAAAAAATTAGCCGGGCGTGGTGGCGGGCGCCTGGAGTCCCAGCTACTTCGGAGGCTGAGGCAGGAGAATGGCGTGAACCCGGGAGGTGGAGCTTGCAGTGAGCCAAGATGGCACCATTGCACTCCAGCCTGGGCGACAGAGCAAGACTCCGTCTCAAAAAAAAAAAGACATAGGCAAAAGAACTCAATGGGGCATTTCACAGGAAAAGAAACAAGACCCAACGAATGAACAGAGATGCCCACCTCGTTAGTCACAACGGAAGGCAGGTAAAGGCCACCTGAGATTCCATTTCCCACTGGCTTTCCCAGCCCAGGTGGTTATAAACTGAGCTGCTGTGATGTACAGGACAGAGGGACAGCCAGACAGCACCGCAAAAAGGCGGCCAGTCGAAAACGTGAGGCGTCCACTGTGCCACGTCCTAAGAGGGGTGGGCTCCCGGAGGCTCCTCTTCCATGCTGGCCACTCGTGCTGTCCGCCATGGGGCACGTGTAGCCATTCACATTTAAATCAGTGATAATTCAGTAACATTTAGCACTCAGTTCCTCAGTCACACTGAGCCACACTGCAACTGCTCAGCGGTCTCAGGCATGCAGAGAGCCCTCCTGCACAGCAATGCCTTATACCTTACAGGCATGCCAAATATGTTCATTTAGATGTTGAAAACATCACATAATAAAACAGTTTTATGATGTTAACACAGAAAAACATTCTTGAGACAGTGAACTACAGTACATTGTTGTTTTTCAGTTGAAGGGAACAAATTCAAACTAGTCTCAATAGCCACGAAAAAAAAATGATGCTTTACCGCACTGCTGTTGCCACACCCCCACTAAAGAACCTGCCAAAGAAAGCCCTCCCTGGCCGGTGGGGTGGGGTGGGGTGGGGTGGGGTGTGGAGGGGGGAGGGGCGGGGGGAGGGGGGGAGGGAAGGGGGGAGGGGTGGGAAGGGCGGGGTAGGGGGGCACTCACCAGGCTCTGCTCGATGAGCAGGCAGAAGAGGATGGCGTTCCCCACCTCCCGCAGGTTCTGGAAGCACACTGTCTTCAGCTCTGCATACTCCACGATGTCCTTCAGCTGGTGGTGGAAGAACTCCAGGATACCTATGGTGGCAGGAGTGAGGTGGGGTTGGGAGACTGGAGGGGGCCGGGCCCTAGCAGCCTGGGTCCACAGCCAGGAGCACCTGCCGTTCTGACACTGCCATCAAGCCTGGCTGTAAGGACAGCCACAGCGTCCCATCCCCAGCATCTTCCCCACAGCAGTGGTTTATTTGCCACCTGGGCACGTTCTCCACACACCATGTGACCCTGGGCCTTGGCTCTGAGGCCTCTTTTCAACTCAACCCCATATCTTTAGGGAAGGCTATGATGATAGGAAACATCACCACATGACAAGAATAAAGACTGCACCACATCCCCAGTGGGGGCAGACAAGGTATTTGACAAAATGCAATCTCTCTTCGCAGGCATGGAAGGGGCCGCACCTAATCTGAGAAAGGGCATCTAGGAAGCCTGCAGCTTAACTAACAGCACGCCCAACGGGAGGCCGCACACCAGGCCAGCTCCAGAGCAAGGCAGGTGTCTCAGCGGCATCCTGGACAGCGGAATAAGGCACAAAAAGACGCAAGGTGCAAATATGGGACAGAAGGCCAACGTTTCCCAGCCAATCTACAGCTTGAACTCCAGCCCAGACAGAAACCGGCAGCTGACCGCACAATGAACGTGGCATCTGGAGGGGCCGAAACTACCCTGGGAAGAGCAAAGTGGGAGGCTCAGCAGACCTTAAACCCTTGTCCCAGCAGATCTTGCCCGAGTGCCCCTTCCCCAAGGACGAGCGGCCTGACACGGCCCCTCTGCTTCTCCCAGCTCTCAGCACCGCTGGGGGGACTCAGCCCCACTTGGCGGGGGCGGGGACACTCCTGCACCTGTGTCATTCCCAACAAGCTTTCCCTGTACCACACGGAAATGGCTCCCTCCTCGACATCTGAAATTTCCATCTCTAGTCACGACATAAGCATCGGTTTTAATCATCCCGGCATTCCTCATCTACTTTCTAACTATAAACTGAAATTAGATTCTCTTGAGCCAGGGCCGTGCCAATGGCTACTTCCCCATGGTGGCTGAGGGGGACACCTTATCGTCTCCTCAAACACCAGCAACAGCCCTGGGGAGGTGCCAAAAAGCAAAAAGTCCTGAGCACGTGTTCAAGAGCTCAGCCACGCTGGCTGACTGCCCATCAGGACAGTGCCTCGCTGGTCACCCACGTGCAGGCTCAAGTCACTTTACAACACAAGGCTAGTGTTCAACTGTCCAGCTTTCAAGAAAACTTGGCCAGGTAAGAGACTAAAAGCAGTTTTGTCACGTGACAAAGGTCCCTGTCATACAATTTTATGAGACAATGCTTTTTGAGATCACTAAAGCTCTTTATGTGCATGGCCCCAAACCAGCCCACGGCAAGTCACGCGGGCCTGTCCCTAAGAGCACACCTGCCTGAGGGCCCCACAGCCGGACCTGCAGATGGATGGGATGGCCTGGGGGCAGGGGCAGGCCTTGCACCACCTCAGTGGGCCTGTCTCTGAGCCTCAAGTCCCTGTAGGCCCAGCAGGGAAGCAGGACCCGGCAGTCGGCTCTCTCGCCTCATCAGGCCGGTGGTTCTTTCGTAGGGGCGCGGGAGAGCGTGGTGTTCAGGGCTCTGTCGTCCCAACTCTTGCAGGCTGACCTCAGCTTCCTCGCCTGCAGACAGTGACCCCAACACACCTCTTCCTGGCTGTCAGGTGCATTTGTCTGTCGACTGCCTCCTCCCACGTGGCAGATCTAATCCTTCTCAAGAATTTCGGACTTGAATTCCTTTCTGACCTCTCCACGGACAGCGCTGTGAGCTCCACACGCCCGCACTCACCGGGAGAGCCGTACTCGTGCCGGGGCAGGCGGCAGATCTTGGGCATCACCTCCATCAGCGTCTTCACGTACTGCAGGATTGTGCCTTGCAGCTGCGGGGCAGATGAGACAGACTGCGTCAGCCACCCTGCTCTGCTCTGCTAATGCCTGTGGCCGGCGCACACCCTGAAACAAGTCTGTTAGCAAAGAGCTCGGTAATGAGCAAGGCTGCAGGATCATCTGGCTGGGGAATAAAATCCACCCCTGGAGAGAGAGCAACCATCACCAGGTGGCTTCCCATGACTGAATTCATGTTCTGAAACCGGACTCCTCTTTCAAGATGAAAGTGGTCCCGGGATGCCACAGTGAGGGGAGAGCTTTGTTGCCAGGTGTCTCCTATGGGGATGCACCCCAGCATCGTGAGCACTGCCAGCTCCAGGGTCCCCCAGGACGCTGTCAGTGCTCCTGGGTGCGGCCCCAGGCTCAGCTGTGGTGAGGTCAGCAATCCTAACACCCTCCAAATTGCCACATGTTTTGGGGCAGAGTCCCCAGTGGGTCCTGGAAGGATCTGTTTGGGTCACGGGGTGATGGCTGTGCCAAGTGACCAAACTCTTAGATGGTCTCAGTCACAGAAGATTAAAATAATAAAAAGGATGAAAAATTATAAAAAGTAAGTTATGTCTAGAAAACTAAATCCAGGCTGGCCAAGGTGGCTCACGTCTGTAACCCCAGCACATTGGGAGGCCAAGATGGGCAGATCTCTGGAGCCCAGGAGTTCAAGGCCAGCCTGGGCAACATAGCAAGACCCCCTCTCTATACATACAAATAAAAACTCTGCGTATCAGTTAAAATAACCTGGACCCATTCTCTTGAGTTTGAAAAGATGAGGGAAGTATCAAACTATATATGGTCAGAAACGTTTGAAGCCTAATTGAACGAATCCAGCTGTTGGAGAATCACAGTCCAGGCAGAGAAGACCCTCTGGCGTGGGTGCCCCAGGGAATCCAGGCTGTGTGAAAAAAGCATGTCCAGGGAACACTCACCAGGCTCTTGACGACCTTCAGCAGCTCCTCCATGACCACGGCGATACCCTGGTAGCCGAGGAGCCGGCAGATGACTTGAAAGTGTGGAGGTCCCACGAAGTTCCGGTAGCTGCCGTAAATGCTGGAGTAGGCCAAGTTCAAAGCCTGGAAAACAGGGCACAGAGCTCTCAGCATGGTCCCCGCACACATGTGCAGATGAAGAACTGCGTGAGAAGATCACTCAACACGCACAGGCTCGGGTGAACGGGTCTGAGTCTACTGACTTGTACAATCTACTGCCCTTAACTGGTACAGTTACAAAACCTACTTAGCCTGCCACCAAAAAGAAACCTGCTAAAATAGAAAAGAAAACAAACCCATTTGGTGTTTCAACATCTGTTGAATAGCCGACTCACCAGAAGCCATTCTGAAGTCTAGAATGAGAAATGAATACCACTCAGAGTCTCCCCCTGCCTCCCAGTCTTCCAGCAGGAAGCCCAAAGTCGGACCCTGAAGGGGCTGGGGGAGCTGCCTTCTCAGGATGCACAGGGCACCCCCGGAGCTGGGAGAGAGACCCCTGTGGGGTGGGAGGGTGAGGAAGGTAGTTAGGGTATGTATTAGTCAGTTTTCACACTGCTATAGAGAAATACCCAAAACTGCATAATTTATTTTAAAAAAAGCAGGTTTAGGCCAGGCGCAGCGACTCACTCCTGTAATCCCAGCACTCTGGGAGGCCGAGGCGGGCAGATCATGAGGTCAGATGGTCAAGACCATCCTGGCTAACACGGTGAAACCCCGTCTCTACTAAATATACAAAAAATTAGCCGGGTGTGGTGGCGGGCGTCTGTAGTCCCAGCTACTCGGGAGGCTGAGGCAGGAGAATGGCGTGAACCCGGGAGGTGGAGCTTGCAGTGAGCGGAGATCGCACCACTGCACTCCAGCCTGGGCGACAGAGCAAGACTCCATCTCAAAAAAAAAAAAAAGGCAGGTTTAACTGACTCACAGTTCCACATAGCTGGGGAGGCCTCACGAAACTTAGTTATGCAGAAGGTAAAGGGGAAGCAAGCACCTTCTTCACAAGAAGGCAGGAAAGATAAGAGAGAACAAAAGGCGAAGCCCCTTATAAAAGCATCAGATCTCGTGAGAACTCACTCACTATCACAAGAACAGCATGTGGAAAACTGCCCCCATGAACCAATCAACTCCCACCAGGTCCCGCCCTTGACATGTGGGGATAACGGGGGTTACAAGTTGAGATGAGATTTGGGTGGGGACACAGCCCAACCTTATCATTCTGCCCCTGGCCCCTCCCAAATCTCATGGGTTCTCACATTTCAAAATACAATCATGCTTTCCCAACAGTCTCCCAAAGTCTTGACTCATTCCAGCATCAACTCAAAAGTCCAAGTCCAAAGTCTCATCTGAGACAAGTCAAGTCCCTTCCACCTATGAGCCTATATAATCAAAAACAAGTTAGTTACTTCCTAGATGCAATAGGGGTACAGGCATTGGATAAATGCTCCCATTGCAAATGGGAGAAACTGGCCAAAACAAAGGGGCTCCAGGCCCCAAGCAAGTCCAAAGTCCAGTGAGGCAGTCATTAAAATCTTAAAGCTTTAAAATAATCTCCTTTGACTCCGTGTCTCACATCCAGGTCACAGTGATGCAAGATGTGGGCTCCCACAGTCTTGGGCAGTTCCACCGTGTGGCTTTGCAGGGTACAGTCCCCCTTCTGGCTGTTTTCACGGGCTGGCATTGAGTGTCTGCGGCTTTTCCAGGTACACAGTGCAAGCTGACTGGGGTCTGGAGGAGGGTGGCCCTCTTTTTACAGCTCCACTACGCAGTATTCCAGTGGGGACTCCGTGTGTGGGGCTCCAACCCCACATTTCCCTTCTTCACTGCCCTAGCAGAGGTTCTCCATGATGGCTCCACCCCCACAGCAAACTTCTGCCTGGACATTCAGGCATTTCCACATATCCTTTGAAATCTAGGTGGTCCAACACCACAGGGAAGCCACCAAGGCTTGGGGCTTACACCCTCTGAAGCAACAGCCTGAGCTGTATGTTAGCCCCTTTTAGCGACTGGGAAGCAGGGATGCAGGGCACCAAGTCCTGAAGCTGCACAGGGGTGGGGGGTGGGGCGGGGAGGTGGGGGAGGGAGAGCCACGGGGGCAGGGCAGGCGCTGGGCCCAGCCAAAGAAACCATTTTTCCCTCCTAGGCCTCTGGGTTTGTGATGGGAGGGGCTGCCTCGTATGCGTCCTGGAGACATTTTCCCCATTGTCTTGGTGATTGACATTCAAAATTTCTGCAGCCAGCTTGAATTCCTCCTCAGAAAATGGGTTTTTCTTTTCCATCACATCCTCAGGCTGCAAATTTTCCGAACTTTTATACTCTGCTTCCCTTTTAAACATAAACTCCAATTTCAGATCTCTCTCAAGTTCAATGTACCACATATCTCTAGGGCAGGGCAAAATGCTGCTAGTCTCTTTGCTGAAGTATAGTAAAAGTGACCTTTGCTCCAGTTCCCAAGAAGCTCCTCGATTCCATCTGAGACCACCTTACCCTGCACTTTATTGTCCATAGCACCATCAGCATTTTGGTCAAAACCATTTAACAGGCTGGGAGCGGTGGCTCACACCTGTAATCCTAGCATTTTGGGAGGCCGAGGTGGGCAGATCACAAGGTCAGGAGTTTGAGAACAGCCTGGCCAACATGGTGAAACTCTTGTCTCTACTAAAAATACAAAAAAATTAGCTGGGCGTGGTGGTGGGCACCTGTAATCCCAGCTACTCAGGAGGCTGAGGCAGGAGAATTATTTGAACCCGGGAGGCGGAGGTTGCAGTGAGCTGAGATTGCACCATTGCACTCCAGCCTGGGCAACAGGGTGAGACTCCATCTCAAAAAACAAACAAACAAACAAAAAACATTCAACAAATCTCTAGAGTTCCAAATTTTCCCACATCTTCCCGCCTTCTTTGGAGCCCTCCAAACTGTTCCAACCTCTGCCTGTTACCCAGTTCCAAAGTCACTTCCACATTTTCGGGTATCTTTATAGCAGTACTCCACTCTACCAGTACCAATTTACTGCATTAGTCCATTTTCACCCTGCTATAAAGAAATACCTGAGACTGGGTAATTTATAAAGGAAAGAGGTTTAATTGACTCATAGTTCCACATGGTTGAGGAGGCCTCAGAAAACTTCAATCATGGCAGAAGATGAAGGGGGAGCAGGCACCTTCTTCACAAGGTGGCAGGAATGAGAAGAGAGAGCGAGAGGGAAGAACCCCTTATAAAACCATCAGATCTCATGAGAACTCACTCACTATCATGAGAACACCATCACCCCCATGATCCAATCACCTCCCACCAGGTCCCTCCCTTGACTCATGGGGGTTATGAGGATTACAATTTCAGATGAGATTTGGGTGGGGACATAGAGCCAAAACATATCAAGGTGGTTCCTGCAGAAGGACACCCCTCAGCTTGTCTAAGGACACGAGTACAGATAGCAGGAGACCCCCTACTGTGAGTATTCAGTGCCATAAATTTCCCTCTCAGCACTTCTTTAGCTGCATACCAAATAAATAAATCAAATAATCAAATCAATCACTTCTTTAGCTGTATATATCAAATAAATCTTGATATATTTGCATTTCATTCAATTCAATGTATTTTTAAATTTCTCTTGAGATTTCCTCTTCAACTCAAGGATTATTTAAAAGTGTGCTAATTTCCAAGCATATAGAGATTTCCTGGTTATCTTTTTATTATTGGCTTCTGGTTTGAGTTCATTGTGTTTGGAGAACACTCTCCATAGGATTTCAGTTCTTTAAATTTTGTTGGGGTGAGTTTTATGGCCCAGGGTATGGTCTACCTTGGTGAATGTTTCATGGGAATCTGAAAAACGTATATATTCTGCTGTTGTGGGGTAGAGTATTCTACACACGTCACTTAGATCCTGTTGGTCGATGGTGGTGTTCAGTTCTTTTCTACTGTTGCTGATTTTGTGTCTACTTGTTCTGTCAATTACTAAAATGAGAGTTGAAGTCCCCAACTGTAACTGTAGAATTGTTCACTTCTCCTTTACTTCTATTAGTCTTTCCTTCAAGTACAGAAGCCTTGTTGTTTGATGCATAAACATTTAGCATTGCTAAGTTTTCTTGGTGGTGGTTTGACTCTTATTATTATGTAATCTCCCTGGCAATATTCTTTGCTCTGAAGTTGATTTTATCTTATATTCATACAGCCACTCCTGCTTTCTTCAGCCTCCACCTGATCTGCTTCCGTTACTGATCCTGCTTTGTACCCTTTGCTGGAATAAACTGCAGCTGTAAGACTCTGAGTTCTGTGACTCCTTCTAGTGAATCATCAGATGTGTAGAGGGTCATGAGATCCCCCAAAACAAAGAGCCAAAACTGATTATAAAATACTACAGTGACCAGATTAGACAACACTGAAGGACAGAAACCCCACCCAGTGTCCGTCCCAGGCCCAAGCCCTGTGGCCCCTTGCAACCTTGAAGAAACCATCTACAGATCTTCGCCCACACACCCTCCTCCCAGCCTCTCCTCAGAGCAGCACCCTGGACTTTATGTGCTGGGATTCTGTGTAATATTTTTGGTTGATAACAGGTTCAATGTTTGAAAAGAAGAACACAAAAGTCATCAGTGGAATCTAATGACCTCATGTTACAAGTGAGAGAGTTCATTCTCAGACCCGCCCTGACTGGCTCAGGATGACAGCTGTCAGAGGAGGCATCACTCAATGAACACATGGTCCCAGGCCTCTGGCCCCCTGCCCAGTGTCCAGTTTCCCAGTAGACTAAGCTCACCCCAAAGATGACACATCCGAGAGACAACACAGCTAGGGTAACAAACAGCAGATGTGACTTAACTACTCAGGGGAGTGGGAGGAGGCACTACTTCTGGGGAAGGGCACTGTCACAAACACCGGGCTGTAAAAGACTTAAGCTCAGAAGAGGAAGCACTCTGGACGTCCAGTCACACAGCTCGGTTCAAGACAGACTCTGCTGCCCATGCGTGATACAGAGTCTCCAGCCTCGTTCGACAAGCAGAGGAGGTGGGTCACGGCACACAGAGCCGGCTCTGGACTCGCCAGTCATGCGACTTGGGTTCTCTAACTTTCACGACACTCTGAGCCTTCATCTGTGAATTGGGGACAATCTTACTTATGAGATAAAGAATACTAGTTAATGTGCTCAAAAGGGTGTCTTACTGAGAAGCAGGCATGCTGTAAGTGGTGACATGACCAAGAACCAAAAAGATAACACTGCATAAATGGGTCCCTCATCTAAGTTTATTTTATTCCTGCAAGATACTAGCCCTAATTCACTATTCATAAAAAAAGCACTAATCTGTTTTTTGAGTGGATTCCTGTGTATTCCATAATCACACAGATATACACTGTGACTCATACTGCAGCAGAAGCAAGTGCACGTGGCATACGTGAGTGCTTGTGAATACAAAGGCTGTCTGCTGTGAGCACATGACTCAGCTCAGACATCATCTCTTTTAGTACCCAGCCTTTTTTTGAGTGGGTGGTGGTCAACATCAGTGTCCTTGTATATGTCTAAATAATCTAATAGAAAATTACTGGTTTAGGGCTGGGCACGGTGGCTCATGCCTACATCCCAGCACTTTGGGAGGCCGAGGCAGGAGATCTGCTTGAGCTCAGGAGTTCGCGACCAGCCTGTGCAACATGGTGAAATCCCATCTCTACAAAAAACACAAAAATTAGCCAGATGTGGCGGTGCATGCCTGTAGTCCCAGCCACTTGGGAGGCTGAGGCAGGAGGATTGCTTGAGCCTGGGAGGCAGAGGTTTCAGTGAACTGTGATTGCGCCACTGCAATCCAGCATGGGTGACAAAGCAAAAACCCTGTCTCAAAAAAAAAAAAAAAAAAAAAAAAATTACTGGTTTATGGCCAGGCACAGTGGCTCACGCCTTTATCCCAGCACTTTGGGAGGCTGAGGCGGGTGGATCATTTGAGTTTAGGAGTTCGAGACCAGCCTGGCCAACATGGTGAAACCCTGTCTCGACTAAAAACACAAAAATTGGCCAGGCATGGTGGCACACGCCTGTAATCCCAGTTACTCGGGAGGCTGAGGCACAAAAATCACTGGAATCACAAGAATCACTGGAGGTTGCAGTGAGGCAAGATCACACCACTGTACTCCAGCCTGGGGGACAGACTCTGTCTCAAAAAAAAAAAAAAACAAAAAAAGAAACAAACAAAAAACCCCCCCCCCAAAAAAACATGTACTAGTTTAGGTTTTAACAAAAATGACACAAACACAGTTTCTGAAACAGAGGCAGAAATCTCTTACAGTGAGGTTCAAGTTCAGTTGCAAATAGGTGAATTAAAAAAAAAATCAAATTCACATAATCAAATCTTTCTTTCCCTCCAAAAGAGCATCAGCTTTGCAAACGCCTCCAAGTGCCCATTCCCTGGAGCCATCCCTGAGGTGGTGCCCATGCACACAGGGCAGCAGGGTGCTCTGGCGGTGCAGGGGCTGACTCAAGGCAAATGTGCACCCCGCACCACCACCCTGGAACAGCGGGCTCATGTTGGCGTCTTAATGGAAGCAACAGTGCCTCCCTGCACTCCTGGAGGAAAATCCTGGAGAATAAAAACGTGTGTCAAGAGCCTTTAACACCACGAAGGGCACACAGATACACTGGGCAGCAAAGATGTCACCACAGTGCTATCCTGGGATCTCAAAAACCAACCCCACAAGGCCCCTTCCAGGACTCGATCCATCAGAACCGCAGGTGCACGGCCCCACGCAGTCGGGTCACCTGCCTACCCTTGGCCCGCCTCCCTCGCTTCCACAGCCGTCCTCTCCAGATGGGGGTGACAGAGGAGCCTCTCTGCCCAGTGCCCTCTGCGCACAAACGCTTCTCTCTTCATCAGGGAGTGACAGAAACTTATTTTATTGTTATGCCTAAAACAGGGATTAAAAATTTCAAAGTCAAGAGAAGCCCAGAGCAAATCTTTTAGTTCACAGAGACCCAAGAAATTATTCTTACTCACCAAACTTTCTAGTCCTATCTTCTAAAATAACGTTTCCTTCAGTTCTAAAGGTAAAACACTACATTTTACTTTCAGAAGCAGAGGCATCAGAACACTTACTCTAATCCTTTAAAGAAACATCCTTTTGAGTATAACTAATTATTGCATAAAAGTCAGCTTCAACCGGGCGCCACCAGTGGCTCATGCCTGTAATCCCAACACTTTGGGAGGCCAAGATGGGTGGATCATTTGAGGTCAGGAGTTCAAGACCAACCTGGCCAACATGGTGAAACCCCATCTCTACTGAAAAAAAATACAAAAAATTGTCCAGGCATGGTGGCAGGCACCTTTAATCCCAGCTATTTGGGAGGCTGAGGCAGGAGAATTATTTGAACCCAGGAGGTGGAGGTTGCAGTAAGCCGAGATTGCGCCCTGCACTCCAACCTGGGTGATAGAGACTCCATCTCAAAAAAAAAAAAAAAAAAGGAAAAAAGTCAACTTCAATCCTTGCTAGAAAGAACATGGGAGTTCCATGTGGAGCAGAATGGAGATGAGTTCTTAACCACCCACAGGGCTTCGGGAAGTGAGGGGGAGCCCCGTAACACCTGTGGCGTACCCCTGCCCAGGCGTGCACCCCACCCTGCCCCACAGAGGAGAGGCCCGGTCATTGCATTCTTGGCGCCCGGGTACCTGTCTGGATGCCCTCCTCGGGCACCAACACAGCCGCATGAAGCCCGGAATCACACAAACTGTGTGTCCACTCACAGTTCCACAGCCATTAGGAGGCGCTAAGGACAGAGACAGGGTGGAGGGGCACTGCGGAGGCTGCACCTGCCAACAGCCTCGAGAACGAGGAGTGTGGAATGATGGAATGAGCCTGTCCCATGTTCTCCAGGCATTGGCGACCCTAGCCCACCATGTGTCAGTGAGGCTCCCAGCCTTGACATTTTTCTCCCCAGGGCAGGTAAGGCCACTCCCACCCCCGCCTTTAATCTTGTCTTTGTGAAAGGCGAGAACCCACTTCCTTCAAACATCTGCACCCTAGGGAGGATCTGAATTGTATTTTTTTCAATTGCCATCATAACATTGCTAAAAAATAACCCCTAAAACACTAAAGATGGCCAGGTGCGGTGGCTCACACCTGTAATCCGAGCACTTTGGGAGGCTGGGGCCGGCAGATCACCTGAGGTCAGGAGTTGGAGACCAGCCTGGCCAACATGGTGAAACCCCGTCTCTACCAAAAATACAACAATTAGCCAGGCATGGTGGTGCACACCTGTAATCCCAGCTACTCGGGAGGCTGAGGCAGGAGAATCACTTGAACCCAGGAGGCGGAGGCTGCAGTGAGCCAAGATCGTGCCACTGCACTCCAGCCTGGGCGACAAAGCGAGACTCCATCTCAAAAAAAAAAAAAAAAAAAAAAAAAAAAAAAAAAAAAAAGAACATATTTTCAAGGACGACATAACGTTTACACAGTCACCCTTGGTCCACGTGGGCCCTGTTTCCCGAAGAGGAGTCTCACATCCCCTTCATCATATCACTGCACACAGTTCAGACGACCTGTCTCTCCTGTTCAGAGATGCTCTGAGTGCCGTGAAAAGGCCGCCCCCGGCCCACACTCGCTCTTTTCAGAGGCGGGAGAGACGGGCAGCATATGCTGAGGCTTGGGCCATCCAAAAACCAATGCCCTGATTCGGGTGTTTGCCATTTCCCAGGTGCAAACACTTGAGCTCCTGCCAGGTCCAAGGCACTGCCCTGTAAGGAGAAGGAAGACGACCAGAGGACTGGAGTGAGAAGATCTCGCTCTGAAGAACAGAGGGTTAGAAAGGAATGAGTGGAAAACATTGTTTCCGCCACTCAGAGCCGGCTGGTGCTTTAGAAAGCGTCCAGGTGCAGGCTGCGTGTGAGCGGCAGGGCCTGGGCCCTCCCCATCCCGGCTCCAGGCACTGGGCAGATGGGGTAGACAATGTCCTGTGATTGTCCCCGCTTCCTACGGGCGAGGACACTTAAATATTGATGAGTGCTGGCAGCCTGCCCCCACCGCAGAGCCCAGGGACACCGCGGCTCGCAGGGGGAAGACGATTTCGCTCTTCACAGGGGAGCCGGGTCCTCTGCCCTCATCCTGGGGCCCGCTGGCTCTTGCCACCATCATTGTTCCTTCCCCAGCTCCGCTGAGGCTGGGGATCTGCTTGTATTTGCTCTGCTCTATTTTTGTGGGGTGTCTGCTCATTTCATCTCTCTTCTTTGCTACAGTGTTTATATTTTCCTTACTAAATCATACGGGTGCTTGAAACGTGAAGAAACTAGCCCTTAATAATACTCAGACTTGACAAGCCCAGCCACCCTCCGCGTGGACATCACCCTATCTCACACATGGTAGACCCGGGTGCTCCGGGTTTCCACCCTCCAGGCACAGGCTGACATCCTTGTTTCTGGATGTCAGACCTTCCCTGGGCTCACCTTTCCAGCTCAGCTCCTCTGGTCAGGCCTTATAGCCACCCTGGGCCTCCTTGTCTCAGGAATGCACCTGAGCCTCTTCCACTTGTCTTCTCAGCTTGATGTTTTTAAACCTGTAATCTTCCAACAATCTCACTTGTGTTTGTGCCGGGAATGAGGCCAGGCCCAGCCTGACACCTATCACAAGGCCAGAGCTGTCCCAACACTACGTACGCGCTAGTTCTAGATAAGCACTGTTTTGGGTTGGTTGGCTAGTTTTTGTTTTAAATTACTGCTACTTTTCAGGAAGATGCTAACAGAATGGAAAAAAAAAATAACATTTTATACACAGCGCGATACATTTAGGTCACTGCAACCAAACCAATTAAACTACACTTCAAAACATGCTTCATTATGAGCTTGAAGCTCGTAACACGAAACACGTCGGAGCCTACCTTGGATCCATGCAGATACTGAGGCTGTGCATTAGGCTGCTTATCTCTTTGAAATTCCTGAGAAAATGGTAACACTGTCCGAACAAACCTAAACAAGAAAGATTTAAAAAAGAAAAAGAAACCAAATTTAACAATAGTTCTTTAAAATTCAGAAGTCCTCCATAACCCATCTACTAAATCTTCCTCCCAGTCAACTGATACAATCATCAAATAGGAAAATTCTAGTGAATCCAAAACCATAGAACGAATGAGATCTCAATACTCAAATATGATAAATGCACCCAAAGCTCAGGGGCCACAGCAGGAACGCTTGGGGCCTGGTCTGCTGTACCAGAGCCGCCTCCAGCCCAACGCCGCCTCCAGCCCAACGCAATCCTCAGGTAGCTTGTGGGCTCTGCTGCGCTTCCAGACACGGTGAGGACGGTGGGGCAGCTGCCCGTGACGAGAACGGCGACGCCCCAGTGGTTCAGATCACAAGTTACACACCAGCAGGGAAGGACAGGGACACTTAGGTATTTGTAACCCGCTTGATTAGTCAAGAGATTGTGTCTTGATAATGGATTAGGGGACACTTAAAATCCAATGTGTCCATTTTCATGCAGAAACATCAAACTCAGCTAAGCCTTTCAAATTGGAAGGGTTCGTTTAAACACATAAAACTTTTGCAAAGAAGTATAAGAAAGACAATTTTGTGGATTTGCTAATTATGTAATTCCAAGCACTTGATTAACTCATATTCCACTTCAGGAAATGGAAACAGACGTAATTGTGAAAATACTGCTGTCCCACACAATGTGTGCATCTGAGAGGACGTGCTGCATAGAGGAGCAGCTGCTAGGTCCCCTGACCACCTACCGCGGTACTTCTGGGTATGCCTTTCCAAATGGATCCTAAATCCCTGTGCTGTCAGTATGCCAATATCCCTGGGTGCCACAGTCCTCAGTGCTTGGCATGCATGTCTGTCTGCATGGCTCTGCACACCTGCATCTGCGTGAGTCCATGTATGGAGATGTGTTATCTGCAGGTGTGTTTGCAAGAGGATGTGTGCATGTCTGTGTGTCCCTGCGCCTGTGTTCTTACACTCGTTCCAGGAAGTACATTCCATCAAGAGGCACCATGGTCAGGGTGATGCTCAGAAAAGGGAACCCCATTTCCCAGAGATTCCTGGGCACTGCTCACGCCCCTGACAGCAGCACACCTGCAAAGCCATCAGCCTGTCCACCTCCGATGGTGACACACCTGCAAAGCTACGGCACACACATCAGCCTCCGTCCACCTACGATGGTGACGGGGGGGTGCGGGAGAGGACAGCAAATGGAAAATCAGAGTACAAATCCATGCAGGGAGCCAAGCACCAGGATATGATGCCACTTATATTACAGCAGGCTTTTCTTTTTTCTTTCTTTTTTTTTTCTGAGATGGAGTTTCGCTCTTGATGCCCAGGCGGGAGTGCAGTGGTATGATCTCAGCTCACCACAACCTCCGCCTTCTGGATTCAAATGATTCTCCTGCCTCAGCCTCCCGAGTAGCTGGGATTACAGGCATGTCCCACCATGCTTGGCTAATTTTGTATTTTTAGTAGAGACAGACTTTCTCCATTTTGGTCAGGCTGGTCTTGAACTCCTGACTTCAGGTGATCTGCCCACCTCGGCCTCCCAAAGTGCTGGGATTACAGGCGTGAGCCACCACGCCCGACCTAGAGGAGGCTTTACTACGTCTGCTTAGAACACAATGTTTTCCCTGCTTAGAATGTTTAAAATGATGGTTAAATTTAGAAAGCAGGCCTTAATTTATTTTGTCTATGATATAACTCAGATACAGAACTCTAGAAGTAATGCAATTACTCTCTATAATATTATTTAAAATTTTAATCAAAATACATGTATATGATACATGATATAATACATGTATTTATTCTATAGATAACTATATATACATTTATAATCTATATGTATAGATTATATATATACGCACACATATATACGTATATATATACACATATACATATATACATATACATATATACACATATATACATATGCATATATATACACATATACATATATATACACATATACATATATATATATATACATGTACATATATATATTTTTTTTTTTTTTTGTCACCCACACTGGAGTGCAGTGGTGTGATCTTGACTAACTGCAGCCTCAACCTCCTGGACTCAAGTCATCCGCCCACCTCAGCCTCATGAGTATGTGGGACTACAGGCCACCATGCCTGGCCTTTTTTTTTTTTTTTTTAAGACAGAGTCTCGCTCTGTTGCCAGGCTGGAGTGCAGTGGCGCAATCTTGGCTCACTGTAAGCTCTGCCTCCCAGGATCACGCCATTCTCCTGCCTCAGCCTTCCAAGTAGCTGGGACTACAGGCGCCCGCCACCACGCCCGGCTAACTTTTTGTATTTTTAGTAGAGACAGGGTTTCACTGTGTTAGCCAGGATGGTCTCGATCTCCTGACCTCGTGATCCGCCCGCCTCGGCCTCCCAAAGTGTTGGGATTACAGGCGTAAGCCATCATGCCTGGCCTTAATTTTTGTATTTTTTGTAGAGACAGGGTCTTGCCATGTTGGCCAGGCTGGTCTCGAACTCTTGGGCTCAAACAATCTGCCTGCCTTGGCCTCCCAAAGTGCCGGAATTACAGGTGTGAGCCACTATGCTCGGCCTCTATATTTCTAAATAATACATTTCTACAACTTCTTCTTGATTTATCACATTTAGATACTGATTGACTCCTGGGTAGGATTTGGTGGCCTCTGGCCCAGTTCTAGGAGGCAGTCTCTACACCCTCATTTCTGAGTGACGGGAATGACTGGTATCACAGGGCCACACCTGACTTTATGCTAGCAAGATGACTCAACATGGGGCTGGCCACACCAGAAAGACAGCATGGGGTTAGAGGCCTGGGGCTGTGTGCCTGGTGAACTCAGCCGACTTCCTGAGAGGTGAAGGGCTGGAGGCTGAGCTCAGCCATGTGGCCAGTGATTCAGTCAACTGTGCCCATGCAACGAAGCCCCAACAAAAACTGAACACCACAGCCCAAGTGAGCGCCCCTGGCTGGCAGTACCCTGAGGAGCGTCACACCTCAGGGCTCGGAGGGTGATGCGTCCCTGAGGACAGGGAAAGCTTTGCACATGGAAACCTCCCAGACTTTGCCCTGCACATCCTTGCAACATGCATCCTTTCCTCCAATTGACTGTAATCGTATTAGGGCACGCTCAGTGAGTACTGCGAATGTGTCACCTGAGGAGCTGGGGATGGTGGATCCTGAACTGTAACCTGCTGGTTAGAAGTGAGGGTGGCCCTGGGGACCCCAAATGTGTGGCTGGTGTCTGCAGCAAAGGCAGTCTTGTGGAGGACTGTGCCCTCAGACTCTGCAGTTTGACAATGTCACTGCAATCCCCTAAGAGGAAAACTAAGTTTCAGCACCAATATCCTAAGCCCCCACTGCACATGTCCCGGGTACATTGAGGTTCAGCTTCAGCCTTATTTTGACCTGTCAGTGCTGGGCCCAACAGTGGCTCTTTTCCTTTGTGTCGATCCTGCTTGAGGTTTATTGAGCTTCTTGTATCTGTAGGTTTATCGTTTTCATCAAATCTGGGAAATTCAAGGGCATTAATTTTGAAATCTTTTCTACCCACCCACAACCTCTTACTAGGATTCCAATCACAGGCATATTAGAATCGCTGATGTTTGTCTCTCAGTTTGCTGAGGCCCTTCTCGTTTTTTTCATCATTTTTTTCTTTTGGTGCTTCAGTTCAGCTACTTTCCACTGTTATAATCTCAAACTCACTCAACTCCTGCAAAGTCTACTCTGATATTCGGCCCAACAAGTACTTTTTCATTCTAGATACTGCATTTCAGCTTTAATTCACTGGATTCTTTTACATAACACCCATTTATCTCTGCATTGTTTTTCCTGAATCCTTGAGCACATGCATAGTCGCTGCCTTAACATCCTTGTCTGCGAATTCCATCATCTCTGTCATTTCTGAGTCTGTTTTGTACAGAGTGATTTTTCTCTGGGCTATGGGTCACATTTTCCTGGTTCTGGGCATATCTAGTAATTCTTGATTGGGCACTGGGCATTTCAGTGCCATGTTGCATGTCTTGACTTTGTTACTGTCTTTTAGAGCGTGTTGGCTGGGCGAGGTGGCTCACAGCTATAATCCCAGCACTTTGGGAGGCCGAGGTAGGCAGATCACCTGAGGTCAGGAGTTCGAGACCAGCCTGGCCAACATGGTGAAACCCCGTCTCTACTAAAAATACAAAAATTAGCCAGGCATGGTGGCACATGCCTGTAATCTCAGGTACTTGGGAGGCTGAGGCAGGAGAATCACTTGAACCCAGGAGGCAGAGGTTGCAGTGAGCCGAGATCACACCATTACACTCTAACCTGGGCAACAAGAGCAAAACTCTGTCTCCAAAAAAAAAAGGAAAACAAAGGGATGTGGAGAATAGAATGAGAAGGTCTAACTAACATATATCTAACTGAAATCTAGAATGGCAAGAACAGGGAGAAAAAACAAAGAGAGAGTGTTGAATGTCTTGGGGGGCAGGCAGTTGACTTACCTGTCAATCTGCTGGATCTTGTCATGATGAATTTTTGGCACTTCTAGGGGTGGGCATAATTCAGTACCTCTGGCACCTCTAGTGAACATCTGGGTGTTCAAGAGGGTTGTTTTTTTTTTTTTTTTTTTTTTTTTAAAGATAGTCTCTGTCACCCAGGCTGGAGTGCAGTTGCACATTCTCAGCTCACTGCAGCCTTGATGTCCCAGGTTCAAGTGATCCTCCCGCCTCAGCCTCCTGAGTAGCTGGGACTACAGTCGCCTGCCACACGCCTGGCTAATTTTTGTATTTTTAGTAGAGGTGGGGTTTCACCATGTTGGCCAGGCTGGTCTCGAACTCCTGACCTCAAGTGATTTGTCTGTCTTGGCCTCCCAAAGGGCTGGGATTACAGGCGTGAGCCACTGTGCCCAGCCTCAACAGAGTTCCATTCTTCTTGCTAGTAGGAACTCAGAAGCCTCCTGGCCTTGTGTGAATGTTGAGAATCATTCAGCTAACAGCTCCCTGGCACGCCCATGTGGTTTCAGGAGCTGTTTCTGTTAAGGTCCCTGCTCTCTCATACGCCACCCTGCAAATTCCAGCGGCCTCAGCTTCCCCAGTTCCAGTCTGTCCCCTCTACCAAGCAGGAAATTCCAAGCTGTACTTGGACTGTTCCTCTCTGAACTTGGTCCAGAAAGTGCTTCCGGATGGAAAGTCAGGGAGATTCACAGGGTTCACCTCATTTGCTTCCGTCCCCTTAGCAAAAGGTCCGAGTCTGAAAACAGTTGATCCATACGTCCTGTCCAGTTTTTCACTTAAGGAGTAAGAATAAATCTAAACCCTGTTACTCTATCATTCCAAATAATTTAATTTAATTAATTTATTTATTTTGAGACAGAGTCTCACTCTGTCACCCAGGGGAGTGCAGTGGCACAATCTCAGCTCACTGCAACCTCCACGTCCCGGGTTCAAGCGATTCTCCTGCCTGGGCCCCCTGAGTAGCTGGGACTACAGGTGTGTGCCATCATGCTCGGCTGATGAATTTTAAACACAATATTTTACTATATATTCTCAATCTAAAGACAAAAATTTGATAACAAATACTGAACTAGAGTTGGTAGGTTTGTGTTTTATGGTGGTAAAAATGAGCAATTCTTTCTTATTTTGAGACAAGGTCTTGCTTTGTCACTCAGGCGGGAGTGCAGTGGCATGATCACAGCTCACTACAGCCTAGACCTCCCCAGGCTCAAGTGATCCTCCCATGTCAGCCTTCCAAGTAGCTGAGACTACAGGGGTGTGCTACCACACCCAGCTAATTTTAAAAACCTTTTTGCAGGCCAGGCACGGTGGCTCATGCCTGTAATCCCAGCACTTTGGGAGGCTGAGGCAGGCGGATTACGAGGTCAGGAGATCAAGACCATCCTGGCTAAAATGGTGAAACTCCGTCTCTACTAAAAATACAAAAAATTAGCCGGGCATGGTGGCAGGCGCCTGTAGTCCAGCTAATCGGGAGGCTAAGGCAGAAGAATTGCTTGAATCCGGGAGGCAGAGGTTGCATTGAGCCGAGACTGTGCCACTGCACTCCAGCCTGGGCGACAGCGTGAGACTCTGTCAAAAAAAAAAAAAAAAAAATTTGTAGAGACGAGGTCTCCTTATGTTGCCTAGGCTGGTTTTGAACTCCTGGACTCAAGAGATCTTCCTGCCTTGGGCTCTCAAAGTGCTAGGATTACAGGTGTGAGCCACTGCACCCAGCCAGGATTAGCAATTCTGAAACTACTTTCTGTGTTTTTTTGGAAATGAGCAAATGAGTAATATACTAAGAATAATGAAGCAAGGATTCTCAGTGTTTAATGAAGTCAGAAAAAGGGAAAGAGAGAAGACTAGAATGAACTCTGCAGTGCTGAAATGGAATTGGAAATATCAGTATAAACTCATAGTTTTAATACGTAGGTAACTATATAGAAATAAACATGCACATTGATATGGTTTGGCTGTGTCCCCACCCAAATCTCATCTTGAATTGTAACTCCCACAATTCCCACGTCTCATGAGTGGGACTTGTTAGGAGGTAACTGAATAATGGAGGCAGGTCTTTCCCATGCTTTTCTCATGATCGTGAGTGAGTCTCACGACATCTCATGGTTTTAAAAGGGGAGTTTCCCTGCAGGAGCTCTCTCTCTTCTCTTGTCTGCTGCCATGTGAGACGTCCCTCTCACCTTCCACCATGATTGTGAGGCCTCACCAGCCATGTAGAACCATAAGTCCATTAAACCTCTTTCTTTTGTAAATCGCCCAGTCTCAGGTATGTCTTTATCGGCAGTGTGAAAATGGACTAATACACATGTACACATGGGCTATGGGTTGTATTGTGTCTCTGAAAACAATATGTTCATCCAGGTGCAGTGGCTCACGCGTGTAATCCCAGCACTTTGGAAGGCTGAGGCAGGCGGATCACCTGAGGTCGGGAATTCGAGACCAGCCTGGCTAACATGGTGAAACCCCATCTCTACTAAAAATACAAAAATTAGCCGGGCGTGGTGGCTCACGCCTGTAATCCCAGCTACTCAGGAGGCTGCGGCAGGAGAATCGCTTGAACCTATTGGAGGTTGCAGTGAGCCGAGATTGTACCACTGCACTCCAGCCTGGGCAGCAGAGTGAGACTCTGTCGAAAAAGATATGTTCAGTCCTCACTCCTAGTACCTCAGAATGTGAAGTTTGCTGGAAAGACGGTCACCACATATGTGTCTGGCTAAGACAAGGTCATACTGGAGTAGCAGGGTAGGTCCTTGACCCAATATGACTGAAGTCCTTGTGAGAAGAGGAGACAGACACACACAGGGACAGTGGCACGTGAAGACAGAGAGGAGACTGGAGTGATGCCACTGCAAGCCAAGAACACCCAGAACTGAGGTCACCGCCAGAAGTAACGGCTCTACCAAGCATCTCAGAGGGGGCGTGGTCCTGCTGACACCTTCATTCCAGACTTCTGGACTCCAGAATCGTAAGAGAATAAATAAATTTCTGTTCTTTTTTTTTTTTTTGAGACAGAGTCTCACTCTGTCGCCCAGGCTTGAGTGCAGTGGTGCAATCCCGGCTCACTGCAACCTCCACCTCCCGGGTTCACGCCATTCTCCTGCCTCAACCTCCCGAGTAGCTGGGACTACAGGTGCTCGCCACCGCACCCAGCTAATTTTTTTGTATTTTTTTAGTAGAGACAGGGTTTCACCGTGTTAGCCAGGATGGTCTCGATCTTCTACTTCATGATCTGCCCACCTCGGCCTCCCAAAGTGTTGGGATTACAGTCATGAGCCACCACGCCCGGCCGAGCCTAGAACATCTTGTGGTGCAGAAGGTTGGCGGCGCAGAAAGAATGGTGGAGACGGCCCCAGGAGACCGAAACCAAGCAGGCAGCTCCCACTGCCCAAACCGCACCCACCCCAGCCTCAAAACTCCACAGTAATGGATAATCCTGAGTTAGTACAAATAAGCAAATAATAAACAAATGCTACCACATACAGCAGAATTCCAGCTAGTACCTGCAGAGGGAATGAAGGAGTTAAAACTCAGCTGGGCACGGTGGCTCATACCTGTAATCCCAGCACTTTGGGAAGCCGAGGTGGGTGGATCACCTCAGGTCAGGAGTTTGAGATCAGCCTGGCCAACACAGTGAAACCCTGTCTCTATTGAAATTACAAAAATTAGCCAGGCATGGTGGCATGCACCTGTAATCCCAGCTACGAAGGAGGCTGAGGCAGGAGAATCGCTTGAACTCGGGAGGCAGATGCTGCAATGAGCCGAGATCACACCACTGCACTCCAGCCTGGGCGACAGAGTAAGACTCTGTCACCAAAAAAAAAAAAAACAAAAAAACAACTCGGTGCTGTTCAACCACCAGCGTGAAGATAACTGATTCAGGCAGGAATCGTCGACAGATGTTAAAACGACTGGGTCAAATTTTAATGAGGGAGTTTGTTTACATCATCTCAAATTATCTCCCTACAAATTATTTATAACTTTTAAACAGAAAAATGGTAACATGACAGTGGGGACACCTGGCAGCCACCACCTCACCCCAGGGACAGAAGTCACCATAAGCAGTGAGGGGACAGTTGCCGCCTTGGGCTCCAGGTGCGCCCCACTGAGGACACGCCCTCCATCTATGGTCTTCTGGAAAAGAGGCCTAACTCTGGACCCGAGGAAATACCCTTCTGCCAGCTTCTTTCCAGAGCTGCAGCACTGTCACACATTTACCCACTGTACAGGTTAAATTCCAGTCGCAGACCACCTAGGTCACCTCCCAGAGCCGCCACGCATAGCTCACTAACCGGAAGTTAGGCCAGGCAACGAGCAAAGTCCTGGCTTGCGTCACGCAGCTCTCAGAAAACCCTCAGGCATGGGACTAAAATTCCGGGTAGCATGGTTTTGTGTCTTCTCAGGATTCGACATAGAACTTGGATACACAAAATCCTGTTTTAAAATGCCTTTCCCAGATAACACAGCTCTCCTGATTCCACCAAAGACTTGTGGGAAACGCAGACACAATGGCTTCTATCAACACTCATGGAAGGTGGAGGTTGCTGAGTGAACCGGAGCTCTTCTGCAGAAAATGCCCCTGTGACATGCTAGGGTTCCCTGTGAATCGCACCTCAAGTGTCCCCAGACACCAGGGCGCCAGGAGGCTCAGGTCACTACATGCTGACCTCTGCCCAACAGGTGTGGCCCGAGGCAGCAGCTCTGGGTCTCTTGGGGAAATGGGTGACACACATGAAATTGGTTTCCAGATAAGACGGAACCAGCCTGCTTGTGTCCAGGGGCCCCCATGGGTCCAGGGGCCTCCTGCCACCCACAGTGGGGACAAGTGCGGCTGCCTGGGTGTAAGGCCCCAGCAGATGGCTCTGAGCAGCTGCACGCATGGCACTGGGTGCACCGTGCTGATCTGCACACAGGAGTGTTCACGTCACCTCCCAGGGTGTGGGGAAGGAGGCGCCTGGCTATCCCTCCCTGCTGCTGTGATGTATGTGGTACTGCAGGGGTGCAGACTCGGGATGGAGGGGCCGATGGCCACCCATGCCTCACTTTAGAGGACAAATACATTTCTACCAAGGAAACCTCTGGGGAGTTCACTCATTTTTCTGTCCTATGTATCCATGATTTCTCAGTTTTCTATAATTTTGATATATTACTTGTGTAAGAATATTTTTGCAATTAATTCCAAGCATAAACATCTTTAAAAAATGTTGAGGAAAATGGACACCGTAAAGGTGAGTTAAACAGAGACGGTGGTCTTCACGGTTTGGTTTCCATGGACCACTCCCAGCCCAGCCCAGAGGCCCCCTCCATGGACCACTCCCAGCCCGGCCCGGAGGCCCCCTCCATGGACCACTCCCAGCCCGGCCCGGAGGCCCCCTCCATGGACCACTCCCAGCCCGGCCCGGAGGCCCCCTCCATGGACCACTCCCAGCCCGGCCCGGAGGCCCCCTCCATGGACCACTCCCAGCCCGGCCCGGAGGCCCCCTCCATGGACAACTCCCAGCCCGGCCTGGAGGCCCCCTGAGCTGAAAAGCCAAGCCAGGTGCCGCCACCTGCAGCCCAGAGTGCGTGGCCACGACCCTAGAGAATGGCCTCAGTGACGTGACACACCTGGGCCTGACCCACGGCCCCACAGGAAACGCGGCCCTGCACCCAGGGGTCCTGAACAGACGACAGTCACAGCAGGCAGGACTGGGCTGCGAGACAGCCGCTCCTCTCCTCTGTCATCAGAGCTCGGCATCCTGTCTCCTGAGACACAAAACTCTGGGCCTACAAGTCAGTAAGAATTCAGCCACATGTGGGTGGGATGCGGAGATTGGGGGCAAGCACAAGCACTTATTTGTAAAAGTGCTCCTAACACTCGCGTGTGCACACACCTGCACTCCTCTACCTCTGGATGGAGCTCAGTGGCCAGGCACCTTGCTTGGTGCCCTGGTCATCCCCCTAGGCTGTTGGTGTCTATGGGAAGGCACGGTGGGTGACACACACATGTCCCTGGCACGCGCTGACACTGTGTAGGAGCTGAGCTCAGTGAGCAGAGAAGGAACCTCAGCCAGAATGACCGCCACCCAGTGTGCGGAGCCCAGGGCAGGGCTGTCCCAGGACTCAGGCCCTACTATGAGGCTGAAGCTCAGGATACTGCCAGCATCCACCATTTCACCACCAATCACATCACTTCATGCTGTCCATGGGCGGTGGGTGGGAGGGTGGCTCCCCCACACTCCAACATGCCAGCACGGAAGCATGAGAAACAGAGTCACTCCACTTCCACCATCAGGCAGACAGAAAGCCAGGAGATGCAGCCCCACGCAAGCCCCAAGTGCAAAGCCATGACCGTCCACGCGAGGGTAGGCCCGAGGCTGCCTGCGTGCTCTTCATGTGAGAAGTGTTGGGGAGCAGGAAGAGCAGGGAGACAGGGACCTGGTGACATGGAGGAAGCCTGCAGGGACATGGGTCCCTGAGCTCCTCGCCTGTGGGCGCCCATGTGGCAGGCACGCTCACCGGTTGGTAGAGCCGTTGTAGCAGTAGTTGGGCAGGAAGTCATAGTTGAGCTCCCAGAAGACGTGCAGGGTGATCCTCCCATAGGGTGCTGACACGTTGTGGTTGGCCTCCCGGAACATGGCGTCAAAGCTGTCCAGCGTCAGGTACCGGCTCAGCAGCTTGTGGGTCATGCGGTTGATTTCCAACAGGCCGTCCAGCTCCTGTGCGACCAAAGACAGGGGTTGGTGACAGAGCTGGTCCAGGCAGGAAGGAGGCACCGAGTGGCCTCTGATCCCACCCCAGCCTCACGGTCCCTGGCAGGGCTGCACGGAGGCAGCCCCCAGCAAGCGTAGGCTCTGACAGGTGACATGAGCTTGCTTCTTGGCACCCCACCTTTTCACAGTCACCCCCACTGGGCCATGCCTTTCTCCACTGCAGTCACCTCCACGCCACCTACCCCTGCTGTCCAGCACCCTGTGGGGCAGAGTGCACGTGTAGCCTGCTACTGCCACCCTTCCCCCCATGTGCCCGCTAAGCCCCGGCCCTGCCCTGCAGTATAACCCAGCCGGCGGCTGCATCTCCCTGGGTGTTGCAGCTGAGCCAGCTTTCTCTGAGGTGCCTGGAGTCACTGAAAGGCATGCGTGGGTGGCAGGGCAGGTGCATTCGTTCCCACAGGCCTTGCAAACCCTCACATGCGCTGCTCTGGAGCTCGCCCAGGCCGCACTGTCCAATATGGCAGCCGGGGCCGGAGCACAGCTGCTCCCACCTGAGGCACGCTACATGAGACACCAGATTTCAAAGACTGAGTAGGACGAAACAGACTAGCAAATACCCACCTCAATTATATTGCCATAGGAATGACGTGGTGAATTAATATGGGGATACAGTGGATTAAGTATGTCATTAAAAATAACTTCACCTATTTCCTTTTCTAATGTGACTATGGGAAAATTTCAAATTACGGATCTGACTTGCATTCTATTTCTGTTGGACAGTAATGGCCTCGATCAAAGCCTCGACCAACGATTTTACTCAAAATCATATTTGGCCAATGCCAACAGAAACACCACGGCCGGTACCAAATTATGCTCATAGAAAAAGGCCGCCACAGGTCTCTGAGTCCCAGCCTATTTGACTCTAAGGATGAATACACAGGGCCCTGCTCTGAAGTGCAGAGATGCTCACAGGGACATGCACTGTGCCCGCCAGCACCCAGTGCCTGCCAGCCAAGGTCTGTTCTCCAGGAATGAACAATCCTCTCGAGCCCTGGCACGTTCATTACCATCTGACTGCAGCCTTTATTCTCAGAAGATCGATTTGGCTGGCGACCAAACCCTCGATTCACAGTTCCTTTCCTTGGCTCTGGTGAAGGTCTGAGGACAATCGGATTTTCCTTCCTTACCTGCCCTGCTCAGACAGCCCAAGGACTTCTTCCTCACCTGGGAAATCCAAAACGTTCACTGCAATACCGTTTTTACATGTATTAGTATTATTTTTTCTAATCTTCAACCAGCCTAAGATGCAGTATTTCTAAGTGTTGACAAGCTTGGGTCGGTTTTACCAAATATATGATGTATGCTTTTAATAGACACTTTCAAGGTGTCTTCTATTTTATCAATATTTCCTTGAAATAAATGCCAGTCGGCCCTGCTCCGTTGCTTTGGTTTTCTTCTTGAGGAAGCTGTATGACAGGTACACTGAATCTTCATCATCCATGATGATGATCATCTGAGAGCATCATTTCCTCTCAAATCCTTTTTCTGCTTTAATTTCTTTTTGATTTTAAAAATGTTCCCTCTTTTTGTTCTTTTTTTTTGGAGACAGAGTCTTGCTCTGTCACCCAGGCTGGTGTGCGGTGGTGCAATCTCGGCTCAATGCAACCTCTGCCTCCTGGGTTCAAGTGATTCCCCTGCCTCAGCATCCCGAGTAGCTGGGACTACAGGCATGTGCCACCATGCCTGGTTAATTTATTGTACTTTTTAGTAGAGACGGGGTTTACCATGGTGGCCAGGATGGTCTCGCTCTCCTGACCTCGTGATCCATCCACCTTGGCCTCCCAAAGTGCTGGGATTATAGGAGTGAGCCACCGAGTACCCAATCTTCATTCTTATTTCTGTTTTTTGTTTGTTTGTTTTTTGTTTTTTGAGACAGAGTCTCACTCTGTCGCCCAGGCTGCAATACAGTGGCGCGATCTCGGCTTGCTGCAACCTCTGCCTCCCGGATTCACGCCATTCTCCTGCCTCAGCCTCCCGAGTAGCAGGGACTACAGGTGCCCTCCACCACGCCCGGCTAATTTTTTTAATTTTTAGTAGAGTCGGGGTTTCACCATGTTAGCCAGGATGGTCTCGATCTCCTGACCTCGTGATCTGCCTGCCTCAGCCTCCCATAGTGCTGGGATTACAGGCATGAGCCACTGTGCTCAGCCTTTTCTCTTTTCAAAACTTTCTTTTTTCCAATAACCTTATTTCTGGATTTCTTTTTTTTTTTTTTTTTCTTTGAGACAGAGTCTTGCTCTGTTGCCTAGGCTGGAGTGCAATGGCACAATCTTGGCTCACAGCAACCTCTGCCTCCTGGGTCAAGCAATTCTCCTGCCTCAAGCAATTCTCCTGCCTCAGCCTCCCAAGTAGCTGGGATTACAGGTGTGTACCACGCCCGGCCAATTTTTTGTATTTTTAGTAGAGATGGGGTTTCACCATGTTGGCCAGCCTGGTCTTGAACTCCTGACCTCATGCAATCCACCCACCTCAGCCTCTAAAAGTGCTGGGATTACAGGTGTGAGCCACTGTGCCCAGACTATTTCTGGATTTCTAAAAATTCTGATTTATATTATTCTTTGACAGCAACTACTACTTTTTTTTTTTTTTTTTTTGTGATGGAGCCTCGCTCTGTCGCCCAGGCTAGAGTGCAGTGGCGCAATCTCGGCTCACTGCAACCTCCGCCTCCCGGGTTCACGCCATTCTCCTGCCTCAGCCTCCCGAGTAGCTGGGACTACAGGCGCCCGCCATCAAGCCTGGCTAATTTTTTGTATTTTTAGTAGAGACAGGGTTTCACTGTGTTAGCCAGGACGGTCTTGATCTCCTGACCTCGTGATCCGCCCGCCTCGGCCTCCCAAAGTGCTGGGATTACAGGCGTGAGCCACAGCGCCCGGCCAGCAACTACTACTTTCTTAATTTCTTTTAGCTCACTGTGAAAGATGAGGTTACAGTTTCCATGGTCCGTGGGTGTCTGTCTGACGTGCCTCCGCTGTCTGTAGGGACACTGCTGTGCACTTACATTTTCTTTTTTAGTGTAATATGTCTAAAGGGGATTAGACCATGATCTTTACCTGTGGCTCGACTGGAAGTGAAATAAGCTCTCTCATGCTTCTGAAGAGGAAGAGGAGTTGGTCAGGGCCAAGAGTAACAGCACTGGCTCAAGCCTTCTGAGACCTGTCTCTCATGCTCCCCTCTGCCACGATCCTAACCCTTACCAGCTTACATGCTATTCCCAGCAGCTTCTCCCATGGACAGCTTTGTCTTAGGAAGGAATTTTGATTTATTCAATTCCAGAGTCAGCAGGGCCTACTGTTTCAGCTGCCTGAAACCTGATCTCATCTCAGCCATCTTTGAAGAGCTCTGTCTAAATTATTCTCTGTAGGCCATCAGCTTGGGCTCCTTGACTCCAATGGTGTCAGGTGGCGGGCAGCACAACCCATGTGTACTCAAATGGCCTGACTCACAGGGGTGCCAGTGTTGACTAAAGGACTGTGGTATCCCCAGGGCTGGCACAAACGATCAGCCTTCGGAAGTCTCATTGATCTGCATAAAGGGAAAAGCCCTAGGCCGACCCAATACCAGCCTAACTTGAATCATCATGAAAGAAATTCACAGCTCCTCAACCAGTTCTCGGACCCAGAGCTCCTTGGGTGAAGGAGAGAAAGGACCTTGTGCATTTTGTTTGAAAATGCACACTGTAAACCCTCCCCCTGCTCCCCCAGTGGAAACGGACGTGTGGCCATGCACCAATGACCATGCACTGGAGAAGGGAAGACAACCAGCCAGTTCAGGCTTACTGCATGCTAGCTCTGATTAAATCCTAAAGATTCAAAGGCACCACAGGCCGAGGGTCAGAGTTGGGGGGTGGTCAGGTGATCCACAGAGCTGTGGCTCGGGGGCCTGCTCACTGAGGTCCCCCTGTGGCTCTGGCCCTGGCTCCAGCATGTGTAGTTGGGTGGCACACCTGAGTGGCAGGCCGGTGTCTTCTGTCCACGTTAAGGTCTTTCTGCCATCTTCTCTTCAGACAAGTCTTCCATGACGCCACTCTCTCTCTCATCTCCTCTAACACTCCAGTTACACGTTAGGTCTTTCCACTGTTTTCCACATTTCCTATGCTCTTTTCTGTCTCATTCATTTTTTTTCCACATTTCCTATGCTCTTTTCTGTCTCATTCATTTTTATTTTTCTCTGTTCCCCAGTTCAGATGTTTTTAACGTCTGTTTTCCTGTTCCTTAGTCTTGCCTCTTCCTGTGTTCAAATTGTGATAGAGACACAGGGAAAAATGGCAGACAGAAGGTGGGACTAACTGGCAGCTCCCATTCAGACGAACATAGCAGTGTGTGAAGACTCACACTGCAAACTTTTGCTTCAAGAAATACCACAGGAACATACCAGGAAAGCCAAGAGAATCCAAAGACCCTCTGAAGGAAGCGGCTTGCCTCTGTAGGCTCCGTGAGACAGCCGAAAAATGGGTGAGCGCCCAAAGAGGGTGAGCGGGGAACGTTGGCCCCGAACACACATCCTCACTGGGAAACCTGAAGGTCCAGATAACAGGAGAAGGATTAGACCTTACCTGGAGATGAGATGAATTCAGACAGCCAGGCGAAATGTAGGGGTAGAGGAATTAGCAGGAAGACCCTTGTGGGCTCTCTTGGTCCCTAAAGAAGATATGTCTTTTTTTTTTTGAGACGGAGTCTTGCTCTGTCGCCCAGGCTGGAGTGCAGTGGCACGATCTGGGCTCACTGCAACCCCCGCCTCCTGGATTCAAGTGATTCTCCTGCCTCAGCTTCCGGAGTAGCTGGGACTACAGGTGCCTGCCACCACAGCTGGCTAATTTTTGTAGTTTTAGTGGAGATGGGGTTTCACTATGTTGGCCAGGCTGGTCTCAAACTCCTGACCTCAAATGATCCATCCACCTCGGCCTCCCAAAGTGCTGGGATTACAGGCATGAGCCACCGTGCCAGCCAAAGTTAAACGTTTTTATCTCCTAGCTTGTTAATACTAAAATGTAAACATGTTATTAAGTGGTGTGCTACCTTTTGCCATAGTTGGCGATTTTCTCAAGATTGGGGTTATGTGTTCGTTAAGTCAATTTAGCATTGTGAACACTGAGTGTAGGCTTGGTATAGGCCATGCCCGATGAGTGCATCTCTTTTATTATCTATACAAGAGGCTTGGTATAGGCCATGCCCAGTGAGTGCATCTCTTTTACCATCTATATAAGAACTGGACCTACCCTTAGTCCAATTTATCAACAAGGCAAAGTGAAATTACTTACAACTATGGAAGTCAAATCTTCACTTTCAAATCGTCCAATCGCCAGTTCCAGGGACTTATACATGGCTGCTGAGACGCGCTGGGTGATCAGACGATTGAGGTCTATTGACCTGCCGAGGAGCTGGCGTACACAGGGAAGGATGGCAGGGAAAGAGTGGACATGAGCAGCTCAAAAACAACAAATGCCTCACCAGAGACCCTGGAGAAGCTGGTCTGTCAATAACGACACCCTTTACAACCATGTTCAAGACCCATCTCCCCGCATACATGGCAGTCTGTGTGTGTCTTTTTACAGGCGTACGATGATAAATAAGAGAAAATTACTCCATCTCTATTTCAGCATACTAGGAACATATCCATACTTCAGTGTTGTTCTAACAACATAAAAATATGACAAAGTCCTGGTGAAAAATGTCCAAAAAATGTGCATGGTGATTATTGGTGTACAGAGAGTAGAATTAAATGCAATTTTTTTTACAGTTTTCCATATTTTACTAGTTTTGTGTGTGTAATGTAACATCACTTTTAATTTTTAACTTCTTTCTTTAATGTTTGTGGGTACGCAGTAAGTGTACATATTTATGGAGCACATGAGATGTTCTGATACAGGCATGCAATGTGTATCATTTTTTTAAAAGCTGTAAAAAATAAGCACTGTATATCTTTAAATTCTTCCTGCTGGCCAGGAGAAAGTTTTCTCTGATGCTCTGAGCTGGTGAGTGCTTCTCACCTTCATTCTTTTTAAGCTCTGGCTTTTGGGCTCCTGGAGAAGGGTTAACCCCTCCGGGCTATGCCTGCCCCCAGGAGCCTCAGGGCAGATACAGAATGCTGCAGGTGTTCCCTGTGTGTGAGGTTACCCAATAGAAACGGTGTGTCTTTCAATGCCTAATAATTTATAAGGACGTTCACAGTCACAAGGCATGCTGATATCTAAACCTAGCTAGCTAGTAAAACCTAGCTAGCTATAAGAAATCTCAATCTTTTTTTTTTTCTTTGTTTTGAGACGGAGTCTCACTCACTCTGTCACCCAGGCTGGAGTGCAGTGGTGCAATCTCAGCTCGCTGCAACCTCCACCTCCCAGGTTCAGGAGATTCTCTTGCCTCAGCATCCCAGAGCAGCTGGGACTACAGGAACCCACCACCACACCCAGCTAATTTTTGTATTTTTAGTAGAGATGGGGTTTTGCTATGTTGGCCAGGCTGGTTTCGAACTCCTAAACTCAGGTGATCCGCCCACCTTGGCCTCCCAGTGTTGGGATTACAGGTGTGAGCCACCGCACCCAGGCGAAAACCCAGTCTTTTCAATGCACGCTCTACGTCCCCACCACAGCCCGGCCCCAGCTCACCTGCACGTGCCTCTGCTTCAGCAGCGTTTCGTAGCGGTTAGACGGTGGGAGGTGGATCGTGGCTCCCTGATTCTTGCATTCTGATCGTAACCGTTTATCAAGAAGCAAACTAGTGTAGAAGGAAGACAGAAAGTTTTTCATGCACCATAAATTGTAATGGGAATGTCAGATCAAATTATGAAACATTTTGTATCAAAATCACACACCAGATACTCACCTTCCTGCCATAACCTTATAATAGGCAAATATCTGGTCTGCTAGCTTGTAAACAAATTGGTCAAAACATAGATTCACCTGAAGAAAAAGAAAGCACACGTTACAGTTTGATTCCCTAAAGCAAGATCAAATAACAAGGTGAAAAACAAAATGTTTCGTTAAGGCAACTAACTGAGGCCCTTTTATTTTTTTGAGACGGAGTCTTGCTCTGTTGCCCAGGCTGGAGTGCAGTGGTGCGATCTTGGCTCACTGCAACCTCTGCCTCCCAGCTTCAAGTGATTCTCCTGCCTCAGCCTCCTGAGTAGCTGGGATTATAGGTGCCCGCCACCATGCCAGGCTAATTTTTGTATTTTTAGTAGAGACGAGGTTTTACCACGTTGGTCAGGCTGGTCTTGAACTCGTGACCTCAGGTGATCTGCCTGCCTAGGCTTCCCAAAGTGCCATGATTGCAGGCATAAGCCACCGCACCCGGACTGAGGCTCTTATTAGGAAAAAAAACTAGGCCAGGCGTAATGGCTCACGCCTGTAATCCCAGCACTTTGCAAGGCCGAGGTGGGCAAATCACTTGAGGTCAGGAGTTCAAGACCAGCCTGGCCAACATGGTGAAACCCCATCTCTACTAAAAATACAAAAAATTAGCCTGGTGTGGTAGCATGTGCCTGTGGTCCCGGCTACTTGGGAGGCTAAGCACGAGAATCGCTTGAACTCGGGAAGTGGAGGTTACAGTGACCAAGATCACACCACTGCACTCCAGCCTTGGCAATAGAGCAAGACTCCACCTCAAAAAAGAAAAATAAACTAAAGAAACTAGCAATAATCTTACTGTCCAACAACAGCACACTAAATAAACTGCAGTGTGGCCAGGAGTGACTACCACACTGCCACAGAAAACTAGGCTAGAACCAATCTTACTGAGGGAGAAAAATATTCCTATTCTCTGAAATGCAAGAGAATCAACAAGGCTCTCTTCACTGTGTGCAGTGACCACGAGGAGCTACTGTGCATTGCAGGTAGGTTCCCGCCCTGGGGCAGCTCCGCCTACTGTGCACTCCAGGAGGCACCACGGAGCAAAGTGGCTGTTCTGGGTGTGAGATTGGTCAGGAGGCACCCTCAAAAGACCCTTACTTGCAGATGGGACTCGCACTATCTCCTGGAACTGTGAGGAGAATACCTGTGCTTGGTGGCAAGCGGGACCCAGGACCTATGTGCCCGGCAGACAGGGCCAAGAAGGGCGTCTCTGCCCTCCTCCCATCCTGCAGGGCCAGGGACCTGTGACATCTCCCTGAAGCACCATTTTCAGGTGGTCTTTGTGAGAAGGCAGAGGAGAGATGTGTAGAATAAGGTTCACCTCCTTAAATGTGCATACACTAACCTGAGAATTCCACCTGTGGGAATTTGTCCTATAGAAGTCACGCGATGCAAATAAAAAACATGCCAGGGAGTGCAGCAGAGTGCTATTTATAAAATCCAAAACCAAAAAAATAGAGAAATAAAACAGGAGTTGCATCAGTTGAACATCAAAGATCATGTTCATAACCAAAAATAGATGAGGACGCAGACACCGCAGTGACACATGGTCAAGTGAAAAAGCGCATCCTGCACTCATCACGGGAGCATATCCACAGAGGAAGGGCTCGCTCCCACATGCTTGCTTCGTGGTTTATACTGTCTTATATTTTAAAGAAAGTTTAATACTTGGAAGAAAACAAAATGAGAAAGGAGATTTAATTGAAGGAAATGAACAGAAATGGAGCTGCAGGGGCCTCACCTCGGCCTCGATTTCGTCGTAGAGGAACTGCTTGTTGAACCTGGTGAGCGCATAGTGGGCGCTGTCATTGTACAGGTCCAGGGAGTAGAGCACGTACCTGCAGAGGACAGCAGCAGTGTCACCAGCAGCCTCCACCATGCACTCGCAGCTCTGACGGCCTCCCCCCACCTCAGAAACTCAACTCCATTTTTCACCTCTCACGTAAGGAAAAACCATTTTCACTTCAAACACCACACAGTCCTCCTGAGAAAGCCCGTGGTGGCTGCGCCTGAGGTGGCCGCCACACCCACCAGGCTGCGAGGACGCTTGGGGACAGCAGACGCTCACTCAAGGCCACACACAGACAAGGGCCTCCACCTGCCTGCATCTTCTCACTTAGCAGGCTTTAAAATATTTCACTACAAGTACATAGGATTTTTTTTTTTAACAACAAGAAAATTGGGTTATTTTCTTATTTCAAGAATGAACTCCAAGGGCCAGGCTTGGTGGCTCACGCCTGTAATCCCAGCACTTTGTGAGGCTGAGGTGGGCAGATCACTTGAGGTCAGGAGTTCAAGACCAGCCTGGGCAATACGGCAAGACACTGTCTCTAACAAAACTACAAAAAACTATTTGGGCGTAGTGGTGCACGCTTGTAGTCCCAGCTACTTGGGAGGCTGAGGTAGAAGGATCACTTGAGCCTGAGAGGTCGAGGCTGCAGTGAGCCGAGATCGTGCCACTACACTCTAGCCTGTGTGACAGAGTGAGATCCTGTCCAAAAAAATTGATAGAGAATGAACTCCAGCACTTTAGGTGGATGAGGCAGGAAGATAACACGAGGCCAGGAGTTTGAGACCAGGTTGGACAACATAGCAAGACCCCATCTCCATGAAACACAAAACAATTAGCCAGGTGTGGTGGCGCATGCCTGTAGTCCCAGCTACTCAGAAGGCTGAGGCAGGAGGATCACCTGAGCCTGGGAGGTTGAAGCTGCAGTGAGCTGTGTTTGCACCACTGCACTCCAGCCTGGGCAACAGAGCAAGACCTTGTCTCTGTTGGGGAAAAAAAAAAAAAGAATGAACTGACTGGAAAAGAACAAAGGTGGGCTGGGTGCGGTGACTCATGCCTGTAATCTCAGCACTTTGGGAGGCCGAGTCGGGCGGATCACTTGAAGTCAGGAGTTCGAGACCAGCCTGGCTAACATGATGAAATTCATCTCTACTAAAAATACAAAAATTAGCCGGGCGTGGTGGTGGGTGCCTGTAGTCCCAGCTACTTGGGATGCTGAGGCCGGAGAATTGCTTGAACCCGGGAGGCGGAGGCTGCAGTGAGCTGAGATTGTGCCACTGCACTCCAGCCTGGGTAACAGAGCAAGGCTCTGTCTCAAAAAAAAAAAAAGAAAAAAAAGAAAAAATTACACCAATGGAAGTACATAGACAGCATTAAACATGAAAAAAAAAAAAAAAGAACAAAGGGGAAGGTCCTGGATCCCACAGCTGAGCAGGAGCATGTCCAGCATGGGCCCATGGTTGAAGGCCCGTCTCCCACTGCCTCATGTCTGGACAAAGGCCATGGACAGGGGCAAGGAGGCCCATGCCTGAAGGAGGCCTCCAAGGTGGTTCCAGCTCCTCATGCCACCCTAATGCTGTGGAACCAGCCATCAGAGGCTCTGCCCACACAGATGGCACGGCCATGCCACAGCCACAGAGAGTGGAAGATGACTGTCCTTACCATCTCCTGGGCACCACGAGGGATGTGTGAGGACTGACACACAAGGAACTCAGGGGCTTCCCACTCATGGTGCTCAGAAGACAGACCGGTTGGGCGGCTCCCCAGTCGCTCACCATGAGACACACCCTTTTCCAAACACTTTCCCTTCCACGAACTTCGTATTTTGAAAGACTGACCCTTCCATCTAGGTCCACAGTCCTGATCCCCAAAACAAAGCTGTTCAATCAATACTTCCTTTCCCCACTTCATCTGGGTCAGAGGCTGCGTCACACAAAAGGCCAGGCCACAGGGCTCCTGCAAGGCAGCTCCCGGGCATGGCCACCTCACAGGGCCTGCACTAGGAAGGCCTGGGGAAGGTCCAGGTTCATCCATCTCCCTGGTCCAGGCTGAGTCCCCGGGCCCCAGCCAGCACCCATGCAAAGTAGGAACGTGACTGGTTCTAGTGCCTGAGCTCTCAATTCCAGTCTGACACCAAGAAACTGGTTAGTTACTTGTATCAACCTTTAAAGCTTTACCCCAGGAAACATGATTTCTTTTTTTTTTTTTTGGAGACAGGGTCTTGCTACGTGGCCAGGCTGGCATGCAGTGGTGCAATCCATAGCTCGATGCAGCCACAAACTTCTGTGGTAAAGCAATCCTCCTGCATCAGCCACCACACCAGGCTGTTTTCTCATTTTTGTAGAGACTGGGGTCTTGCTATTTTGCCCAGGCCCAGAAACATGATTTCAAATACAATACTAAAAACAGTCCCGGCCTCTCCGCCACCTCCTCTGAGGACCCCCGGTCACCACACGCAAAGGCTGGAGACAGGCCCGCAGGACACGCACTCCATCATGGACGCCTCCTTCGTCTCCAGGATGTGGTCCGTCAGGATCCAGGGCATGGACATCTCAATGGGGAACTGGATCCTCCTGCCCATGGTCAGCTCCAGGAAGAACTCTCGGAACCACAGCTGCGACAGGTCGCAGCACTGCTGCAGCGTTTCTGGGAGGGTTCAAACAACACCACGTTACCTCCCGCAAGCAAAAACACCCTTTAGCAGAGATGACACAAGGGCCGTGTGCCGGGTGCCTGCTCCTCCTCGCTCAGCCCCAAGCCATGCAGCATGGACATGAGTGGGGAGGGGTCACCGGGGCCTTGCGCTAGGGACAGGACCAGCTAGGCATGGCTGCAGGTAAAGTCACCTCATCAACCCTGTGAGCCCTTCAGTGGGATCCAAGGGGAAAGTGTCTTTTTTTTTTTTGAGACAGAGTCTCTCTCACTCTGTCACCCAGGCTGGAGGGCAGTGGCACGATCATAGCTCACTGCAGCCTTCAACTGCTGGGCTCAAGCTATCCTCCTGCCTCAGCCTCTCAAGTAGCTGAGAACACAGGCACGTGCCACCAACTGATTTTGTATTTTTTATAGAGATGGGGGTCTCGCCATGTTGCCCAGGCTGGTCCCAAACTCCCAGCTTCAAGTGATTCTCCTGCCTTGGCTTCCCAAAGTGTTAGGATTAACAGGTATGAGCCACTGTGTTTTACCTAAAAATGTTCTTTTCAAAAGGAGACATAAAAACAGGACTTCTGGCTGGGCGCAGTGGCTCACGCCTAGCACTTTGGGAGGCCAAGGAGGGTGGATCACAAGGTCAGGAGTTTGAGACCAGCCTGGCCAACATGGTAAAACCCCATCTCTACTAAAAATACAAAAATTAGCCAGGTGCAGTGGTGAGCGCCTGTAATCCCAGCTACTAGGGAGGCTGAGGGAGGAGAATCTCTTGAACTGGGGAAGCGGAGCTTGCAATGAGCTGAGATCACCCCACTGTACTCTAGCCTGGGTGACAGAGCAAGACTTCAACTCAACAAAAAAACAAAACAAAAAAACAAGACTTCTTTACTTTCACTTAGAATAAAAACCAATGTCCAGGCCGCAGCATTAGAGGCACACTCAGGGAGGTCTGGCTAACGCAAAAATGAGACAGATTAAAAGAGCCCACACTCGAACTCCATCCTTCCATGGAGTTAACAGCAAAAGTGGTACTATTTCCTCCAATACCTGCAGCACCCCAGCCAAGACAGCAGGGATCCTGTTCTGAGCAAGAGGTGGACATGGACGACTCGATGAGAACACGGGGCAGACACACGGAGGGCAGAGAGCGCACCCACCGGTGGCAGGTCAAGGTGGCCGGGCGTCACCCAGGATAGGCTTGCCTGGCACAGGGCACCCGCTACCTTCCCCCCACGTCATGGTCTGCAGGGGCCATTTCTGGTATTTAACAATGCCTATGTCTCAACTCAGGCACCAGATTACATTCGCCTGTTTCCGACCCCGCATGGGTTGAAAAGATTTTCTGTTCATGTCGCAGGGCCGGCCCGAGCTCCTCAGCTTATACCCTTGTAGGGGCCACGCCCTGTGGAGCGAGCTCAGGCCAGGGACGTACAGCCACCGCCACAGAGGGCAGGACGAGTCACCGTCTGGGTGCACCAAGGGACGGGGCAGGGGTGGTCAGGCAGGCGGAAGCATTCTAGACGGTGTTAGTGGTGTTAGCACATGCCAGGCCAGATGCTGCTCAGCAGTATCTCTTACCACTGAAATTTATCAAGTGAGTGTAGAAGAATGACTCTCGATGAAATTTTTCTATGTCCAATATGGTGGGCCCCTCAAGGCTACTTCTCAAGGTTTTCTTGGAACCACTTTTGTCTGCAATGAGGGACTCTAGCATGGTTCTCACCATGTAAAGCTGGATTATCCAAGGAAACATTTGTCGGGGAGAAAATATACATGGTACATTAGTTATGCCAAACTCAAAAAGCCCATGAGAGAAGGACTGCTCCGCTACGCCCTGGCCGGGAGGGCCCCGCACCAGCTCCCCGAGGGGTCCAGGTGCCTGTCTATGCGGCCATGTTGCTGCTGCTTCAGGGAAAGAACAACTTGTAGCGGAGCAGTTCGCCTCCGTGCCATAAACATCAAGAGAAACAAATGATGTCTTACCACCAAAGGTTAAAAGGGGTAGGTAGGTGCACGACTGCCTCAGAAACGTGTTAACCGCATGCAAGAGCCTCTCCATGCCCAGAGACTTGAGCTGCCTGAGCAGCTCGGCAGAGCCCAAGGACTCGGCCATGGTGCGCACCAGGTAGAGCTAGACATGGACAGACAGGAGGGAGAGGCAGGAGAGAGACGTTAGTCACTCAACACACACACCCCAGGCAGGGACACGGGACGCACGCAGAGGGAGGCGGGGAGGGTGGCCGGCACCACACACAGGCCGAGGGCCGTCCCCCTGACCCTCCTGCAGAGCCAGCAGCATGCATTGCTGGTGACTTTCCAGAACAGTGGCAGAAGAGATTAAAAGCCTCCAGCAGAGATGAGGGAGAAGACCAGCCCCAGGACGGAGGACAGACGCAGAGGTGTGGATTAAACCGGGTGTGAAAGTCGTGAGAAGCACCTCAGGGAGGCCTGAACACACCAGGAGAGAGGACAGTGGGCAGCTTAGGACCATGACACACGCAAGCAGCACCTCACAGTTTCCCACACCCCATCTACGGTCATTTGCAAACCCAAGGTAAAAATTATACAGACATTCAAACACCCATCAAGAAACACAGAATGAATACAGGACACGTGGACTTGTGCCCACATTTTTGGGATGGGAGTTGAAATGGAGTCAGACTCCTTCTTAGTGCACATGACACATCTGACAATCAAGGCACGACTCGCTCACGCTCCCAACTCACTTGGGTGGGAAACAGAGGAGCAGCAGAAACCACAGGCACCGCTTTCTCTGCCTGAGCAGGCAGCGGGGACTTCATTTAACCCGGGCCTCACCAGCCCCACCCGCTCGCAGCTCAGGGTGGGTCCCCCCCCAGGGAGAGGGTGCAGGCGGGGCTCAAGGGACGAGAACCTGAGTGCTGGAGGGTCCCACGGCGCGGCGTGGCACTTTTATGTCGAAGCCGCTCTTGGGGTCCTTCTCGCCCCGCAAGGCTGGGTCATTGAAGGGCTCGTGCCCCGTCTCCCAGTCACACACGGTCTTCCTGATAGCCTGCAGGACACTGAACACCCCACCAAGTGACCAGCAAGGCCCAGAGGCCGAGACCTCCAGCCTCACAATCACACCATCTCCTCGCCCAGCTACCGGGCTCTCAGAACAGCCCCCATGAAAATACAAATTCCTCTGGGGGCCGTGGAGGGATGTGGTAATGGACCAGCTCAACAGGAAAGTTTAAAAGGAGCCTGCCTTCTGGAGAGTGTTACTACTCCCAGAAGACTGCCCTGAGCTCCAGTTCGCATCTGTTAGCCCAGGGCAGCAGTGAGGTGGCTCTGAGTCATGCTGTGGGCAGGGAGACGGCAGAACACAGCCTCCGCCCGGAGCAGAGCTGGGCCCCACCTGCCTGAAGCTGGCTGTCCCCAATAACCAACAGGGACGTGAAGTCACCCACATGACCAGAGCCTGGCCATGTCTCTTGACGGGTTTGGAACGCAGCCTCATCACCAACAGGGCTCCACCATGCAGAGGCCCCCATGGGCACCATGCATGAACCACAGGCACTGCAAGCCTGGGATAAATGCACCTTGTCCCGGGGTCCTCAGACTCCCTAGACACTCGGCAGCTGACTTACTGTCCATTGTTTGGATTAATAATTGGACCCATGCATTACTTTTAGAGGTAATTCACCAAGAGGGCATCTGAAGGTTGAAGATAAATATATTGAAATCATTTTTGAGAATTTAATGCTCCTGTTGTTTGAATCCAAGTTCATCCGAGAACGCGTGGGCACAGCGGGCACAGGGCATGGGGAAGGCTGACCTCTGGATGACGTTCTTCTTCTTCTTGATGGCCTGCCGCAGCGGCTCCCTGAGGGTCACCTGGGAGAAGTCCTGCAGTGCGGCATAGACGGTGTGCCGAATGGCGTGGTTGAACACGCTCTCCATCCTGCCCATCAGCACCTGCAGGCCTTTGATCATGGCGATCACCTGCGGGGGACACGGCAACAGGGACGGCCCTTCTTAGGGGCGGCACCAAGCCTCCTCTGCCTCGCACATGCCGGGGGCTGCTCCTCCTCGCCCACGGCACCTCTCTTACACCCTCCCGCGTTCGTGCCCTGCAGCTGCCCTGCCCCAAAACGTCTTCTCCAAAGCCGCAGTCAATGGAACTGTGCCCGCATCTGACTCCCCATCAGACCATGAGCACCTGGAGGACAGGGATGCATCTAACTCGAAACACACACGCATCCACCCCAGCACACCCTCCTGTGATGGAATTCAAATGGGAAAGAAGAAAAAGACTCAGGAAAGCAGGCATGATATTACTAGAAAAAGAAGTTACAAGAGGTTGTAGTCCAAATCCCATATTGTTCACAACAAAGGTGCACTAAATTACCATTCACAGAAAAAGCCTGGAAGACTCTGATGGAACACAATTACATGACAAAGAGCTTCCAAAGGAATTCCTGGGACAGAAAAATGGTGCCAGGGCTCATTATTTCCCTGTTTCCAGCCAGTAATTTTGTCATGACAGTGTGCTTTATTACTTTCTGAATAAACAATTGAAGGGCACAAACCAAGCATGACCTTTACAATTGCCTGAGCTTTCTTACTGCTTTTGCAGTTTATAAATATTTCTACAGCCAACTTCACGATAGCTATGTGAGACCTAGAAACCTCTCTGAAAGCAGCAAGTGAGGCAGAGCAAGACACACTTACCCCAAGTCCACCCTGCCGTGTGGACGTCTGACATATAAGACACCAAAGCGGAACATTTAATAGCACCAGTGAAACATAATTCACTTCTTTTTATTTTTTAACTAGAATGCTGTAGCTAAGACTAATACATTTGGGAAAATCTTAACAACCCTTCTTTGGCCAGGCACGGTGGTTCACACCTATAATCCTGGCACTTTGGGAGGCTGAGGCGGGAGAATCACTTGAGACCAGAGTCCAAGTTCAGCCTGAACAAAATGGCCAGACCCCATCTCTACAAAAAATTTAAAAATTAGCCAGGTGTGGTGGCATGAGCCTATAGTCCCAGCTACTCAGGAGGCTAAGCCAGGAGGATCACTTGAGCCTAGGAGTTCAAGGCTGCAGTGAGCCATGACTATGCCACTGCTCTCCAGCCTGGGTGACAGAGCGAGACCCTGTCTCAAAACAAAACAAAAACCCTACTTCAACATCTGAAAATGGTCTTCAGTCCACAGTAATAAAAAAACAAAAAACAAACAAAAAAAAAAACCTTTTGAAATTAAGTATTTGACAGATTCAAAATTAAGGCAGCTCTTTTTTTTTTTTTTTTTTGATACAGGGTCTCACTCTGTTGCCCAGACTGGAGTGCAGTGGCATGATCATAGCCCACTGCAGCCTTGAACTCCCAGGCTCAATCGATCCTCCTGCCTTTGCCTCCTGGGTAACTAGTTCTACAAGCATGCACCACCATGCTTGGCTAAGCATCTTGCTACTCTTATTAAATCCGTTGGTTTGAAGTTTGCTTAGCAAGAACACAAATGTGTTTCCCCAAGACTTCACACAGTCTCCCTCTATCACTTTCTGGTTTTATTCACACCTTTTGAGTTCCTCATTATGGCTTTATAAACAGCCTGATTCATGGGTAAATGTAGATGTGTCTGACAAGTACTTGAAACACGGCTTATATGATTTTGGTGCTTTTCTTTTTCATGAAATTTTCAGGTGGAAAAGTTGACAGTCTGCTTTTAATTCATCCTTCTATAATGTAAAGAATTTCCAAATAGACTGTTTTCATGTAAGACTCATGGTCTATATGCAATTAAAATAATGAAAATTTTAGAAAGGAAACAGTCTGGAAGAAAACGCACTCAGCTGCTCAGCGCCGTCTCTGTGATGGTGCCGCAGGCACTGTGCCTTCCTAATGCCATGCTTGTGTTTTCAGCACGCTTACTTTGGAAAATCGTTTGATGATTTTATATTGTTTTTCCAATCAACAAAAAAGAAAAGTTCTATTTAAAAAAACCAAATGAGGAAAAACCCATTTAAGTGAACATAACAATCCTACATATTCACACTTACAGGAAGAAGGAAAAGGCAAGTTAACAGCAAACTGAGAGCTTTAGATGCATGCATTAGAAAACTAAAAAGGATAAAAATCATAATACTTATCAAACATTCATCACTAATTTATAGAAAACAGCAAAATAAACCCCCCCAAAATAGAAGAAAAATAACTAAAAGCACCCGGGCGCAGTGGCTCATGCCTGTAATCCCAGCATTTTGGGAGGCCGAGGCGGGCGGATCACGAGGTCAGGAGTTCGAGACTAGCCTGACCAATATGGTGAAACCCCGTCTCTACTAAAAATACAAAAATTAGCCTGGTGTGGTGGTGCACACCTGTAGTCCCAGCTACTTGGGAGGCTGAGGCAGGAGAACTGCTTGAAACTGGGAGGTGGAGGTTGCAGTGAGCTGAGATGGCGTCAATACACTCCAGCTTGGGTGACACAGCGAGACTCTGTCTCAAAAATAAATAAATAAATAAATAAATAAATAAATAAATGCATGCAACAATTAATGAAACAGAAAACAAGTGTATAATCAAGGGTGATCAACAAAGACAAAGCTGTTCAGTAAATAAATAATAAAACTGACAAATGCTCAGCAAGAATAACAAAGAAAAAAAAGAGAAGCAGGCCAGGCACGGTAGCTCACGCCTGTAATACAAGTTTGGGAAGTCAAGGAGGGCAGATCACTTGAGGTCAGGAGTTCAAGACCAACCAGGCCAACATTGGTGAAACCCTGTATCTACTAAAAATACAAAAATTAGCCAGAAGTAACTTGAACCCAGGAGGTGAAGGTTGCAGTAAGCTGAGATTGTGCCACTGCACTCTAGCCTGGGCAACACAGCGAGACTCTGTCTCAAAAAAAAAAAAAAAAAAAAAGACAGAAGCACGAATTACCAGCATTAAGAATGAAAAAGGGGACATTAGCAGTTTATAGACAGATTAAGAGATTATGAAAAAATACTGTCATAGGATAGACAGAGGTCAATGGGATAGGATTAAGAGTCCAGAAGTTAACTTAACAATTGATTTTCAACAGGGTACCAAAACAATTTGATGGGGAAAGATCATCTTTTCAACAAACAGTACTGACAACTGTATATGCACATGCGAGAGAATCAAGGTGGACCCTTGTGCAGGAAAGGGTTAACTCAGCAGGCTGGGGAGAATGAAACTCCACACATCCCCAAGAAAGGCCCATCTTCAGGACTGGCTGAGGTCATCCCAGGAACCAGCTCTGAACCTTGGGAGTGTCCTGCCTAGAGAGTATGTTTTTGTGTGCCTGGGGCCCAGGGCCTACTGCTGTACCAGTCTGACCAATCTCTGCTAACAAGATGATTAATAGTGACCTCTTGTATGTGTTTTGAGGACCTAGAGTCTGAGTAGCCAAGGTCAGCCACGTGACTGGCCCCCAGTAAAAATCCAGGACCCCAAGGCTCTGGGGATCTGCCCTGGTGAGCCACACTTTGCGTGTGCTGTCACACATCATCGCTGGGAGAAATAAGCATGTCCCGTGCAATTCCACTAGCAGGCACAGCTGGAAGTTTACACCTGTCTTCTCTGGACTCCACTCTTGTGCCTTTTCCCTTTGCTGATCTGACTCTGTCTTTCGGCTGCAAGGAGTCATAACCTTCAGTGCAACAACTACCAAGCCCTGTGAGTCCTCCCAGCCAGTCAGGGGGATGGAGGGTGGTCTGGAGGGCCCCTGACACAACCTTGTCACACACTGTATAAAAATCCACTCAGAATGGATCATATATTTAAATTAGGTTTAAGTTAGGAGCTAAAACTATAAAACTTTTAGAAGAGGCTAGGCGTGGCGGCTCATGCCTGTAATCCTACCACTTGGGGAGGCAAAGGCGGGCAGATCACCTGAGGTGAGGGGTTCAGGACCAGCCTGGCCAACACGGTGAAACTCTGTCTCTACTAAAAATGCAAAAGTTAGCTGGGTATGGTGGCGCATGCCTGTAATCCCAGCTACTTGGGAGGCTGAAGCAGGAGAATTGTTTGAACCTGGGAGGCAGAAGTTGCAGTGAGCCGAGATCATGCCACTGCACTCCAGCCTGGGTGACAGAGCAAGACTCTGTCTCAAAAAAAAAAAAAAAAGGCTTTTAGAAGGAAACACAGGAGTAAATCATCATGACCTAGGTTACACAATGATTTCTTAGATATGACGCCAAAAGCATAAGCAACGAAAGAAAAACAGATAAATCAAACATAATCAAAATTAAAACCCTTTGTGTCTCAAAAGACTCCATTAAGAAGCTAAAAGGACAATCATAGAATGGGAGAAGATACTGAAAATCCTATGGCTGTAAGGAACTGATATTTAGAATGTATAAGGAACTCTTACAACTCAATAATAAAAGCGATAACCTAATTAAAAATGGGCAAAGGATCTGAAGTGACATTTCTCCAAATAATGCACACTAATGGCCAACAAGCACATAAGAAGACGTTTAACATGCTTAGTTGTTAGAAAAACGCAAATCAAAAGCGCAATGAAATGAGATACCACTTCACACCCACTAGGATGGCTAGAATCAAAAAGACATACAATAACAAGTTTGGTGTGGATGTGGGGAAACTGGAGCCCTCACTTACTGCTGGTAAGAAGGAGAAATGGTGCTGCCACGATCTGGTAGTTCCTCAAAAGCTAAATGTGCCGTTATGATCCAGTAATTGCATTTCTAGCTATACAATCAAAAGAAATGAAAACCAGCATCTTCACAAAAACCTGCACATGAAAGGTCACAGAGGCTGGGCATGGTGCTCACCTCTAATCCCAGTGCTTTGGGAAGTCAAAGCAGGAGGATCACTTGAGCTCAGGAGTTCAAGACCAGACTAGGCAACATAGTAAGACCCCATCTCTACAAAAAATTTAAAAATTAGTCGGGCATGGTGGTATGTGCCTGTGGTCCCAGCTACTTGGGAGGCTAGGGAGGGAGGATTGTCTGAGCCCAGGAGACTGAGGCTGCAATAAGCCATAATCCTGCCACTGCACTCCATGCACTCCAGCTGGGTGACAGAGTGAGACCTTGTCTCAAAAAAAAAAAAAAAAAAAAAACAAGAAAAAGAAGTTCTCAACAACTTTATTCATAATAGTGAAAAGGTAGAAATAACCCAAATGTCTCATCTGATGGATGGATAAATACAATGTAATATATCCATGTAATGCAATATTATTCAGCAATAAACAGAACAAAACAGTGATACCTGTGTGAACCTTGAAAATTATGCTAAGTGGCCTGGCACGGTAGCTCACGCCTGTAATCCCGGCACTTTGGGAGGCCAAGGCAGGCAGATCACCTGAGGTCAGGAGTTTGAGACCAGCCTGGCCAACAGGGTGAAACCTTGTCTCTACTATAAATACAAAAATTAGCCAGGCGTGGTGGTGGGTGCCTGTAATCCCAGCTACTCTGGAGACTGAGGCACAAGAATCGCTTGAACCCGGGAGGAAGAAGTTGCAGTAAGCTGAGATCGCGCCACTGCCCTCTAGCCTGGGTGACAGAGCAAGGCTCCATCTTAAGATAAAAAAAAAAGGAAAATTATGCTAAGTGAAAATTATGTTTTGTGAAAGCCAGTCACAAAGGGCCACATATGGTATGATCTACTCATATGAAATGCCCAGAATAGGCAAATCTATAGGGTCAGAAAGCAGGGTGGTAGCTGCATAGGGTTGAGGGAGGGAAGAATGAAGGGTGACTGATAATGGGCTGGCATTTCTTTTTGTTCTAAATTTGACTGTGATTGTACAACTCTGTGAATGTGCTGAAAGCACTGAATTTTACACTTCAAATGGGTGAACTGTATGGTTACGTGAAAAAAGAAAAGCTTCTACCAAAATAAGATGAGAATTTACTATGAAAAATCTTATGTCAAAAAATTAGAAAATTTTGGCTGGGTGCAGTGGCTCACACCTGCAATCCCAGCACTTTGGGAGGCTGAGGCAGGTGGATTGTCTGAGCTCAGGAGTTTGAGACGAGCCTGGGCAACTTGGTGACACCCCGTCTCTACCAAAAATATAAAAATTAGCCAGGTGTGGTGGCATGCACCTATAGTTTCAGCTAATGGAAAGGCTGAGGTGGGAGGATTGCTTGATTCCAGGAGGCTGAGGCCAAAACAGTGAGCTAAGATCATGCCACTCCACTCCAGTCTGGGAGACAGAGCAAAACCCTGTCTCAAAAAAAAAAAAAAAATCCCCCCAAAACAACTCAATAAAATAGTGTAGTATTTACACGTAACCTATGCACATCCTCTAGTATGCTTTAAATCATCTCTAGATTACCTAAATCCCTAACACAATGTAATGCTATGTAGTTATTATACTGTACTTTTTAACATTTTTATTACTTTTTAAAGCTGTTGTAGTGTTATTTTTTCTTTCTGAATATTTTTGACCCAAGGTTGGTTCACAGAGGTGGAACCCAAGAACACTGAGGGCCAATTGTATGAGACGTCTGTCAATTCTCCCGTCATGATCCATAGGATTGTTCATATCCTGATTAAAATCCTCATTGTGGGATGCGAAAAGCTGTTTCTAAAATGAATATGAAACTACAGTGGGGAAGAATAGCCAAGGAAGTCTAGAAGACAGAAAGACGAGCTTTCCCGGACACGGTAGATGACTACAAAGCTACAGAGTGGTGCTGGGATACAGACAGCAACTGACACTGGGTTAGAGCAGAGCAGAAACAGCCACACATGCGTTGTCACGTGACCGGCTACAAAGGTGGCAGCATGAGGGTTGGACGGAATTGTTTCAAAAATGAACTTCAGGTGCATTTCGCATCTCAGTGTGAAAGCAGAGTGAAGTATCCAGAAAGCAATGCAGAATACCTTCATGACCTGAGAGTATGCAAAGATTTCTCAAACAGCACAGGAAAAGCACAGCTAATGAAAGAAAAGATACCGGTTGATGCTGGAATGAAGAGCTGCCCATGGAAAGGCTCTCGAGGGGAGTGCAGCGCCTGCCTCACAGGAGAGCAAGACAGCTCTTCTCTCTCAGCAGGGGCCACATCTCTTTCACCTCCCGTCCCTGCACCCGACACTGCTCTCCATCCAGAGGCAGATCCAGGAGTCCAGATTCGCACACAGGGAGCTTCAGTGCAGACCCAGGACCGACAACCACTGTTTCTCTAACGCGTTCTACTCTGACTACTCTGCCAGATGGAAAGGGGTGCCCACACAGAAGCAATGAGTAAACAGGCAGTTTTGTTCATGTTTTTGTTTTTGACAGAGAAGACAGTGTGAGGCCAGAGCAACATGAGGAAGAGCGAGCGGCCAAGCATCCTCACCTCCACTAGGGCAAACTTCTCCTCGCTGGTGTAGTTGTAGCGCGTGGCGCGCTCATACTCTTCGGCACTGTCGGGGCAGTCCTTGTTGGAGTACTTGTCGGTGGGGTGCACAAGCTTCCAGGAATACTGTGGTGGCCGAAAGAGCAGAGGTGTTCCATATTGCATGCAAAAAGCCTGGCTTCTGGTCTGACTCACACAATGGTGGCCAAAGCCAGGCCAGCCTTCAAACCTTTGCTGCATTCTGAAAGTCACACATGAGGGCGCACATACCATCCATCTCCACAGATGGACCTGGCCCTGTAACCTCTCGTTTAAAAAACCTACCTGGCAAAATGGCCTGGATAGTGAGTGCTGAGTATCTAAGACTCTAGGCATTTCATATCATTTTAAAAAGGATTCTGGGCCAGGCACGGTGGCTCATGCCTATGACCCCAGCACTTGGGAGGCCGAGGTAGGAGGATCACTTGAGCCCAGGAGTTCAAGATCAGCCTGAGCAATATAGTGGGGCCTCATCTCTACAAAAAGTAAAATAATAAATAAGTAAATAAAGATTTTGCCTTTCAAATGACCATGTACTCTTCCAATTTGATGATTTTTATGTGATCAAAATAAATCACAAAAGGAAAACTCTTTCATTACTTACAGGTATCCAAATCTTTATATGGCACCAGAAATAATTTACTAATGTTCAACAAAAGATATTGAGACATTGATGGCTGGAGCTCCAAAGAGAAACTGTTATCTTAAAAATGCGGGGCATGAAGCGACATTAATGGGTACAAATGTACAGTTTGATATTAGAAATAAGACCTAGTGTTAGATAGATCAGTTAGGGTGACTATTAATTAAAATTATTTATGGTACATTTCAGAATAGATAGGGAAGAACTCGAATTTTTCTGGCGTAAGGACAAATATTTATGGCGATGGACATCCCAAGCACACCAATTAGATCTTTGCAAACTGCATGACTGTATTAAATTATCACATGTATCCTGAAACTATGTAACCCTATTATGCATCAATACAAGTAAATATTTAAAGCAAAATAAAATTTAAATGAAAAAATGAGACTTGGCCAGGTACAGTGGCTCACGCCTGTAATCCCAGCACTTTGGAAGGCTCAGGCAGGCAGATGGCTTGAGGCCAGGAGTTTGAGATGAGATCAGCCTGGCCCACACGGTGAGACTCTGTCTGCATAAAAAAAAAACAAAAAACAAAAAACTAGGCCAGGCGTGGTGGCTCAAGCCTGTAATCCTAGCACTTTAGGAGACTGAGGCGGGTAGTTCACCTGAGGTCAGGAGTTCAAGACCAGTGTGGCCAACATGGTGAAATACCGTCTCTACTAAAAATACAAAAAAATTAGCCAGAAGGGGTGGTGGGCGCCTGCAATCCCAGTTACTCAGGAGGCTGAGACAGGAGAATCGCTTGAACCCGGGAGGCAGAGGTTGCAGTGAGCCGAGATCACGCCATTGCACTCCAGCCTGGGCAACAAGAGCGAAACTCTGTCTCAGAAAAAAAAAAAAAAAAAAAAGTAGCCGGGCGCCGTGGTGCACACCTGTGGTCCCAGCTACTTGGGAGGCTGAGGTAGAAGGAACACTTGGGGTGGGGGGGTCAAGGCTGTAGGGACTTAAGTTTGCACCACCGCACTCCAGCCTAAGCGACAGGATGAGACCATCTCATAAAAAGAGAGACTTAAAGAAAATCACAATGGTACAAATTTAATTCTATCAAGTTTTTTTTTTTTAAAACGAGGCCCTTCATTTATTACACACATAAATGAAATGTACTTAAAATCACCTTGGAAACATTTCTATTGATAGATATTCTCGTCTTTCTAGGGCCAAAGATAAAAAGCCCAAAGACCAAAAGTCAATGTGAATAAAGTGCCCGAGGCAGCTTTGGAGGGGTCTGGGGTCGGGGACGGGGCCTACCACTTCCATCACGTGCGCGCTCCACTGCGACAGCAGCTGCAGGCCCTGCAGCGCCAGGTCGAAGAGCTTGCGGTACTCCGCGTCCGTCTTCTGGGCCTCCTGGCGGCCCGAGCCCGTGACCACCTGCACAAGGCGGGCACAGGCCCTTGAGAAACCAGCGCCCCCACCCCGGGATCCACCCTGAGAATCCACCCCGAAGTCGCACGCGTGAAAATAAGAAATGCAGGAGGCCAAGGCGGGCGGATTACGAGGTCAGGAGATCCAGACCATCCTAAAACGGTGAAACCCCGTCTCTACTGAGAAATACAAAAAAAAAATTAGCCGGGCGTGATGGCGGGCGCCTGTAGTCCCAGCTACTTCGGAGGCTGAGGCAGGAGAATGGCTTGAGCCCGGGAGGCGGAGCTTGCAGTGAGCCGAGATGGCGCCACTGCACTCCAGCCTGGGCGACAGAGCGAGACTCCGTCTCAAAAAATAATAATAAATAAATAAATAAATAAATAGAAAATAAATGCTGTGGGTGCTGGACCCTTCTCCCGGGAAAATGGCGGCCAAGGGCGTGCTGCTGAGCACAGAGCAAGGGACAGGCCGCTGCCACCGCCACCGCCTGGGGGACCGCAGGCCGGGCGCGGGGCTGTAACACGCGTGGGCTTGGCGCACTTCCACTAGGCTGGGGAAGGGCAACACACAAGTCACGTGGGTTTGCTTCTATCAAATAATCACTCCCTAAATTTAAACACGTGACCTATGGGGAGGAAGGGACACCATGGAGAAGGCAGGCTTGTTTTAATATACCTTTTTATAGATGTGATATTAGAACCACACAAATATTTTATATAATTAGGACACAGAATTAAATGAGATCGGAAATGCAATCCCTAAAAGTCAAAAGCAAAATGAAACAATGGCGGGAACCTGCATGGAGTTCACAGCATGACCACTGAGAGGACCCTGAGCAGCTCTAAACACCATGGTGTGACTTAAAATCCTGAGTGAGGGGCCCGGTGCGATGGCTCATGCCTGTAATCCCAGTACTTTGGGAGGCCCGGGCAGGTGGATTGCCTGAGGTCAGGAGTTCGAGATCAGACTGGCCAACATAGTGAAACCCCATCTCTACCAAAAATATAAAAAAGTAGCTGGGCGTGGTGGTGCATGCCTGTAATCTCAGCTACTCAGGAGACTGAGGCAGGAGAATTGCTAGAACCCAGGAGGCAGAGATTGCAGTGAGCCGAGATCCCGCCATCGCATGCCATCCAGCCTGGGCAACAAGAGCAAAACTCCATCTCAAAAAAAATACTCTGAGTGACAAGTTCAAGGGCAAAATCACCTGCAAAACAAATCGTAAAACAATTTCTAGTCACTGTAATTAGTAGTGCTGGCATTGCTCTTTTAAGACTAGATTATGGCTGGGCGCGATGGCTCATGCCTGTAATCCCAGAACTCTGGGAGGTTGAGGCGGGCAAATCACAAGGTCAAGAGATGGAGATCATCCTGGCCAACATGGTGAAACCCCGTCTCTACTAAAAATACAAAAATTAGTTAAGCATGGTGTCGTGCGCCTGTAGTCCCAGCTACTTGGGAGGCTGAGGCAGGAGAATCGCTTGAATCCGGGAGGTGGAAGTTGCAATGAGCTAAGATCACACCATTGCACTCCAGCCTGGGTGACAGACAGAGACTCTGTCTCAGGAAAAAAAAAAAAAAAAAAAAAAGGCCAGGCACGGTGGCTCACGCCTGTAATCCCAGCACTTTGGGAGGCCGAGACGGGCAGATCACGAGGTCAGGAGATCGAGACCATCCTGGCTAACACGGTGAAACCCCGTCTCTACTAAAAATACAAAAAAATTAGCTGGGCATGGTGGCGGGCGCCTGTAGTCCCAGCTACTCAGGAGGCTGAGGCAGGAGAATGGCATGAACCCGGGAGGCAGAGCTTGCAGTGAGCCGATATCGCACCACTGCACTCCAGCCTGGGCAACAGAGCAAGACTCCGCCTCAAAAAAAAAAAAAAAAAGACTAGATTATGACATAATGACATAAATCAAATTATGCTGGCGTCATTCACCAGGATGTTCAGCTTTCAGAAAAAAGAAAATCAACAAACCTAAAGTGGAATCACTTTAAAATTGTACTCAGAGGCCGGGTGCGGTGGCTCATGCCTGTAATCCCAGCATTTTCGGAGGCCGAAACGGGTGGATCACCGGTCAGGAGATTGAGACCATCCTGGCTAAAACAGTGAAACCCCATCTCTACTAAAAAAATACAAAAAAAAATTAGTCGGGCGTGGTGGTGGGCGCCTGTAGCCCCAGCTACTCGGGAGGCTGAGGCAGGAGAATGGTGTGAACCCGGGAGGCAGAGCTTGCAGTGAGCCGAGATTGCGCCAATGCACTCCAGCCTGGGCAACACAGCAAGACTCCGTCTCACCCAAAAAAAAAAAAAAAAAAAAAACTGTACTCAGAAAAAAACTGATTTGTTACCTTAGACGATGCCAGAGAACCAATTACAGTCAGATGCCACCTAAGGATGCTCCAGTCAACAAGACCACATACATGATGGTGGGCCCATAAAATCTTAATGCAGTGGAAAAATTCCTACTGCCTAGTGATGTTTTGATGATCCTGACCCTGTGTAGGCCTAGGCTAATGTGTGTGTTTGGGTCTTCATTTTTAACGAAAAAGCTCAAAAGGAAAAAAACAAAAACTTTTTAGTAGAAAAATAATTTATAGAATAAGGATATAAAGAAAAAATATTTTTGTACAGGTATACAATGTGTTTGTGTTTTAAACAGTGTTAATTACAAAAGCCAAAAAGCTCTTTTTAAAAGTAAAAAGTTTATAAAGTAAAAAGTTACAGTAAGCTAAGGCTAATTCATTATTAAAGAAAGAAAAAGCCTTTTAAAAAATTTAGCACAGCCTAAGCACACAGTGTTCATAAAGGCCATAGCAGTGCACAGTAATGTCCTAGGCCTCCCACTGGCTCGCCACTCACTCACTGACTCACCCAGGACAGCCTCCTTGTCTGACATGCCCAAACACTTGCCAGGGGTCTGTGTTAGAAGCAGCAGGTGCCCCAAGATACCTGGACTACTGGGTTGTCAGTTAGTTTGGTTACATGATGACTGGTAACCATGGAGGGTGGGGGACGGGGTGCTCATCGTCCTGCAGTGGGTGGGGCCAACATCCACAGAGTTGTCCCCGCTAAGGTTAATGGTCCTCCTGAGACCCTTGACGGACTAACCAGTCCAGCAAAGCAGCCTGCGTATATGCCCTAAAACCCGCAGTCCCTGCCAGCAATTTGCAGCACAGACATGCCAGCAGTGCTGGCTCAGAGTCAACCTGGGTGAGTGAGGAGAATGGGAGTGACCAAAATGCTGACATGGCAAACCCAGCTGCAAAGCTGGAAGGAACTGAAGAGAAAGCACCTGTTCTCTGCACCCAACTCTAGGCCCACCTCCTGGATACATGGACCCAATGCCCCTGGGATGTCTCCTGACAGTCACCCAGAGGCTCCTGCTCACCTCTGGCCTCAGGACTTCTTCCTTTCTAGGCTTACAGGGGCCCCAGGTCAGAATCACTCTTTCTTTTCCCAGTGTCCTCCCTTCTCCAACCATCTTTCGAGTTGCTTGGAATCACAGCACTAGACTAGGAAATGCCACTTAATCAATTAATTATCTCGTCTCTGTCCTTTCTCTTGGGATCCCTATAATGTTTTTCTGGGGAAAAAAAAAAAAGCTTTTTGTACAGCTGAACAGAGAGAACACTAATTTCACTGCCTTGTCAATTATAATGGGTGCTTCTGAAGTACAGTCATGCACCACATTTGGTCAATGACAAGCATATAGAATGGTGGTCCCATAAGATTATAATACTGTCTTTTCACTGTACCTTTTCTATGTTTAGATATGTTTAGATACACAAATACATACCATTGTGTTACAACTATCCAGTCTTCAGCACAGCAACGTGCTCCATAGGTGTGTGGCCTAGGAGCCATCAGCTGTACTCTGCAGCCTAGCTGTGCCACAGGCTGTACCATCCAGGCTAGCATGAGGACACGATGACGTTCCCACAATGATGAAACTGCCTAATGACACAATTGTCAGAACCTGTCCCTGTCATTATGTGACATATGATTGTATCTGGTAGTAAACTGTTTTTCAAAGCAATTAAAACTAAGATTTTGGTGCAAACACACACAGGCGACCCTCGGGTGCCTGTGCGGCTCCAGGTCGCGGGGCGCACCTCGCTGTTGCTGTAGCGCGCCAGCTCCGAAATGAAGCGCATGTGGTCCTCGCGGATCTGGATCATCTGCTCACAGATGTTGTACTGAGGGCTGCTGCCGGAGGATGTGCACGTCCATCTGTGCAGAGAGAAAGCACCCGCGTTACCTGTGGAGGCGCCGGCAGGCTACAGCACTGGGGCAGCTCAGGACGCCTGTTTGGCGCCAGAGCCACATAAACGGCTTTTACGTTTTTAAAGGGTTGTTTAAAAAAACAACACAGAAGCATATCCGATGGAGACTACCTGTGGCCTGTAAAGCCTAAAATATTTGTTGTCTGTCTTTTACTGAAAAGGTTTCTTGACCCCTGAGACTGAGGTGCAACTTCGTTTGTCAAAATCATGGCTGAATGGTGACCGCAGGTTGGCTACGGGCACAGTGCTTGGCAAAAGTCAATGAAAGCCTCCCCTGGGGCTCAGATGGCTCTGTAGAGTCTGCAGTGGGGAGGAGTGCCTGCCAGCATCTGGAACTGTGCTGAGGATCTTTATAGTTCTTCACAGACTAAGATGGTACACAGTTTAGGATTTAGGGCCACATGGTCTGCAGATGTCACATCTGACACACCGTCAGTCTCTTCTTTTTTTCTTTGAGGCAGGGTCTTGCTCTCTTGCCCAGGCTGGACTGCAGTGGTACAATCTCGGTTCACTGCAACCTCCACCTCCTAAACTACTCAAGAGATCCGCCCACCTCAGTAGCTGGGACTTCAGGCATGTGCCACCATGCCCGGCTAATTTTTGTATTTTTTCATAAAGTCAAGGTCTCACTGTGTTGCCCAGGCTAGTCTCAAACTCCTGAGTTCAATTGATCCATCCACCTTGGCCTCCCAAAGTGCTGGGATTACAGGCGTGAGCCACCATGCCCCACCCTCTTCTTTTTTTTAAGACAACCTTTTTAAACATAAAGACTATCACCCAGCACTGTCCAATAGGAATCCCTAGGATGATGAAAGTGTTCTGTATCTGCGCTGTCCAACACAGTAGCCACTAACTATCGAACATTTCAAACATGGCTGTCATAAGGAAATTAAAATTTCAATTGTATTTTTCAATAAACTTAAATGTAAATAGCCACATGTGGCAAAGGCTACAATACTGGACATTTAGTTCCAGGCTGAGAATGTTAACAGTGTTATCTCTAGACAAATAAGCAGGATGTTTTAACACCGCACAATGAGGACACTGCCGAAAGCTCAAACCAGGCAGCTTTCCTCTCCTCCTACCGAGATTTATTTTCCTCGTAGTGGGCGCTGGTCTTGATGTATCTTGCCAGTTCTATTTGCATGTCCCCAAATAGCGGAACCACCTGGAGCTGCTGTATTCAAAGAACAAAAAAATAGAGTCATTATGTATATTTAGTCACCAAATACATAAGCACAAGGAAACTGACTAATGCTAATAATTACTTTGGTTTGAATGCTACCTCTGCAAATGATTCACTACAAAAAAAACTAAGTAACTTCTACATTCGCTTTGACAGAAACAAAATACAATTTAAAAACCAACATCTATAAAAACTATTCAAATGTTAAAATTAACCTACCATGTTGCTAGATCCACAGTCATAAAAAAAAAAAATCAACTGCATTTCTTTCTTTTTTTTTGAGACAGAGTCTCTCTCTGTTGCCCAGGCTGGAGTGCAGTGGCGTGATCTTGGCTCACTGCAAGCTCCGCCTCCCAGGTTCATGTCATTCTCCTGCCTCAGCCTCCCGAGTAGCTGGGAGTACAGGCGCCTGCCACCACACCCGGCTAATTTTTTGTATTTTTAGTAGAGATGGGATTTCACTGTATTAGCCAGGATGGTCTTGATCTCCTGACCTCGTGATCCACCCACCTCAGCCTCCCAAAGTGCTGGGATTACAGGCGTGAGCCACTGCGCCCAGCCTTTTTTTTTTTTTTTTTTTTTTTTTTTTTTTTTTGAGACAGAGTCTCACTCTGTCACCAGGCTGCAATGCAGTGGTGTGATCTCGGGTCACTGCAACTTCCACCTCCAGGGTTCAAGAGATTCTCCTGCCTCAGCCTCCCGAGGAGCTGGGACTATAGGCAAGTGCCACCATGCCCAGCTAATTTTTTTGTATTTTTAGTAGAGACGGGGTTTCACCGTGTTAGCCAGGATGGTCTTGATCTCCTGACCTCGTGATCCACCCGCCTCGGCCTCCCAAAGTGCTGGGATTACAGGCATAAGCCACTGTGCCCAGCCAACTGCATTTCTATATACTAGCAACAATCAGAATACAAAAACTTAAAGAGAAATACTTTGCAACAGCATCCAAAAAAATATGCATGAGTAAATCTAACAAAAAATGTGCAAGACCTCTAAACAAAAGTAGTACCCCAAAAATTCTAGAAAAAGTTCTTGATAAATGGAGAAATAGATCATGTTTGTGCCTAGGAAGGCTTCAAATTTTTTAAATGTCCATTCTCTCAAAATGGATCTATAATCAATCCCAGTCAATATTCCAGAAGAAAAAACATGGTTTTGGGGGATAGTGTGTGTAAATCAGGAAATCAATTCTAACATGATTTCCAAAGGTGAAGGGATGATGTCTGAGACTATCCTGAAGGACAAAACTGGAAGACACACCCTTCCAGATTAGGAGTCCTGTTAGAAAGCTCTAACAATTAAGGCAGTGTGGCCCTGGAGCAGGGATGCAGGCTTGTGGACAGGACAGAGAACGTGGACAGAGCCACAGACAGATTCATGACCTGAGCAGCACTGCAGAACAATGGGCTTTGCAATAAATGGGCAGGCCCAACTGGGGAGCCATACTGGGAAAGATTCAAGGACGCGAAACCCCTACCACCTACCACGCACAGAAGTCATTTCCAGGGGGATTAGATCTAGGTGAAAAAGGAGACAGAATGCTTCTAGAAGCTAACACAGCAGAAATGTCTCATGAGCTGGATGGCTGCAAAGATTTATTTAGGTGGACACTAATGAAAAGATTCATATATGAGACTATACTAAAATAACGAACTTCTGTTCAGCAAATGACACCATCGAGAACGCGAAAAGGCTACTGGAGAAAGGAGGAGGAAGGGAATATACTGGTCAAAGCATACAAAGTTTCAATTCCGCAGCACAGGTAAGTTCTGAAGACCTCATCTATGGCACAGTAGCTATGGTTAATAACAATGCATTGAATGCTTAAAATATGCTGAAAGAGTAGATCTTAAGTGTTCTCATCACAAAATAAAAAAAATGGTGTGTTAGGTAATGGACATGTTAAATTAGCTTGAATTCATCATTTCACAATGTGTATGTGTATCAAAACATCACACCGTATACCATAAACATACAATTTTTACTTGTCAATTACACCTTGATAAAGCTGGGAAAAAGTGAAAGAGTAAGCCTCTTAGGGGAGAATACATGCATATTAAAACGTAAGGCCAGGTGCAGTGGCTCAGGCCTGTAATCTTGGCACTTTGAGAGGCCAGGGCTAGAGGACTGCTTGAGGCCAGGAGTTCGAGACCAGCCTGGGCAACATAGGGAGATCTCATTGCTACTAAAAGTTTAAAAACTAGCCAAGCGTGATGGCAAGCACCTGTAGTCCCAGCTACTTGAGAGGCTGGGGTGGGAGGAATCATCAAGGCCTGCTACACTCCAGCCTGGATGACAGAGCGAGAGCCTCTCTCAAAAACAAAACAAAACAAACAAAAAAACTCACTTGTGTCCAACAAAGGACATGTATCCAGAATACATAAAGAACTATAAATCAATAGGGAAAAAAGAGCAAAAGACTTGAAGTGGCACATCATACAGGGAACATGCTAATAACATGGAAAGCCATTAGGGAAACATGAACGAAACACTAGCCAATAAAATCTCAATGCTGTACACATCCTCAGGATGTCCCCCCACCCCAAAAAAGACAGTGCTAAGTACTGATGTGGCACCAGCGGCGCGTTCTCTCACTGCTGATGGGAACACAGATCAGGACAGCTGTGCTGGAACGTCATCAGGCTGCAGGTAACTACTAACACTGAAAACAGATCCGCCCTGCGACCCCCAGTCCCTCTCCTGGGTATGCACCCAACAGAGGACAGTCGACCAGAGCTGCACTGTTTGGACGTGCCAAAACTTGGGAACATCCGAGAGCCCGCCAGCATCGGAATGGATAAGTTACGGTGTAGTCATCAGATAGAAAACTACACCACAACCGAAAGCTACAAAGTGTAGCTACGGGCTTCCTCCAGGATGCACCTCACAAACAAGAGGCTGGTGACAGCAGCTGGACGCAGAAGAGTACAAATAGCACAATTACATCTGTATAAAGCTCCGCCCAGGCAAAACCAGCACAGGGCAAAAGGAAAGAGAAAGCGCGGTCACCTCTGCAGACGGGAGAACGTGCGTGCCCCAGACTCCACCCAGCCCCAGCGTTTCCTGATATAGATCACGGTCACACAGGGGCTCACTTCCCCAAAATTCAAAGTGCACACAAATCAATAAAAACATTGATCTAAAAACATGTAACTCACCTTGAAGTACTTGTCAATTTTGGATAAGTTTATTCTTTTCTTGGCATCTAACTTATAGATGTTACTGACACTCCCATCCATCAGGTACAGACCAAATCCCATGACCTGAAAAGCCACAAAATGAATGATGCAACAAAGCTCAGAACTGCGAATTTCACTACCCATAAGGACCTACGCTGTTGCAGCTGACGACTTTGAAGGCACAATTTGAAATAGATCACAAAGATCTATCTTTAGACTGCTTGTCTGGTGAAATGCATCATTTTATCCTCAGTGAAGCTGGGATACAAAGCGGGGCTGGGCTTCCAGGTCAGTTGCTAAAAGCGGAAAAAACAAATCCTCTACCCTAGCCTAACCCAAGCGGTAGGGCTATTCTAGAGCTACTAGGTTGGTGCAAAAGTAATTGTGGTTTTTTTTGCCATTAAAAGTAATGTCCAATATGCAGCCACATGTAACCAGTTAAGTTTCGGTGTATGCAAACTAAAAAATTTTTTTTTGAAATGGGAGTCTTGCTCTGTCACCCAGCCTGGAGTGCTGTGGTGCCATCTCAGCTCACTGCAACCTCTGCCTCCCAGGTTCAAGCGATTCTCCTGCCTCAGCCTCCCGAGTAGCTGGGATTACGGGCGCCCATGCCCACCACGCCTGGCTAATTTTTTTTGTATTTTTAGTAGAGATGGGGTTTCACCATGTTGGTCAGGCTGGTGTAAAACTCCTGACCTCAAGTGATCCACCCACCTCAACTCCCAAAGTGCTGGGATTACAGGCATGAACCACCGTGCCCAGTCACAAACTAAAAATTCTCAACGTGGACTAGCCACCTGCATGATCCAGTGCTCCACAGGGGCTCATTGGCCAGGGCTCCCACACCAGCTGGTGCAGACACAACGTTTCTGCTGTCACAAAGCACTCCGTGGACAGTGCTCCCCTGCTCAGGAGGAGTCTGGGGGCTGGGCTGGCGGGACACCCAGCAAAGGGTCCCCCAAGGCCACCGTGCAGAGGTGGAGAACAGAGCAAAGGGAACAGCGGAGCTGCCGCCCATCTTTCCCGTGAGAAACGCAGATGGAAACCTTCCTAATTTGAACAGAATAATAAAGAATATGGTGAACCAACAAAAGGCTACTTTAATTATGTGACACAAGGTATCAAAGTCCTAGGAATCACATGCTTGACAAGTAGAATCTTGGATAACTTCTGTCACAAAGCAGCTTAAAGGCTGGGCGTGGTGGCTTATGCCTGTAATCCCAGCATTTTGTGGGGGACAAGGCAAGAAGATTGCTTGAGCCCAGGAGTTCAAGGCCAGCCAGGGCAACAAAGTGAGATCTCATATCCACAAAAATTCAAAAACTTAGCTGGGCATTGGTGCAAGTGCCTGTGGTCCCAGTTACTTAGGAGCCTAAGGCAGAAAAATCACTTGAGCCAAGGAGGTCAAGGCTACAGTGAGCTGTGTCCGCACCACTGCACTCCAGCCTGGGTGAAAGAGCAAGACCCTGTCTCAAAAACAAAAAAGAGGCTGGGTACAGTGGCTCAAGCTTGTATTCACAGAGCTTTGGGAGGCTGAGGCAGGAGGGTCCCTTGAGCCCAGGAGTTTGAGAACAGCCTGTACAACATGGCAAGATTCTCTCTCTACAAAAATTTTAAAAATTAGCCAGGCGTGGTGGCGTGCACCTGTAGTGCCAGCTACTTAGGAGGCTGAGGTGGAAGGATCACTTGAGCCCAGGAGGTTGAGGCTATAGTGAGCTGTGATCGTGCCACCGCACTCCAGCCTGGGCAAGAGCAACACCCTGCCTCGAGAATAAAACGAAAAGCAGCTTTAAAAAAAAAAAAAAAGCTGAGAATCCTTGACCCGGACCTCCTGGCCAGCATCTTCTCCCAGGGTGTGTGTGTGACACACTCATGGGGTGTGTTGAGAGCCTGTTGTGCAGGCTGTGTGCAAGGGCAGGACGCTGTTCACACACATGACAGCGTGCAAGTAAGACACAGCTGTCAAAAGGATTCTAGATAAAGCACAGCCTATTGATGAGAGTAAGGCTGTCCCTCGGCAGTGCCACGGGCTGGTGTCCCCACACACGTACTTTGAGAAGCATGTGTTTCTCACTGGGCGTCAAATACATCCTGTTCTCGTAGTAATCCACACACAGATTCACGATGTCTGCCAGAAGCTCTTCGTAGCCAGAAATCACTTCGAGCTGCTGCTGCAGAGACTGAAACACAGAGCAAGAGATTCATGCATGGGTCCGGTGCCCGGCTGGCTGCTTGGCCCATCAACCTGAGTGTGCAAACACCAGCCTTACCTGTGTGATCTTGTTATGATTGGCCAGGAACATGGACAGATTCTGTGACTCCTGGATGGACTGTGGATCTGCCATTTTACGTAAAAACTGAGCGGCCCTTTGAAAACAAAAAGAGTTCATCCCAAAATGCACCAATGTGCCACGTTAAAAAAAAAAAAAAGGCTGGTTTGAGTGGGATCCCTTTCCCCTACAGTCATCTGCAGAAATGTGGGTCAATCTCAGAAGCCAGCTATGATTTCAGCCTTTTCAGGTGTCTCTGGCCCTGAACTCCGGGTCAGTCTTCTGCCAACTTAGACGTGTCTTGCACAGCCCGGGACAGCTCTCCACCCTGCTGGTCACAGCTGACGGGCTTCCTGCAGGGTCCCTGCACACTGGCCTCTGCCCTACACTGGTGGACACCCACCTCATCTAGGGGGCACAGGGCTCCTGGACCCCGAGTCTGAGAAGGGCCACCGCCATCTCCGTGACTCCCACAAGCCCTGCCATGAAGCTGGCCCGCACTGCTGAGGTTCTCTGCTGGGAACCCTCTGGACCACACCTCCCCAGGCCACCTCAGGGACCACTGGTGCCAAAGGTCCTGAGACAGAGCCCTAGCCTGCCACCAATTTGTAGCTACACCCGTACAGTAAGGCCCAACAATACAATACCGCCCACATAAGGATAGGTCTGTGCAACCCAGAACCTTGGAGGTTTAGTTTTAAAAGTTACCAAGGCAAAGGCTGATAACCTACACCAACATTCACTTTCTCCCCTTCCTCCTTAGGAACGAGCCCTGCATTTCTGTGGAACACACATTCCAGGGAGCCCCACACATTCCATGTGCCTCGCCCACCCTGCAGCCAGCTGTGGCCATGTGACCAAGGACTAGGCCATGAGATATAATGCAAGATACTGACAAGCACTCAAAGTTTACTCATAAGGAAGCATGGAGCCCATCTTTCCCCCTTTCTGCCTGCTGACTGGAATGGAGAAATGACAGCTGGAGCTTAAGCAACCATCTAGGACCAGGAGGCAACACCTGAAGCGGAACCACAGGACCACAGGAGCCTTGGGTCCCGCAGAGCCTCGATCAGCTGCAGATCACCCAATTCAGGACTTTTCAGGAGACAGAGAAATAGACTGCAATCTTTTTAAAGCCACTGTTATTTCCCTGGGCTTTAAACAATTGCATACAGTTAAACCTAATATTAACTGATAGAGTAACATTCCTTGCCTTTTTAAACGTTTCCAGGGCAGGGCATGGTGGCTCATGCCAGTAATCCCAGCATTTTGGGAGAAGGAGGCAGGCAAATCACTTGAGGTCAGGAGTTCAACACCAGCCTGGCCAACATGGTGAAACCCCATCTCTACTAAAAATACAAAAATTAGCCCGGTGTGGTGGCTCACACCTGTAATCCGAACTACTCGGGAGGCTGAGGCAGGAGAACTGCTTGAATCCAGGAGACGCAGAGGTTGCAGTGAGCCAAGATCGTGCCACCACACTCCAGACTGGACCAGTGAGACTCTGTCTCAAAAAGAAAAAACCGTGTTTCCTTTTTTTTAAAATAGACACAGGGTCTCAGTCTGTCACCCAGGCTGGAGTGCAGTGGTACAATCACAGCTCACTGCAGCCTCTACCTCCTGGGCTCATGTGATTCTCCAACCTCAGTGTCCCGAGTAGCTGGGACCACAGGTGCATGCCACCACACCCGGCTAGTTTTTTTTGCTCTTGTTTTTTTAGAGATGGGGTCTTGCTATGTTACCCAGGCTGGTCTCAAATTCCTGGGCTCAAGTGATCCTTCTGCCTCAGCCTCTCAAGGTGCTGGGATTACAGGTGTGAGCCATCGCACCTGGCCATGTTTGCTTTATTGATTTGAGTAGTTGCTGAGGTGATGGGTGGGGAGACTAAGGAAAGGGTCAAGGATACTGTTTTCTATTTTCTTCAAGCCTAACCATAACCATATGAGTTATCTTGGCATTGACACTTAGAAAAGGTTATACTAGTAACTACCAGCAGGTGCCAAAAGAGCTAGGTGCATGTGTGTGTGGTGGGGGTCTTGGGAGGGGTGGGGGTGATGGTCTGGAAAGGTGAACCAACAGGGGTCCCAGACAGAGGTCAGAGGAAGAGGCAGCAGTAAGAGCTACGGAGCTGCCCCAGGCCCACTCTTTGGTGCTCAGGGGAACCTGGAGGTGGTGAAGACACTGGGGAAGGGCACTGCTGGAGGGGAAACCCTCCTTCCCCCAGCTTTGCACACAGCAGCCCCATCTGTAAACTGTTTTACAGACTAGGCTTTAGAATAAAGGTGCTAATGCTAAACGGAAAAAAAAAAAAAAACACACACACACACACAACTTTTAAATACTTTTAAATATTGAAAACCACCTCCCCCATTTCCCTGACAAAGCCAAAACGGCAGCTGAGAAGGCTGCTTAAAATCACACAGCGACTGGGTTGGGCGGCTGGGACCAAGAGCCCACTCCAACCAGTGAGTCTCGATGCTAGAATCCCATAGATGCTGTTATCAAACAGGGACCCTTCAGACTTCCGCCCCAACAGGGGCTCACAGGTCAACTCCAGAGACCTTTCTCTAGTTCTGAAGATCTAGACTTCTGTGCAGAGCTGATTTTAGGTGATCAATGGAACACTGCATTATTTCACATGAATGAGTCTTAAAATTCTGCCTGACCTAGCTTGACTCCTACTGCTGCCTCATTTTGTCCCAAGTGGGTTTTTTAAATAAAGACATAGCAACAGTTGTATGATTTAAAATGCAACATAACTAGAGCATATTCAGATGCAAAGTAAGGTCTCTTCGAATTTAATTTTAGAGCTAAGATGCCTTAGTTAGCAGAGGAAATTGAAATTAGCATCTCATTCCAGCAAAACATGTCTTCAAAAGCACTGAGCACAGACGAAGCAGAGCAAGAGCATTAGCAGACAGCGCGCTGAGTGTCACTGAATGCCGGTCGGCAGCGCGCCGAGTGTCACCGAATGCCCGTCAGCCACCCACTGCCCCACACTGCTCCAGAAGCGCACACCGGGCCATGCCTGCCTCTTCCGCTCGTCTTGCTAGCCTCTCCAGAGGCTAGCTTCTCCAGAAGCTCTCTACATCCAGAAAGAAAACCAGGGAGAGGACCTGGAAGCACCGTGTGACCCCGAGACACCCTGTGACTGTGCATGGGCCACGTCTGCATGTTGCTGGGATGGTGCTCATGTGCCGGGGACCCCTGCTGGCGAGTGACCGGCACTGAGGACTGCAGCCCCAACGCCCAAGGTGGGCTGCAGAGGCCACCTGCCCCCTTGCCAAGATGCTCCCTGAGCCAGATGCCTGTGCTCTGTGAGCTAGGACTACATCTTGTGTATGTCTGTCTTCCCAGGGGCTCGAAGGTCCTCCGTGACATTTAAGGACAGCCAGGGCAAGAAGAGCCTACTCTAGCTGTGCAAAGCCACGATATGAACTTATCTGCTGGCTCCCCTCACCTTATCCCTCGGAGCAGGTGCTCACACAGCCCTGACACTGAGACATAGCTGCTGCCTATCAGAAGTGACGACTTCAGCACACAAAGACGCACACCTGCTGTGCACAAAGCAGGCCACTGAGCTGGGTGCTCTTGGGAGGGCCCGCGGTGCGCGAGGCCAGCGCTCACCTCTTGTACGCTGAGTGGTCGTTCTTCACACTGCACTTCATGTTCTTCAGCTCATCCAGCACAGCGAACATGTTGATGAACTTGCCCAGTGTGATCAGGTAGGCTTCTGACACGAAGTCCTTCCTCCTCTCGGCGTGGCACAGGCGCCTCACCTCCCCGCAGAAACGCTCAATGGCGTTTCTCTGTGCAGAGGAAGCAGGAGGGCAGAAAGCTGCAGGTCAGTGAGGAGCCAAGCCCATGTCCCTGCTTCAAGCACCTGCAGTCACTGCTCCTCGATGAGAAACGATCTGCCCAGTGAGGCTCCAGGCCCAAGTGTTTACAATGTGGGCAACTAGACCCCTTCCTGAAAGCAGCTCCCACGGCCTGCTCTGCACCATCATTACTTGACTTGCACTTTACCAACTACATCACTGAAGTAACAAAATCTTGCTGATTATTCCAGCAAAATTACTGAGCAAAATGCTCCAATAAAACGCCTGTAAAATTCAGATGCTCTAACTTTCAGAAGTGAAAAGTGGGAGAGATTTTTTTCCTCTTGGTAACTTTCAAGGTAAAACAAAAATTCATCTCCTAGTTAGTTCCATCTCCTCCCTTTGCTGAAGGACACCATCATAAAAAATCTGGATGTTTCCAAAATACTTCTTTAAAAAGCAGCAGGCCCCTTCCATGTGGCTACTTCTTGCCTAACCAAGGCCGGGGCGAGGACCACCAGGAATGGACAGTCAAGGGTGAGGCTAACGGCAAGAAAATACCTGAAAGAGCAGACGAATCAAAAGTACAAACTGGCCAGGCGTAGTGGCTCACACCTGTAATCCCAGCATTTTGGGAGGCCAAGATGGGCAGATCACCTGAGGTCAGGAGTTCAAAAGCAGCCTGGCCAACATGGTGAAACCCCGTCTCCACTAAAAATACAAAAATTAGCTGGGCGTGGTGGCAGGCACCTGTAATCCCAGCTACTCAGGAGGCTGAGGCAGGAGAATTGCTTGAACCTGGGAGGCGGAGGTTGCAGTGAGCCGATATCACTCCATTGCACTCCAGCCAGGGTGAAAGAGCAAGACTCTATCTCAAAAAAAAAAAAAAAAAAAAAAAAAAAAAAGTACAAACTGTCAGAAAGTCAAAGCATTGTACTTGAAACTGACAGAAAGCAGGCTCCATGAAGGAAACACAAAATCGCTCTCAGAGAAGAGAAGTGAACCACAAAAGGAGCATTGATTCCGAAAGGGCATGACGAACTTTAGACTGTCAAAGGCTTGGTCCCTTTTGTCTCAGAAACTGGTTGCTTTAATTTGCAGGCACTCTGTTCAGGGTGTTCACAGTGACAGCGATGGGTAGGAAGGGGTCAGCAACCCACCCCTCGGTGTCACACCCCCCAGATTATTTGCCATTTTACCTGGAAGTACATGAAATTCATCAGTTTTGTGACCTCAGGCTCCAGAACCTCCACGGTTTTCTCATAGATTTCCACTCTGTTAGGCTGCTCGTTACATTTCACCTGGGAATAAAGAAACAAGGATGACATAAGAGGCTTCGATCCAGCCAGAAGCAGCCGCTGGGCTTCTAGAGCTAGTGATCCCACCCTGCTGTGGGGTGAGAACCGGGAGGAGAGTGGGCCAGGCATGGCAGGGGCAGGGGTGTGGTGTGGCAGGGGCCTGGCAGGGTGTGGCTGGAGGGGAAGAGCCAGGCGAGCGTGGCACCTGTGGGATGGCCCGGGAGCAGCTCCTCCAGGTGTACAGCATGACAGCATATTCTTGGCCCTCCTCCAGCATCTCGTTCTGCAATGGAACACAGGGCAAATCAAAGGCAGGCAGGGGAACTAGCATGAAAAGCAGATGCCAGTTGCTAAAATCCAGACAAAACGCCACGAACTATCCTAAGCACCGTGGCCTGTGTGCCAAGAGACAGCTGCCAGAAGCTAGTGATGCTGAGGTGCGGCGCTAGGGGCCACAATGACCACCCAAAACACCCCATGGCTTCTGCAGGCGAGAGGGGTGTCAGTGACAAGCAGGCATCTCTGAGGGGTGCCACAGGCGTTACACCTTGGCTCCACCCAGCCCTCAACAACCTGCTGGCCATGAGACCTGCAGTTGGGAACACAGAGGAAGGGCTCAGGGCAGACGCCCTGCCCAGTGTGAGCACACACAGGATCCCCATGGCGTCCTCACCAGCTCACAGGGCCTCCCAGTCCCAGAGAGGGACTAGAGGCAGGGCTGCCAGCCCCAGGTGTGCAGGAGGAAAAGTTAGGAGCACGCCCACGGCACTTAAAATCTAGGTAGAGAGTTCATGGGAAGAGCACTGTCATCACTGCTGTAAAACTGCTTTTGCTTTCCACTCTTTAACATCGTTTCCTTTGGTAAAAATCAAATAGATGCTCTTAAATCTAGCCTTTATTTAGTGAGATGTTCATCACAGTATTTTTTTTTTTTTTTTTTTTTTTTGAGACGAGTCTTGCTCTGTCCCTCAGGCTGGAGTGCAGTGGCCCGGTCTCAGCTCACTGCAACCTCTGCCTCCCGGGTTCAAGTGATTCTCTTGCCTCAGCCTCCCGAGTAGCTGGGATTACAGGTGTGCACCACCATGCCTGGTTAATTTTTGTATTTTTTTTTTTTTTAGTAGAGACAGGGTTTCACCATGTTGGCCAGGCTGGTCTCGAACTCCTGACCTTAGGTGATCTGCCCACTTTGGCCTCCCAAAATGCTGGGATTACAGGCGTGGGCCACTGTGCCCAGCCTACAGCATTTTTTTATTATATGACATAAAAGAGGAAATGAAGTAAATGCACAAAAATAGTTGAATTGTGGACATTTACAAAATGGTTTACGTAGCCATTAAGGATTGCTTTGTCTAGCATATTTTCATGGCATGAAAATATTCTTGTCCAGGTGCAGTGGCTCAGGCTGTAATCTCAGTACTTTGGGAGGCTGGGCGGGCGGATTCCTTGAGTCCAGGAATTCGCGACCAACCTGGGCAACATGGTGAGACCTCGCCTCTACAAAAAATCCAAAAAAGTAGATGGGCATGGTGGTGTGTGCCTGTAGTCCCAGCTACTCAGGAGGCAGAGGTGGGAGGACTGCTTGAGCCCAGGAGGTTGAGGCTGCAGTGAGCCCTAATCACACCACTGCACTCTAGCCTGGGCAACCTGAGTGAGACTATCTCAAAAAAAAAAGAAAACATGTTCATGAGATCATTAAAATGCAGAACTAGCTAGGCGTGGTGGCTCATGCCTGTAATCCCAGCACTTTGGGAGGCTGAGGTGGGCAGATCACCTGAGGTCAGGAGTTCGACACCAGCCCGGCCAACATGGTGAAACCCTGTCTCTACTAAAAATACAAAAATTAGCTGGGCGTAGTGGTGGGCGCCAGTAGTCCCAGCTACTCGGGAGGCTGAGGCACAAGAACTGCTTGAACCTGGGAGGTGGAGGTTGCAGTGAACCAAGATCGTGCCACTGCACTCCAGCCTGGGTGGCAGAGCAAGACTCTGTCTCAAAAAAAAAGCAGAACTATAATAACAATGCAATTCATTTATAAATCTAAATCTCATATGGGCATATACCTGGTGTGTGTGGGTGCAGATATGGAGAGGGAATGAGCATTAATAGGGCAGGCACACCCTCGAAACGCTGACAAAGGTTTTCTCTGGGCCAGAGACACTGAATTTTCAGAAACAGCATGTATTGTTTTTATACTAAGAAAAGCAAAGACTGTCTTAAAAATACAAGGCATTTCATTCATTTTCTTCTCTTTTTCCTCACTGCATAGTCTATTGGGATAATACCAAAAAGTATACATCTGCCCTTCAAACACGCCCTTCTCTGCAGAGAGAAACAAAGACACACCGCAACATTACCATGCTAGAGTGGACGGTGGCTTGTTCAATGTATCTTGCGATGCCAGTAACAAATGCATTTCTGTCTTCAAAGTTAGTGTTGAAATTTGGCTGAAGGAAAGGAAGAGAAAAACATCATGTGGGGTCGGAGCACAGGCTGTACGCCCCGCAGCTGCTGGGCACCCACCTGGTAGAGCAGCGAGGATGGCGGGGGCTCGATGCAGGGCTGCTGGTCAGGCAGAGGCAGCTCCTCCAGGAGGTCCACGTTGGACAGCGCATCCTCCAGCGTCACCTGGGCCGCCATCCTGGGCTGGAACAACACATAAGGACCCCTGTTTTGTGAGGAGAAGGAGGGGACACCCGACAAGCTTCGAGGTTGGGTACCCAGGCCTCTAACCCCTTCCCGCTCTCCCGAGGGCACTGGACATGGCTGATGCGGGCATGATCAGTCCTTGGGAGTCGCACGTCTCTCTCAGGGCACGCGGGCCAGCAGGCTGGGAGGCCCTGTGCAGCTTATCCTTCCACACTCACTGACAGCAGGCTCTCCTGGCCTCCAGGAGGGTCACAGTGTGGGGGACATGGTTCCCGCCATCCTTCCCACCATGGGGGCCGCCGTCCTGAGTTGCTGGTGCTGAGGACTCTCTGGAGGGTCTGACAACCCCCTCAAAGTGCTGAAGGGGCAGCGCCTCTCCAACGTCACATCCGCCCAGCAGAGCCTCCCTAAATGCAGCCACCTCCCAGGTGGTGCCTCCAAACACGCTAGGGCCTGACATGGAAAAGATGAGCGCCCTGCCACCCAACACCAGCTGTCTAGCTGCACAGACAGGCTGAGATTGCAAGGAGTATGGGGCTGCCGCAGGGGACAGAAAGTGCCACACCGCAGCTGGAGCAGAGGTGCAGAAATGAAGGCAGACATCATCTAAACACACCTTCAGTGCCAGCTCCAGGGAGAGGGGGCAATCTGCCTTCTGCTGAATGTGCTCCAGTCTCAAGGGTACTCAGGAGCAGCTCTGCCCTAGGATGGGACCAGGGGCAGCTGAGCCACATTCTATGAAGGAAAGAGCAGCAGGTGGCCTGGAGGAGACAATGAACAGAAGGAGCCCCAAATCCCTCCTCCAGCACTGGCGCAGGCATGGAGGTGCACAATGGAACGGGTAGCCGGACCCAGTGCACTGGAGAAGGGAAGCTCCAGGGACCCAGGAAGCCCCAGTGGCAGTGTGGAGAGGAAGCAGCTCAGAAGAGCCAGCCGACAAAATTGCTCACGAGCTTCAAGCCCATCCTCAAGCTGCAGGGGTGTGGATCTGATCCTCTTCACACCCCAAACCCTGAGACCACAGCCAGACACCAGCGGCACACAGGGGGCAGGTCCAAGCGGCAGTGCAGGGGGCTGTGAAGCCAGAATTGACATGGAGCTGCCACCCACTGAAGGCAAGTCAGAACCACAGCCCAAGTCTCCTCAGGGTGTTTGCTTTCTAAAATAAAAATGTCAACATCCTCCTAGGATTTTAACAAGACCCAGATCTCATATCGTAACATCCAACCATCCACTTACAGCCCAGATTACTCAGCACACAAAGAACGAGGAATGTATGAGCTCCTACAGGAAAAGACAGTCAACAGATGCCAAAATAACACAGGTGTTGCAATTATCCACCCGACTTTAAAGCAACTACTGTGCTATGAAATGCTCTAACGATCGTAACACTCCCAAACTGAATGAAAAAATGGAAATCAGCAAAAGGCAAACAAAACAAGATGTAAAGAAGAACCAAATGGAAATTTCAAAACTAAAAGACACACTACTGAAATGTTAAAAAAAAAAAAAAAAAAAAAAAAAACTCAGGAAAGAGTCAGTGAACTTGAAAATAGAGCAATGTAAGTTTTCTAATCTGAATACCAGCGAGAAAAAAGATTGAAAAAATTTTGGGGATCTTCGGGACAAGAGAGGTCTAACATCTGTGTCATGAGAGTGCAAAAGGAAAAGGGGAAACGAAGCAGTGATGAAAAACAGCTGAAAAAAAATGACAGAAAACACCCTAAATTTGGAGAAAGTCTTTTGTCTACAGATTCAAGAAGCTCTATGGATCCCAAACAAGACAAACAAGAAATCCACACCCAGACACATCACGGTCAAACTGCTGAACACTAAAGATAAAGGAAAACGGATCTTGAAAACAGTGGGAGAAACGATGCCTAGCAGAGCACAGAGTAACAGTGGGAGGGTCGTGGATTCCCCCCAGGGACCAGGCAGGCCAGAGGGCGGGCACAACGTGCCTAAGCCTAAAGCGGGGACCAGGCAGGCCGGAGGGCGGGCACAATGTGCCTAAGCCTAAAGCGGGGAGGTGCCAACTTGGGAACCTCCCTCAAGAGGAATATGTCTTCCAGGAAGGAAGGTGAAGCCAGGACGTGGGCAGAGGAGGAAAATAAAGAGCATGCTGGCCAGCGGTTCAGGCTGACAGGAAGGGAAGTGGCAGGAGGCGTGGGCCACGAACCACGAAGCAGAGGCAGTAGGCAGGGTGAGCGGCGAGGGCGCAGGACACACAACGACCCCACAGCTCTTCCAAAGTGCTTGGCGGTTAAAAGCAAAAATCAAAGTACTGTCTGATGGGCCTTTCAGTGTACATAAATGTAAATTACACAAATACATAACATGTAAATTATAAAATATTTCTAGATATATAATTGTATAAATCATATAAACAAGACAACTGTAATATAAAAGGGAGAGGGGAAACCTGGATGGGGTAAGATTTCTATGTCCCACTAGAAGTAGTAAAAAGCAGACTTTTCAGATCCTCAGCAGAATGTGAAATGTTAATAAGCATGGACTTCGAAATCCTTAGAGCAACCACCGAAGAAAGCTGTACAGCCAGGCGCTGCAGTCCCAGCTACTTGGGAGGCTGAGAAGGGAGGATCGCTTGAGTCCAGGAGTTCAAGGCCTGCCTGGGCAACACAGTGAAATCCTGTCTCTTTTAAAAAAAGAAAAATTAAAATACTTTTTAAAAAAGCTATCCAAAGCAAAATAGATAACATATAATTTAGAATAAATTAAAACAGAATACTACAATATGTTTTTAAAAAACCTAAAAGGAAATAGAGCAATGATAAAGATAGTGATCTAACAGAAGTCAGATAATAAAACGGTAGACCTGAATCGAAACACATTGATAATTACACTATCATAATAATCTAAAAACACCAATTAGAAGAGGTTGTCAGAATAGATAAATAAAATCCTAACCCAACCATATGCCATCTACAAGAACTGACTTCAAATATACTGATACAGGTAGGTAAGTCGAAAGCAAAAGGGGAAAAAGGTGAACCAGGCAAGCGCTGGCCAAAAGGAAGCTGGGGTGGCTATGTCAGCACCAGACCCAGCCAGCCTCCGAGCGAGGAACTCATCAGAGAGAAGGAAGGGGTCAGCTCTAGACCCAGCCAGCCTCCAAGCAAGGAACTCATCAGAGAGAGAGAAGGAAGGGGTCAGCTCCCCAAGGAGCCAGAACAACCCTCAATGTGAATGCACCCGGCCAAAAAGCTTCCTTCACGTTACACCAGGCAAAAACTGACAGAGCTGGAAGGAGAAATGCCATAGCCACCCCTGAATCTGTTTCACTTTCCGCGATTTCAATGACCAGAGGTCAACTGCACTCCAAAAATATTAAACGGAAAACTCCATTCACAAACACTCCATAAGTTTTAAACATAAGTTTTAAACTGTGCGCTGTTCTGAGTAGGGTGATAAACTCTCAGGCCGTCCTGCTCCTCCCACCCAGGACACAAACCATCCCCTTGTCCAGCGTGTCCACGCTGTATGTGCGACCCGCCTGTGAGCCACGCAGTAGCCGGCTGGGTCGCCAGCATGGGACTGCAGCGGTATGGCCAGGCTGGTGGTGAAGGTCAGCAGCAGCCTAAGGCTGCATTGCAATGCCTCCGCCGCCCACCTCACCGCCATCTCACGGCGGGCACCAAAGGGCGAGAGAGAGAGAAGAGACCACGTTCACGTAACTTTTATGACAGTATATTGTTACAACCGTTCTATTATTATCGTAATCTCTTACCGTGCCTAATTTACCAATTAAAGTTTGTCACTGGTATGCAAGTACGGAAAAACATAGACTACGCAGGGTTCAGTACAGTCTCCAGGCTCAGGCATCCACGCGGGGTGCTGGGCCGGTTCCACAGATACATGGAAACAATTGCAGGCCAATCCCCAATGGCGGCTGGAGACGCCACCCATTTTCTCAGGAACTGACTGGAAATCAGGGAGAACAGAGGCACCGGCCGCACCGCCAGCCACCTGGACCTCCCCAACACGTAAGGGAACGCCCCTGACCACAGCGGGTCACTGCTGCATGTTCCTCACTAGAAATCTACGTGTAGCAGAAACTCTCGTCCACTTCCCTCTACATCACAGCTTCCTGTTCCACACACCTCAGAAAGGAGCAGTGCAGGGCAGCCCGGCCGGGTAGGTGCAGGGTCCAGCCCCAGCGCCGCCTGCAGAGCCAGCGTGGGGGGCCTGCCCTCAGTGTCCACGCAGGCACCTCAGGGTGATGTCGCTCGGAGGGGCCAGGCTGCCTGAGGACATGCCTCGGCCCCATAGGGGCTGCCCGTGTCCTGCGGCTCCAGTCCAGAGTCCCGCAGTCTGCCCTTTCTGCGACCTGAACCCAGATAGTGCCAGGAGAGGCCTGGGGGCGTGTCCAGTCATGCCCGGGCCCCACGCGGGTCAACGAGAAGACAGGTCGGACCGAGCACCCTGGGAGGCCACACAGCCCACATGGCAACAGCCCCTGACCCCGCGCAGCACCCACAGGGATTCGCCTTCCTCCCCAGCCTCTGCCCAGGAGAGGCCAAGATGACCCCATGGTGGAGGAGGGTGGGGAGGAGCGCCCCAGACAGGCTCAGGGGAGAACTGCTCGTGCGTCAGCTGTGATCCACAGCAGGGACCACTGATGTCGAACCCACGGAAAAACACCAGATGCGCAGCTCCTTCCAAGCCAGTGCTTGCAGACTTCTTTCTTTGTATAAAAATAACAGTATTTATGTGGTCAATGGAATGTTAGCCTTAAAAGAAAGGAAATTCTGACAAGTTACAACATGGTTGAACCTTAAGGACCTTAGGCTAAGTGAAATAAGCCAGTCACAAAGGAAAAAACGCCGCATGATTCCACTCATATGAATTACCTAAAGCGGTCAAACTCAGAGACAGAAAGGAGAACAGTGGTGACGGGGCTGCCTGCGGGGCTGGGGAGTTGCTGTTTAGTGGATACAGAGTTTCGGCTTGGAAAGATGAAACGCTCTAGCTGGACAGTGGTGGTGGTTGCAGAATAAGGTGAAACGTACTTAACGCCACTGAGCTGTACACTTAAAATAGTGAAGATGCGGGAGGACACGGTGGCTCCAGCCTATAATCCTGGCACTTCGGGAGGCCGAGGCGGGTGAATCACGAGGTCAGGAGTTCGAGACCAGCCTGGCCAACATGGTGAAACGCCATCTCTACTAAAAATACAAAAAAATTAGCTGGGCATAGTGACAGGCGCCTATAATCCCAGCTAGTCAGGAGGCTGAGGCAGGAGAATTACTTGAACCCAGGAGGCGGAGGTTGCAGTGAGCTGAGATCGCGCCGCTACACTCCAACCCCGGTGACAGAGTGAGGTGAGACTCCATCTCAAAAAAAAAAAAAAAAAAAAAAAAAAAAAAAAAAAAAAAAGGTGAACATGGGCTAAAGTTTATGTTACGCATATTTTACTACAATCAAAAATAGGCTCCCTCTCCCTCTCTCCCTCTCTCCCTCTCCCCTTTCTTCGGTCTCCCTCTCCTTCTTTTTTCAGTCTCCGTCTGTTGCCAAAGCTGGACTGTACTGCCGTGATCTCGGCTCGCTGCAACCTCCCTGCCTCGGGCTCCTGTGATTCTCCTGCCTCGGCCTGCCGAGTGCCTGGGATTGCAGGCGCGTACCGCCACGCCTGACTGGTTTTTGTGTTTTTGGTGGAGACGGGGTTTCGCCGTGTTGACCGGGCTGGTCTCCAGCTCCTGGCCTCGAGTGATCTGCCCGCCTTGGCCTCCCGAGGTGCTGGGATTGCAGACGGAGTCTCGCTCACTCAATGCTCAATGTTGCTCAGGCTGGAATGCAGTGGCGTGATCTCGGCTGGCTGCAACCTCCACCTCCCAGCCGCCTGCCTTGGCCTCCTAAAGTGCTAAGATTACAGCCTCTGCCCCGCCGCCACCCCATCTAGGAAGTGAGGAGCGCCTCTGCCCGGCCGCCCCGTCTGGGAGGAGGTGAGGAGTGCCTCTGCCCGGCCGCCCCGTCTGGGAGGAGGTGAGGAGTGCCTCTGCCCGGCCGCCCCGTCTGGGAGGTGAGGAGCGCCTCTGCCCGGCCACCACCCCGTCTGAGAGGTGAGGAGCGCCTCTGCCCGGCCACCACCCCGTCTGGGAGGTGAGGAGCGCCTCTGCCCGGCTGCCCGTCTGGGAGGTGAGGAGCGCCTCTGCCTGGCCGCCCCGTCTGGGAGGTGAGGAGCGCCTCTGCCCAGCCACCCTGTCTGGGAGGTGTACGCAACAGCTCCGAAGAGACAGCGACCATCGGGAGCGGGCCATGAGGACGATGGCGGTTTTGTTGAAAAGAAGGGGGGATGTGTGGGGAAAGGAAGGAGAGATCAGATTGTTGCTGTGTCTGTGTAGAAAGAGGTGGGCATAGGAGACTCCATTTAGTTCTGACTAGGAGAAATTCTTCTGCCTTGGGATGCTGTTGATCTATGGCCTTTCCCCCAGCCCCGTGCTCTCTGAAACATGTGCTGTGTCAACTCAGGGTTAAATGGATTAAGGGCGGTGCAAGATGTGCTTTGTTAAACAGATGCTTGAAGGCAGCATGCTCTTTAAGAGTCATCACCACTCCCTAATCTCAAGTACCCAGGGACACAAACACTGCAGAAGGCCGCAGGGTCCTCTGCCTAGGAAAACCAGAGACCTTTGTTCATGTGTTTATCTCCTGACCTTCTCTCCACTATTATCCTATGACCTTGCCACATCCCCCTCTCCAAGAAACACCCAAGAATCATCAATAAATAATTAATTAAAAAAAAAAAAAATCAAAATTGAGGCCGGGCGTGGTGGCTCACACCTGTAATCCCAGCGCTTTGGGAGGCCGAGGCGGGCAGCTCACGAGGTCAGGAGATCGAGACCAACCTGGCTAGCATGGTGGAACCCTGTCTCTACTAAAAATACAAAAGATTAGCTGGACGTGATGGCGCCTGCCTGTGGTCCCAGCTACTCGGGGGGCTGAGGCGGGAGAACTGCTTGAGCCTGGGAGGCGGCGGTTGTGGTGAGCCGAGATCACACCACTGCACTCCAGCCTGGGTTACAGAGTGAGACTCTGTCTCAAAAAAAAAAAAAAAGAATCAAAATTGAATCACTTGTGTTAAAAATTCTCACAAATGAAGCTGGGGAAGGTTCTCATGCACAAATGCCTGATAACGAGAACTATTAGAAAAGAATCTGCAAAAACCACAATCTTTTACAAAGGCCATCGCAAACTTACACAAAAAAATACTTTTGTGAGGACATCTGCCAGCAACTGCCTGTCCAACTTGGGACTGGTGCCACTAGTGTTATTGATCCTTGTAGCCAAGGATAATTGATTCAAAACAATTATGTAATCCCCCTCTTTTATCCTTTAAAAATCTTTATCTTCCTTTACCTCCCTGAATATGCACGTTTACTATGGCATGTGTATTCCCATTGCAATGCCCATTCCCAAATAAATATGATATAATATAACTTATTTATTTTGAAAAAAAATAGCAATGTTTGATGCTGATTAATCAGAAAACATGGAAAAGGAAAAAGAAAACCTATCATCAATCATCCCACTGTCCCTTACAAAAACAAGATACTATCATACAAACTGCTTTGTAAGCTCTTTCTTTCTCCCAGCTTCCGTAAAATTTCTCAAGTCATCAGTGCACCGTGCGGAGTGCTGGCCGGGGCCCTGCTGTGGCAAACTGCTGTTCTCTCCTATTCTTCACATTTTCATATTTCAGGTTTTTCATGATCATAGGCAGCCCTCCCACATCTGCCTTGGTGTGTGATGCCAAGCAGCTGTCACCGCATGCACACGGCCTGGGCCCGGCCCGCTTCCAAGGGCTCTCCGTCCGTGCGTCTTCCATAGATGCGAATCTGCACAGCCTCTGCCTCACCCTGTTAGGCGGACTTGGAGTAATCAGCTCTAAATCCAAGTCTCCAAGGTCTCAGCCCTGGCAGCGTGGGTGCAGGGTCTGGCCTGGGTGCCGCCTGCAGAGCCAGTGTGGGGGCCCTGGCGGTGTCCACTCCACACAGACACATCAGAGCTCATGTCTCATCCCATCTTGTTCTCTGACTCCTCACAGTTCCACCTCCCAAAGCTCTTTCAAGTCCATTTACTTTGCTCCGTCTCTAACTGCCGCCAGCGGACCCTGCATCCCACTGCTAGAGAACAAAGGCAATGCCTGACTCCAGCCGCCTGCACCCTGGGATTTTTTTGGCCCTCCTTTTGTCCTCCCATGAATGCCACGTCCCACGGGGATTTTCCCCCAGCACCGGCATCCAGCACAGCCTCTAGTCTCCTTCTGTGTCTAAGAAGCCCCCATTCCCAGGCAGGAGCACCAGGTCTGGCCGGGTCACTGCAAAGCCAGTGTCCACTGCCCCTGGAATGGAGCCTCAGTTGTATCTGACCAGCCTTTATAAGTGGCTGCCACAGTGCAAATATCCAACAGCGTAATTAAAGTCACATATTTGGAACGGCATACAAACTGTTCTGCCGGTGCTACCAGCCAGCACTTTAGAGTTTAACAATAGGATCAGGGCCGGGTGCGGTGGCTCACGCCTGTAATCCCAGCACTTTGGGAGGCCGAGGCGGGTGGATCACGAAGTCAGGAGATCGAGACCATCCTGGCTAACACAGTGAAACCCCATCTCTACTAAAAATACAAAAAAATTAGCCAGGCGCGGTGGCGGGCGCCTGTAGTCCCAGATACTCGGGAGGCTGAGGCAGGAGAATGGTGTGAATCCGGGAGGCGGAGCTTACAGTGAGCCGAGATTGCGCCACTGCACTCCAGCCTGGGTGACAGAGCAAAGACTGTCTCAAAAAAAAAAAACAAAAACAAAACAAAACAATAGGATCGCATTTCTGTCTCTGCTAATTCAGCTCGCGTGGACAGGTACATTGATGTCCACTGCTTGGGGCCTGATCAGAGCAGGGCAATGCGTGACCAGGCACAGAGGGAAGACCACAAGAGAACACAGAGAGAAGGTGGCCATTCACAAGAGAGGCCAACCCTGCTGGCCCCCTGATCTCAGACTCCCAGCTCCAGAACTGAGAGAAAGAAATTCCTGCCTGATCTGTGGTGTTTTGTTAATGGTAGCCCTGGCAAATGAACACAGAGCCAAGAACAGGTAGGACAGAGTCACCCAGGCGGGACGCAGATTCCCTGCGCTGTCTGCCGGGTAGGAACCCACATGAGCTGGTATTTTGCCGATCACGAAACTAATACGTGCTCCATGCAGAAAGGGCACACTGCTGGGAGCAAAACAGGCCAGCCAGACCTGCACGAGCTCGGTCACAAGGCGCTACCGTGCCACAGTTCCAGTTGCCTCCCCAGGCGGCGAACCGACCCAAAATGAACATGCCCACCCTCAGTTTATGTCATTGAACAACATAAAGAGATGTTTTTTCCTTCCTTGACTGATTTTCTATCAGCAGCAGTTCTCAACCCTCAAGTTTGATTCCAAATCCTATAGTTCGTCAAGATATAAAAATGAATTTAAATATGGTAGGGGAACTGCTGTTTTAACAAGCCATCAGTTCGTTTATTTTGTAAATTTAAGAGTTTTTAAAAATAAAGATTTCAAAGGAGGACATACTCATCATACTTGGCTGCTCTTCCAGTGATGTCCTCAGAGTCCCGGGTCAATCTCTGAGTGTCTCGTGGGTCAGGATGCACCTCTGCTCTAGGCAGCTGCAGGGCAGTTTGCAGAGTGAGCAACATCCACCGGGCGGTGGCAGACGGGCTGCGCGTCTGAGCTCACATCATGCTGCACACCTCACTCACCTGCTCGATCATGGAACCCCAGATGGGCTTCAAGTGACCCACGGTGGGCAGCAGGCAAAGGTTCCCAGTGCCACCCACTTGAAGGGCAGTGCCCACAGGGCATGCTGGGGGCTCCATGGGTCCACCTCCTTCCTTCCACATGTCACTGGCTGCCCCTCAGCCTCAGATCCACACAGATGCAGTCTCAAGAAGTGGTCCTCCAGCTGCCTTAAGGTGGAGGCCACCCTGACACAATGGCAAATGAGTGGAGGGAGGCTGGATGGCGTCGCCAGCTGCCCCGGGGCCCACAGCCGCAGAGTAAGGCTGAGAACTGCCCTGACCCAGTGCCGGGTGCCCACCCAGGGGGTCAAGGCCAGAGGCACAGAGGTACAGATGGCCACTTTCCAAGTGCGAGTGAGGTGCTGGAGACCGATTCAGGCCTGAGGGGCAGGACAGAGGCAGCACGGAGCTGGAGCCACAGACAGAGTTGCCCTGGCGTGGGCAGGCAGCAGGGGCTGGGGAGGCAGGGGAGCAGGGTCAAGGACCCAACCCCTCTCCTGCCCTGCTGGCCCCAGCAAAGCCCTGAAGATGCTGGAGAAAGTTGGGGACAGCAGGCCAAGGGGCAAAGGCAAAGGAGGCATGCACCAGTGCTTCCACCAACTAGAAAACGGGCAGATCCGCCCAGGCTCCTGGTCCTTAACCCATCCAGATGTGGCCAGCCCTCGCCACACTCCCCCTGCAAGCTCACGGGCTCAGGACGTCAGCCAGTGCCTCCCCATGCTGCCCTTGGGGAGCCCAGTTCCCAGAGAGGCCCTGGGCCTCACTTCTGCACACAGCAGACATCCCAGAAGATGGGAGGGTGATTTTTGTAAAAACCCCACAGTCATCACATGCTTCAAAACAAAGAACAGTGAATCACAGAATGTTTTTTAAATGTGATTTGGGGCTGGGCACAGTGGCTCACGTCTCTAACCCCAGCACTTTGGGAGACCAAGGCTTGAGGTCAGGAGTTTGAGACCAGCCTGGCTAACATGGCGAAACATTGTCTCTACTAAAAATACAAAAATCAGCTGGGCATGGTGGTAGGTGCCTGTAATCCCAGCTACTTGGGAAACTGAGGCACGAGAATCACTTGAACCCAGGAGGCGGAGGTTGTAGTGAGCTGAGATTGCACCACTGCCCCCAGCCTGGGCGACAGAGTGAGACTCTGTCTCAAAAAAAATAAATAAATGTGATTTGGTCCTTTTCCCTGTGTCTGAGCAGCATGAGGGCAGGTGGCTGGGAAGAAAGAGATGTCTCTCGTGCTCAGCAGGCAGCTCAGTCAGTAGGTCATAACCCTGAGTCCTGGCATAATTCAACAGTCTTGAAAATGAAAAAAGACACTATTAGGCTGCAAAAACAAATGGAAATTAAAGCAGCCAAGACTAACTTTAACCTGGAAGCAGAGGTGGTGCCAAGAGATTAAAAGGGAAAAGGAAAAAAAAAGTTTGTATGTGTGAGTGTGTATGTGTGTGAGAGTGTGTGTCTTCCAATAAGCTAGCATCCCTGGGAGAACACAGGCCCCGTGGGAAACCGGCCTTGGACACCAGACAAAACAAAGGAGTCAAACAAGTCAAGGGCTCTGGAGACGGGCATCTCAGGGGAGGCTCGGGGCAGGTGGCCAGGAAGGGTGGGGGCTGGTAAAGGGGGAACGGGTGGCCACACCACCCAGATGGCCCCACGGCCCCACTGCCGCCCCGAGACAGCAGTGTGCATGCGGCCACTGTGGCCGGGCCCAGGCTCCCAAGATGCCAGCGAACGCACAGCAGAATGGTGGCTGCACACACAGGGACAACGTGCACTGCCCACTCCAGCCAGCCCCTGGCCACGGAGGGACCTTGTATTTTACCACATTAGAGGATAAACTTTTGAGACGTATTTACTTCTCTTTCCACCCTAGGTCAAGAGGGAGCTTTTCACAGGGACCGAACAGTCATCTCTCTAGGTGTTAAAATAGAAACTGCCAAGACAGCTCAACACCAAGGTTGCAAAACGTGGAGAAGCCACAATCCAGAAAATGCAGAAGCGAAGGCGTCGGCGCCATGCAGGCAGCAGTGCTGTGGCAGGCGGCACGCCGACACTAACTCCCGCCACTGCGGCCTGCGCTGAGAGAGGTGGAGGGATGCTTTGCTAGAAAGAGGGTCTTTCCAGCATTTCCAAACCAGTCATGTAAAAATTTTACAACTTGTGGCCGGGCACGGTGGCTCACGCCTGTAATCCCAGCACTCTGGGAGGCCGAGGCAGGTGGATCACGAGGTCAGGAGATCTAGACAATCCTGGCTAACACAGTGAAACCTCATCTCTACTAAAAATACAAAAAATTGGCCAGGCACGGTGCCTCACGCCTGTAATCCCAGCACTTTGGGAGGCCGAGGCAGGAGGATCACGAGGTCAGGAGATCGAGACCATCCTGGCTAACACGGTGAAACCCCGTCTCTACTAAAAATACAAAAAATTAGCCGGGCATGGTGGCAGGCGCCTGTAGTCCCAGCTACTAGGGAGGCTGAGGCAGGAGAATGGCATGAACCCAGGAGGCGCAGCTTGCAGTGAGCCGAGATCGTGCCACTGCACTCCAGCCTGGACAACAGAGCAAGACTCCATCTCAAAAAAAAAAAAAAAAATGTTACAACTTGTAAGCATTCCACTTGTCCAACTAAACAGCATAATCAAACAAAGACAAACTATGAAATGTTTCTGCAAATGTGCACAAGGCATGAGCTGATTTTCTTCCTCTTCTATATGCAAAATGATGGCACTTTCCAGAAAAGTAGAAACTTCCAGTATTTTTGTGCAATCTGTTCATGTAAAATAGGCATAAAATAAATCATCTGAAGAAGAAAAGCATGCTTTGTCCCTTTCTCTCCCAGGTGTAGAAAGAATGTGCTCTTCTGTATTTGGAAGCAGGGGACCGTGCCAGCATGGCTGCAGCTGGTTTTCCCCAGGTTAAACGGCCTGACCGCACGGCTGCAGCATAGAAACAGGCTGTCATGACCAGCAAGGCAAAAAGTGCATAGTTAAAAACCAATATAACATCTTCTAGCCTAGCTTTATTACTGAAGTAATTTGCTTTTTTTTTTTTTTTTTTGAGATGGAGTCTCGTTCTTGTCACCCGGGCTGGCGTAATCTCGGCTCACTGCAACCTCTGCCTCCCAGGTTCAAGCAATTTTCCTGCCTCAGCCTCTCAAGTAGCTGGGATTACAGGCACACGCCACCACGCCTGGCTAATTTTTGAATTTCTAATAGAGACGGGGTTTCACCATGTTGGTCAGGCTGGTCTCGAACTCCTGACCTCAGGTGATCTGCCTGCCTCAGCCTCTCCAAGTGCTGGGATTACAGGTGTGAGGTAATCTGCTTTTTTTAATGCACATAACTTCAAATTCCATCCTCAAAAGCGGCCACTCAAAACCAGCTCAAAAGACCGGCCTCATCAACAGAGAAACAGGAATCAAGTTTGAAAATCACAATGAGGTGCTGACGTCTAAAACAAGAGTGTGCCAAGGAACCCTGAGAAAGAGCACGTCCCCACGCCACACGGCCTCCACCCCCCACCCTGGGGCTGCAGCCCCTTCGGCCAAGGTCAGGCTGCCTCTGGGAGGGGTCTCCTAAGACCGAGTGGTCTCACAACCTCCTGACATCGCCCTCCCCCAAGCTTCGCTCTGATCCCCCAGGCGCCGCCAAACCTGCACTCACCTCTGCTTCTCTTCCTGTCACTCTCCTGCTCACGCTTTCACTGGTTCTCTCTGCCTACAGCTGTGGTTTTCAAACCACGCGCCATGAAACCCCAGAGTGCCCCAGGAGAGCAAGGGAGAGCAGTTCTGTCTTTATCTGTCAAATGTGTATGAAAAAAACTATTTGGATGCTAAAATAATTAATAAAAGGCAGAGATGGGATCCAGTATTCCACAGAATAAAGTCTCAATCGCTCACAGAACACCCAAGGGCCTCCCTCCGTCTCCCACACCCCTGGGCCATGGAGGACCTGCTGTGCCGTCCACCATTCCCACTGCCCCAGGTGGGGCTCTCAGGACAATGAGAACACGCACCTCAGCCCAGGGCTGGGCTGCCAGGCACACAGAGGAGCTCGGGGAAGCCCCACCAGCCCACCTGGCAGATGCCTGGGTTGGGTAGGGATCTGGCTGGTGGGAGGGGCTGTTTCTCTCCCACCTGTGTGCACCTGGGCAACACACAGCATAAACAATTAAGGAATGCTCCTCGACGACGGCCATTCCTTCATCTTTCACCCGGATCTAGTGCATGTTTAAAAGGCACAAAGGGAAGAAGACAGCGTTTCCCGCTCGACCTACTCTTTCTGTTAGAGCAGACCCACCCATGGTGGCCTCCGGGAGGACAGTCACACCACAGAGGGGGTGCTCCCACGCTCAGGAGAAGAGTGGGGGTCCCCATTCACAGATGCTGACACTGAGCCCAGAGGGGCAGGGAGGCTGCCGCAGCCCCGTGGCTTGCCTCACGTGCCTCAGTAGCGTGGCCCGCATGGCCGGGCAGTCCCGCCTGCTCAGGAGGCCATGGGCTCAGCTGGGCACCAGGCATGACCTCGGGCACTTGACAAAGCAATTCCACTGCTCGCCATTCTGGCTGGGGGTTCTCAGCCTGCTCTGATTCCTGCGTCTTGAAGGAAAGGGAACTGGCTGCCACCCACCTTATCACTGTGTCCGACAGACCGTGTATCTGCTGGGTCCTGCGGCACATGGCTGAGGAACAGGCGCCACGGGCGATCGAGCCCCGTGTTCCCCCTCCCCACCAGCCTCTCAGGTTCTCCTCTCAGGGCCCAGGAGGGTGCAGGTTGATGACCAAAGGCTACACGGCAGCCACCAGATCATCTTCACCCAGCATCCACACCTCCTGATGTGCCTGTTCTTCTTTCCCTGTCTCTCCCTCCCCCAGTAAGGACCTGAACCCCCGAATCCCCACCTGGCTGGCCTGGCTGTGGCCTGGCCCTGCCAGGGTCTGGCATAGCCCAGTAGCAGCTCAGCCCTTCTCCTGCACCAAGTGCACCCACAAGGAGCTGCAGGCTCCCCCACTGCGCCTGGCCTGTGGGCCGAGTGTCTCCCAGGTTCCCCCACTGCGCCCGGCCTGTGGGCAGAGTGTCTCCCGGGATCCCCTACTGCCTCCAGCCTGAGGTCAAGCCCATGACCTTAGCTACCACCTACACTACACCTCACTCCCCAATCTCTATCAAGGGTCCCGCTGTCAAGACACTTGGGCTGGAAACACCAGCATCAACCTCACCAGCTTCCTCTACAGGCACCAAGACACCTCACAGGTCCCACGCAGCAGGGTGGTCTGTGCCTTTGGGTGCCCCATTTCAGCGGGCTTGTGTTCTGGGATGTCCCAGGCACCTTGCTGGAGACGTCCTGCAGAGGCAGGAGCTCCATAAGCAGGCGGTGCCACAGAACATCCCCAGTGACTGTGAACCGACAGGGACCTAAGGGGGAGCTTCTCAGGTAAATCAGAATCCTGATCTTAAAGCCAGCTCCCTCCGGGTCTTCACGAAAACTGTGGGAAAGGCATCCAGGCCATTTAGCTGTCCATCAAAGGAACAAAAGCAGAGAGCAGCTCTTTCACTGAGGTCATACAAATCTCTTCCATCATTACAGCAACACCTGCACATCCAGAACATGTGAAGGAAACACCACCGGCCCATGCATGAACCACAGCCTGCTTCGGGGCGGCCCGCCCTCCTCCTGCTTAGGCATGAGACAAGCCTGACAGTACCACATCTGGGCAGAAAAGCCTGGAGTGTGTTTGCAGATGACTTTCCTAGCAGCACATCCCAGGAAGTTTCTTAGGTCACACAATGTCTCTAAAGCTGCAGGTGGCTTTGGGCCAGGTGCCCTCCTACAGGGGCCCACGAACAAGGTGGAGCCAGACAGCAGCATGGCACTTCCCAACAGAATCCAGAGGTCACTTCTGTTTTTATAATTTAATCTGAATGTTCTTTTAATTTGTATTTCTTTTATTTATTTATATTTTATTTATTTTTAAGATGGAGTCTCACTGTCACCCAGGCTGGAGTGCAAGTGGCATGATCTTGACTCGCTGCAACCTCCGCCTCCTGTGTTCAAGTGATTCTCCTGCCTCAGCCTCCCGAGAAGCTGGGATTACAGGCGCTCGCCACCACGCCGGGCTAATGTTTGTATTTTTAGTAGAGACGGGGTTTCACCATGTTGGCCAGGCTGGTCTCGAACTCCTGACCTCAAGTGATCCGCCGGCTTTGGCCTTCCAAAGTGCTGAGATTGCAGGCATGAGCCACTGCGCCTGGCCTTAATTTTCATTTCTTTTATTATCACTGAGATGAAACATATTTTTATGCATTAACCAGCTTGTTTTTCTTCTTTTTTGAGACAGGGTCTCACTGTCAACCAGGCCAAAGTGCAGTGATGTGATCACGGCTTACTGCAGCCTCGACTTCTCAGGCTCAAGTGATCCTCCCACTTCAGCCCCCCAAGTAGCTGGGACTACAGGTGTGCACCACCATGTCTGGCTAATTTTTTTGAATTTTTGTAGAGACAGAGTCTTGCCTTGTTGCACAGGCTGGTCTTGAACTCCTGAGCTCAAGTGATCCTCCAGCCTCGGCCTCCCAAAGATGCTGAAATTACAGGCACGAGCCACTTCCCCCTGCCTGTCTTTCTTCATTTGTAACTTGCCAGCTTGGGTTGTTTGCCTGTTTGTTTTTTTAAAATCCTTGGAATCTTGGTATTTTCTCCAGCAACTGACAGATGGACTTACTATACTAACAACGTTAAAGATATTAAAGCTTTGTGAGAATTGCTACAAAACTTTTTCCAGGTCAAGCTACTTTCTTTTTCATTTCACTTACTATTTTCTTCGAAACTAAGTTCTAACTTTTTATCATATTAGCCTTTCCCTTTGGAATTTCCTGTTTCACTTCTAAATTTACCAAGGAGGAAGAACTCTGCCAGCCCAGGCCCAGGGAAAGAAGCAGTTTCTAATCATAGCCCCAGTTTCTGCAAATTGCTGCGGCCACTATGGGAAGCCAAACAGCTGGTCAGGTGAGAAACAGTGTCAAGGCAGCACTACTATAGGTAATCTCAGAGAATTAATTTAAAAGTAATCTTGAGATCAATAAAAATTTCAGCAAACTGACTGGTAGTAGGATTTTTAAAACTGGGACTCAGATACATAATAATTCTTGGACTCTGACTTGCTCTCACCATAATTAGTAATGTTTAATGACATCAAAGACGTGCGAACCCACTGCCCACACCAAAAGGCAGAGTTCTGCTTGTGATCCACAGTGAGCCCTTGGTCTACACCCCCAGGCATCGATCCCCTGCTTTCTTCTGCATAAACTGTATCTCATCTATATTCTTTTTTTTTTTTTTTTTTTGAGACAGAGTTTTGCTCTTGTTGCCCATGCTGGAGTACACTGGTGCAATCTCAGCTCACCGCCACCTCCGCCTCCCTAGTTCAAGCTATTCTCATGCCTAAGCCTCCCGAGTAGCTGGGATTACAGGCGTGCGCCACCATGCCCGGCTAAATTTTGTTATTTTTTTTTTAGTACAGACGGGGTTTCTCCATGTTGGTCAAGCTGGTCTCGAACTCTCAACCTCAGGTGATCCACCTGCCTCGGCTTCCCAAAGTGCTGAGATTACAGACGTGAGCCACTGCACCCGGCCATAGCTCATCTATATTCTTAAAAAGCACCTTTTAGTTGAGTTGTTACAAAAAGGATATCATCTATATATCGTCACCTGACCTATTCATACTGGGCCCACTGCTATTACGAGACGCATGCACACTGCCAGGCGGTGCTCCTGAAGCACCATGTTGACGTGTGCGTGCTATAACACCTAACCAACAAACCAGGCTACATGTCCTGTCTCCTGCTGCTCAGAACCAACGCCGTTTGCAGACACTTGGCTGTCATGACCTGTGAGGAACATTCTTACACATGAATAACTGGGCAACACATGCTCCAGCACAAGGCTCGGCAAGTGTTTTCTAAACAGGGCCAGCAGTGGACAAGTATCCTGTGGCACACAAGAGAACATCCTCATTCTTAGGAAACAGTCACTGATGTGTCTAGAGGTAAAGGGCCTCAAGTGGAGAGAGAAGTGTTTGAATTGTGTTCTTTGTCTTATTTTTATTTTTGCAATGTTTTGTAAGTTTGAAGTTATTTAAAATGAGTAAGAAAGGCCGGACGCGGTGGCTCACGCCTGTAATCTCAGCACTTTGGGAGGCAGAGGCGGGCGATCACCTGAGGTCGGGCATTTGAGACCAGCCTGACCAATATGGAGCAACCCCGTCCCTACTAAAAACACAAAATTAGCCGGGCATGGTGGGAGATGCCTGTAGTCCCAGCTACTCAAGAGGCTGAGGCAGGAGAATCGCTTGAATCCAGGAGGTGGAGGTTGCAGTGAGCCAAGATCGTGCCATTGTACTCCAGCCTGGGCAACAAGAGCAAAACTCTGTCTCAAAAATAACATAACATAACATAACATAACATAACATAACATAAGAAAAAATGAAATATCCCCCTGAAAACTTTTTGTGAACATAAGGGAAAGGAATGGGAAACATCTCAAACAGACTTGCCCCGACTCTTCGAGCGGAAGTGTGTTTTGGTCGCCCCTCACTCCTATGGCCCCGGGCAGGCTAGACGCTGGCACATATCGCAGGCTGAACCCATCTCACCAGCCAGAGCACAGCCGCAACATGCCCGCGTCTGCCCAGAGGAAGGTTTTGCCCAGAGTCACGCACTCCTGGGCAGAAAGCTTCTAACCCCCAGTTGTGAGAGGTGCCTGGACACCATGCCTTTGTAAGGACGGCTTGTAGAAAGGACCTTCCAGGCCCAGTCAGCCCCGGGAGTAAACATCAGTGTTATAATGAGAATGCTCCAGATCATTGCAAAAGAGCTGGGTTTTGTTTTTTGTGGATGGGCCAAACTAATTTATTATGAGACAGAAACTATGGATTGGAATGTTTTTATATAAATTAAGGTATTGTTGACAAATAAAAATTGTATATATTTACCACATACAATGAGAGGTTTACATATATGCATACCTTGTGGAATGGTTAAATCGAGCTATTATGCATATCTATCACTTCACATACTTTTTTTTTTTTTTTTCCTTTCTGGAGCAAGAACAGCTACTTTCCCAGCCAGGTGATGAGCTTAAAATATGTGAACCCTACCCCACCCCCATGCAGAGTGAGTCCACTCCTCCTCATCCCCCACCCCCCACACACACACACAACTGGCGGCCCCACCAGCAGACTCCGCAACCTCATCACTCACACACACTCACACACACACACACCCCCGGCAGCCCTGCCAGCAGACTCCACAGCCTCCTCATCACACACACACACACACACACACACACACCAGCCTCCTCAACACACACACACACACCCACACACACACCCACACCCGGCAGCCCAGCCAGCAGACTCCACAGCCTGGAAGGCAGGAAGCAGCCTCCAGCCCCAGCAAGAAGGCAGGTCTCGGCCTTTGGCTGACCTCGGCCACGATGCCCCAAGCCAGGAGGGCAGTTTCCCCTGCCTGGCAGCTCCGCGGGGAGTCGGGAACCAAGTGCAGCCGGCAAAGATGCCATGAGCACCGGAGACACAGGGCTCCATGTTCCCTCCAGGAAAAAGGGACCCCACCCTGTCCTCAATCACCTTTAACACCAGCACATCTCAGCCGCCTGCACTTCGTGAAGCCTTGGAGTGTCTGAGCTCATTCAACCCCTTCTTTAGAGATGGCGAAATTGAGGTCCAGAGAAAGTGATTTGTCCAAATTCACAGAGCCCAGGAGACGGATTCCAAGCCCAGCCCCGTCTGCCTGCCCGGATGGGTTATCTGCAGCGACCCCCATTCCACTCTCTGCTTCTATGAGCTCAAATTTTCTCGATTCCACACAGAAATCAGGTCATGCAGTATCTGTCTTTCTGGGCCTGGCTTATTTTACTAAGCGTAATGTCTTCCAGGTTTATCCTTGTCACAAATGACAGAATTTCCTTCTTTTTAAAGGCTGAATAGTATTCCATTGTGTGTGTGTGTGTATACACATATATTAATAAACATATCAACATATAGGTAACGCAAAAAGGGCTAGATTTTACTTAAAAATACTCTAAACTTAAAATTACTTAAAAATACCCTAAATTACCGGCTGGGTGCGGTGGCTCACGCCTGTAATCCCAACACTTTGAGAGGCCAAGGCAGGCACATCACCTGAGGTCAGGAGTTCCAGACCAACCCGGCCAGCATGGCGAGACCTCATCTCTACTAAAAATACAAAAATTAGCCAGGTGTGGTGGCATACGCCTGTAATCCCAGCTACTTGGGAGGCTGAGGCAGGAGATTCGCTTGAACCTGGAAGGCGGAGGTTGTGGAGGGCTGAGATGGTGTCACTGTACCATTTCTATGTTTACGTAAGCTTGGATACACAAACACTCTTAACCACAGCATTCACCGCAGTGACACATTGCACAGGCATGTGGCCTGGGAGCAACAGGCTCTACCGTGCAGCCCGCTGTGCAGCAGGCAGTACCATCTGGGTGTGTGTAAATGCCCTTTATGATGCCCACACAACGACAGAAGTGCCTAACGATGCACTTCTCAGAACATATCCTTGTTGGTAAGTGATGCGTGACTGTGATTCCTTGGAATGAGAGAAGCAAATACTAGACCACCTGTATTTTTATCTAACAGGGATAAGGAATTAGGCTTCCCTAGTAGTGGACACACCAGGCCCCAGCCTCTTCCCTCTGCCCTGGTGTCCCCAGAGAAGCAGGAGCCCATGGCTCTGAGAGTTCAGAGGTGCCCCATCAACAAGGGCTTGGCCCAGCGGATCAAAGGCGATAATGAAGAGCCCACGTTTCAACGAAACAAACTGTTATGGGCTGAACTGTGTCCCCTCAAAATTCATGTGTTGAAGCCTTAACCCCCAGGACCTCAGAATGCCTCCATTCTTTACAGAGATAATTAAGTTAAAATGAATCCATCAGGGTGGGCCCTCATCCAATAGGGCTGGGTCCTTATAAGACAAGGAGATTAGGTCGGGTGCAGTGGATCACGCCTGTAATCCCAACACTTTGGGAGGCCGAGGCAGGTGGATCACCTGAGGTCAGGAGTTCGAGACCAGCCTGACCAACATGGAGAAACCCCATCTCTACTAAAAAAAAAATACAAAATTAGCAGGGCGTGGTGATGCGGGCCTGTAATCCCAGCTACTCGGGAGGCTGAGGCAGGAGAATCACTTGAACCCGGGAGGCGGAGGTTGCAGTGAGCCCAGATCGTGCCACTGCACTCCAGCCTGGGCAACAAAAGCAAAACTCCGTTTCAAAAAAAAAAAAAAGACAAGGAGATTAGGACACGGATGCACACAGAGAGAAGACCACGCAAGGAAGCAGGGAGAGGACGGCCATCTGCAAGCCAAGGAGACAGGCCACAGAGGGAACCAACCTGCCCACACTGTGATCTTGGATGTCCAGCCTCCAGAACTGTGAGCAAATACTATGTCTGTGGTGAGGCCACCCAGTCGCTGGTACTGTGTTTTGGCAGCCTTAGCAGATAAATACACAAAGGCTTAGGAGGGGTTTGTTCCTGCCGGGGATAAAGAAGGACCTGAGTTGTGGCCAACAACAGGCTGCAGAAAGGCAATGCCATCCTGAAGATTTCTCAACTAAGAGTCTGCACCCATGACAGCCCACCGAGACCCTCGCTCCGAGTTTGTGGAGAAAGGGAACCCACTTGGCAGCATGTGGAAAGACCCCACGATGAGCAGCAGACACAGCAACGCTGCCTCCCACATCTCGACAGCATCCATGTAAGACTCGCTAGCATCTGGTGCACACACTTTATGAGACAGCAGCAGCCAGAATAGACAGCTTTACGTTTATGAACACACAGACAGACAGCGGCGCATGTTCAGAGACGCCGAGGGGACGCCGCGGTTCCCAAAATCACCTCTGCCTTTTTTTTTTTCTGCAGGGGAGCCAATAAAAAAAGCTGATAAAAATGAAAAGAGAATACTTAATAAGTATGCATGATTTATTTAAACTTTTCCAAGCAAGCTGAGGTACCTGGATACCTGAAGCACTGGCTCTACCATTCGGCTGGGACATGGGACAAGGAGGCAGTGCTCTCCTATCGCCCCTTCCCAGGAGCTGCTGGCAGCAACAGGCTATGGACTACAATGCACAGGTCACCCACCACCTGTTTATAAATCTTGGAGAGTCTTCCTGAAAAGTGACAATGGCCTGGACAGGGCCTGACTAAGCCCTGCTGGCTGAGGGGCTCAGGACAGGTGACTTCAGAGCACGCTCCCAGATCTCACTAAATGAAATCACAGAGTTCCTATCGTACTTTCCACCATGCAGTCTTGGCTAAGTCTGCAGGCGTGCGGCCGACATATGTGAAGAGGAAGAACTCAGGGCACCTGAACCTTTCCTGCGCACAGTGTGTGGGAAGACATGTGCCGGCCTGCGTCTTCACACACACTTCCAGGGCCACAGCCTGCAGCTACAACATAGCACGTCTGCCCTCCATCTGGGCCTGGGATAGGATCAGGGCAACCAAGAGCTCCAGAGGCTTCTCAGGTGCCCGTCACAGGTCACAGTCAATTCCACGTGACCAGTGAGGTCGGCCTGAAATGTGTGACTGAAATATAAGAAGGCCGGGCATGGTGGCTCCTGTAATCCCAGCACTTTGGGAGGTTGAGGTGGGAGGATCACTTGAGCCCAGGAGTTCACGACCAGCCTGGGCTACATAGTGAGACCCCATCTCAAAAAGAAAAGAACTCAGCACTCTGGGAGGCTGACATAGGCAGATCACTTGAGGTCAGGAGTTTGAGAACAGCCTGACCAATATGGTGAAACCCCGTCTCTACTAAAAACACAAAAATTAGCCAGGCGTGGTGGCACATGCCTGTAATCCCAGCTACTCAAGAGGCTGAGGCAGGAGAATCGCTTGAACCAGGGAGGTGGAGGTTGCAGTGAGCCAAGATAGCGCCACTGCACTCCAGCTTGGGCGACAGAGTGAGACTCCATCTCAAAAAATAAATAAATAAATAAATAAATAAACCGCAAGTTACTTAAATACAAAATAAAAATCAATCCCTGTGATGGTTGCTTTTATGTGTCAACTTGGCCAGGCCATGGTACCCAGTTTTTGGTCCAACTCCAATCTAAATGTTGCTATGAAAGTACTTTTTAGATGAGATTAACATCTATACCAGTAGACTCTGAATGAAACAAATTACCCTCCATAATTTGGGTGGGCCTCATCCAACCAGTTGAAGGCCTTGAAAGAAAAAAGACTGACCTCTCCTAAGAAAGAGGGAATCTTGCCTCCAGGCTGCCTTCAACATCAACTCTTCCCCGGGTCTTTAGCCTATTGGCCTGCCTTGCAAACGTTGGACTTGCCAGCCTCTACCATTGTGAGTCAGGTCCTTAAAGTAAATCTCTCTAGATGCACATCCACACGTATCCTGCTGCTTCTCTTTCTCTGGAGAACCCTGACTAATACATCACCTCTACCACCTCCACACCCTGTCATCACGACAAACAAGAAAACACAACTTGTGCATATGAAAACCTTATCCCTGTGGTCTCCTTGACAGGAACAAGGCTACCTCTCGAGAGTCTGTGAAGTTTTTGTACATATGCACAAGTCTGCTCAATTTAACACACACAGTTATTCAATGATCTCTGGGGGCAGCTGGCCCCAGTGAGCCATGAGTCCAGGTGGTGTTAAGGCTCACTGGTTTCATGGAGACTGTTCCTTCTAGGAACAGCTTAAGAAGTTGAGCTTTGGACAGGGATTCAAATGTAATGCAGAACTTCACCACTTCAGCTGTGGGGCTATGTGGTTCTTCAGAGCAAGCACACCTCCTTCTGTGAGTATCTTCAAGGACAAATCAACACTCATCCCCACTGTCCTGGCCAGGAAAACATGACTGCAAAGAGTGACCACACAGGCTCTGAGCATCAAATTTTGGCTATAGAATCAGGTTTCAAGATGAAACCCACTGCTTTCAGAGTGTTCTGGGGTTTTTTCCCCCTCCCCTGTGATGCAAAATCTCTGAATGTGAAGGGGAAAGCAAAGAACAGGGCATGACAAGGTCACAGCGGCTATCACTGTACATCTGTCTTATTCCCATCTAAAAAAGCTGGGAGCCACAGTTCAACAGACATCACCTCTGCCCCCATGGAAGGCCAAGCCACAGCCCACGGCATGGGCTGTGAGTGAAGGAAATACAGTCGTAAGAAAGTTGGAGGGGGAGCGACCAGGAAAACAAATGCCCAGTGAGCTTGTGCTGAATAGCACAGATGCACATCAGGCTTAAACCAACACAATGGTGAAAAACACATTGCTAATTTCTTGAGACCATATTCTAGGAGGCTTTTAACACAAAAAAATTCATACAAATGCAAATCTTGTCCCTGGAATACTCTGAAATCCTTCTATTAGATAACCCTCCTATTAGAAATCAGGCCGGAGCTGCTGTGGCCATCAGCTCTCTGGATATAAGACATAAAGAGAACAAATAACACAATGACAGATGTAAATCCCACTACATACATATTTGCATTAAATGTAAATGAACAAGATACTCAAATCAAAAGGCAGAGATTTACAGAGTAAACAGAAAACATGAACCAACTATATGCTATCCACTAGAAACACATTTTAAATATAAAAATACAAGTACGGTGAAACTAAAAGAATGCAAAAGGACATACTATGCAAAGAGTAACCAAAAGAGAGAGAAGTGGCAATACTAACATTAGACAAGTATTAGACAAAACGGACCTGCGGACAAAAATTACTACAAACATTATGATAAAAAGGTCAGTCCCTCTGTGCCTCATAACACATGAAACTCTGGATGACATGATCTTATATGTAGTAAATCCCAAAGATTCCATAATAATTATTAATTAGAGCTAATAAACGAATTCAGGGAAGTTGCAGGATACAAAAGCAACATGTCAAAATCAGTTGCATTTCCATATTTTAGCAATGAACAATCCTAAAAGGAAATTAATTCCATGTACAACAGCATCCAAAAGATGAAGAATAAATGTAGTGTAAATGAATTTTACTTATTCAAGTTATTAATCTCAAAATGGCTAAATACAAGTTTCAATTTAAAAAAATATAACCAAGGAGGTGAAAGACTTACACACTAAAAAATATAAAACACTGCTGAAATTAAATACAAATAAATAGAAAGACACCTTTGTTAATGGATTGGAAGACAAAATATAGTTAAGATGACAATACAATCCAAAGCCTTCTAAAGACTCAATGCAATCCCTTTAAAAATTCCAACAGCACTTTGTTTTTGCAAAAATAACCCATTTTAAAATTCATAGGAATCTCCGAGAACCCAGAATAGCCAAAGCAATCTTGAAAAAGATGAACAAAGTTGGAGACTTCACTCCTTTTTATTTCAAAACTTACCATAAAGCTACAGTAATTGAAACAGTGTGGCACTGGCATAAAGAAAGGCATACTGGCCAATTAAACAGAATAAAGAACCCAGACATAAACCTTCACATATGTGGTCAAATGATTTTCAACAATGATGTCAAGATCATTCAATGGAAAAAGAATAGTCTTTTCAACAAATTGTGTTAGGAAAACTGAATATCCACACATACATGAATTATGTTGGACCATTACCTTATATAATATACAGAAAAGTTAATTTGGCCGGGTGTGGTGGCTCACTCCTGTAATCCCAGCATTTTGGGAGGCCGAGTCAGGCAGATCACGAGGTCAAGAGATCGAGACCATCCTGGCTAACATGTTGAAATCCCGTCTGTACTAAAAATACAAAAAATTAGCTGGGTGTGGTGGCGGGGGCCTGTAATCCCAGCTCCTAGAGATGCTGAGGCAGGAGAATGGCTTGAACCCAGGAGGCGGAGCTTGCAGTGAGCCAAGATTGTGCCACCGCACTCCAGCCTAGGCGACAGAGCAAGACTCTGTCTCAAAAAAAAACCAAACAGACAAAAAAAAAGAAAAGTTAATTCAAAACAGATCAACAGCCTAAACATCGGATCTAAAACTATAAAACTCTTAGAAGAAAACAGGAGAAATGCTTCATGACATCAGATTTGGCAATGATTTATTGGATATGACACCAAAACACTGGCAACAACAGAATTAATAGACCAGGTGCTGTTGCTCACATCTGTAATCCCAACACTTTGTGAGGATGAGGTGGGAGGATCACTTGAGCTCAAGAGTTCAAGACTAGCCTGGGCAACACAGCTAGACCTCATCCCTACTAAAAAATAAAATAAGGCTGGGCGTGATGGCTCACGCCTGTAATCCCAGCACTTTGGGAGGCCAAGGCAGGCAGATCGCTTGAGGTCAGGAGTTCCAGACCAGCCTGACCACCATGCAGAAACCCTATCTCTGCTAAAAATACAAAATTAGCCGGGCGTGGTAGTGGGCGCCTGTAATCCCAGCTACTCAGGAGGCTGAGGCAGGAGAACCGCTTGAACAGGGAGGCAGAGGTTGCGGTGAGCCAAGATTGCGCCATTGCACTCTAGCCTGAGCAAAAAGACCAAAACTCTGTCTCAAAAAAAAAAAAGTAAAAAGAAAAAGAAAATAAATAAAATAAAAAGTAGCTGCACATGGTGGCTTACACCTGTAGTCCCAGACACTCAGGAGGCTGAAGTGGGAGGATCGCTTGAGCCCAGGATATCAAAGCTGCAGTGAGCCATGACTGCACCACTGAACTCCAGCCTGGGTAACAGCCTGGGTAACTCATCTCAAAAAACAAATAAACAATAGATAGTACCCAAAGCAATCTACAGATTCAAAGCAATCTACAGATTCAAAGCAATCTACAGATTCAATGCAATCTACAGATTCAATGCAATCTCTTATCAAAATACCTACCATATTCTTCATACAAACAGAAAAAGAAATCCTAAAATTTGTGTGGAACCACAAAAGACTTGGAATAGCAAACGCTATCCTGAGCAAAAGAACAAGGCTGGAGGCATCACACTACCTGACTTCAGAATATACTACAGAGGCTGGCCATGGTGGCTCCCGCCTGTAATCCCAGCACTTTGGGAGGCTGAGGTGGGCGGATCACCTGAGGGCAGGAGTTCAAGACCAGCCTGGCCAACATGGTGAAACACCGTCTCTGCTAAAAACACAAAAATTAGCTGGGTGTGGTGGCGCACACCTGTAATCCCCAGCTACTCAAGAGGCTGAGGCAGGAGAATCGCTTGAACCCAGGAGGCGGAGGTTGCAGTGATCCAAGATTGCGCCATTGCACTCCAGCCTGGGTGACAGAGTGAGACTCCGTCTCAAAAACAAAAAACAAAAAAAAAAAACTACAGAGATATAGTAACCCAAACAGCACACTATTGGCATAAACACAGACACATAAACCAATGGAACAGAATAGAGCCTGGAAATAAACGCATGCATTTACAGCCCACTGATTTTTAACAAAGGTGCCAAGAACACACAATGAGAAAAGGATAGGTTCTTCAATAAACGGTGTTGAGAAAACTAGATACACACATACAGAAGAATAATATCAGACCTGGCTTCTCAACATAGACAAAAATCAACCCGAAATGAATTAAAGAGTTAAATGTGGCCAGGTGTGGTGGCTCAGCCTATAATCCCTGAGAAGCCCAGGCAGGGGGATCACCTGAGCTCAGGAGTTTGAGACCAGTCTGGGCAACAAGGTGAAACCTCATTTCTATAAAAAAACACAAAAATTAGGCGGTGGCTCACGCCTGTAATCCCAACACTTTGGGAGGCTGAGGCAGGAGGATCACTTGAGGTAAGGCGTTTGAGACTAGTCTGGCCAACATGGTGAAACCCTGCCTCTACTAAAAATACAAAAATTAGCCGGGCATGGTGGTGCACACCTGTAATCCCAGCTACTCAAGAGGCTGAGACAGGAGAATCGTTTGAACCTGGGAGGCAGAGGTTGCGGTGAGCCAAGATCGCGCCACTGCTCTCTAACCTGGGCGACAGAGTGAGACTCCGTCTCAAAAAAAAAACAAAACAACAAACAACCAAAATTTAGCCAGGCATGATGGTGCACACCTGTAGTGCCAGGTACTGGAGAGGCTGAGGTGGGAGAATCGCTTAAGCCCAAAAGGTCAAGGATGCAGTAAGCCATGATTGCCCCACCGCATTCCAGCCTGCGTGACAGAACGAGACCTTGTCCAAAAAAAAAAAAAAAAAAAAAAAAAAAAGGTGGGGAGAAGAAACTCCCTAACCATTAGCAGTTATTCTCACTTTTTCTATCTGTTCTGCACTGATCCTCTCTCCCCTGCTTTCTGGCCCCAGGCAATCACCTGTCTACTTTCTGTCTCTGTGTATTTGCCTATTCTGGACTTTCCCTCTTGTATCTAACTGTAAATGTGTATCCTTTGACCAACATCTTCCTCTCTCCCCTTCCGCCAGCCACCCCAGCCTCTGGTAACCACCATTCTGCTCTGTCCTTCTGTGGCATCAGCGTTTTCAGATTCCACATATGAGTGAGATCGCGCAGTACTTGTCTTTCTGTGCCTGGCTTATTTTGAGGCAATAAAGTCTCAAAAGCAAAGGCCACAAAAGAAAAAATAGACAAATGGGATTACATCAAACTAAAAAGGTTCTGCACAGCAAAGGAATCAATCAACAAAGTGACAATCTACAGAATGCAAGAAAATATCTGCAAACCACATAACTAATAAGGGATTAATAATGAAAATATACAAAGAATTCAAACAACTCAATAGTAAAAGATCTGAATGGATATTTCTCAAAATAAGGTGTACAAGTGGCCAACAGGTATATGAAAAAATGCTCAACATCGCTAATCATCAGGGAATCCAAATCAAAACCACAATGAGCTATCACCTCACACCTGTCAGACTGGCTCTTGTCAAAAAGGCAAAAGATAACAAATGTTGTCCAGGGTGTGGAGAAAAGGAAACCCTTGTACACTGTTGGTGGAGATATAAATCAGTATAGCCATTGTAGAAAACAGTGCCGGGGGTTCCTCAAAATATTAAAAATAGAACTACCATATGACCCAGCAACACCACTATTGGGTATATATCTAAAAGAAATGAAATCCATATGTCCAAGAGACCTCTGTACCCCACGTTTATTGCAGTACCTTTCACAACAGCCAAGACATGGAATCAACCTAACTGTCCATCAACAGATGAGCAAGGCCGGGCCTGGTGGCTCACATCTGTAATCCTAGCACTTTCAGGAGGAAAGGATTGCTCCAGCCCAGGAGTTCAAGACCAGCCTGGGCAACACAGTGATACCCCATCTCCATTTAAAAAATAATTAAAATTAAAAAAACAAAAACAGGCCGGACACGATGGCTCACGCCTGTAATCCCAGTACTGGGAGGCCGAGGCAGATGAATCACTTGAGGCCAGGAGTTCGAGACCAGCCTGGCCAACACGGTGAAACCCCTTCTCTACTAAAAATGCAAAAAAATTAGTCAGGCTTGATGGCACCTCCTGTAATCCCAGGTACTTGGGAAGCTGAGGCATGAGAATCACTTGAACCCAGGAGGCAGAGGTTGCAGTAAGCTGAGATCACACCACTGCACTCCAGCCTGGGTGACAGAGTGAGACCCTGTCTCAAAACAAACAAAAACTGGATTATGGTGATGGTTACACAGCTCCAGAAATCTTCTAAAAATTACTGTACAGTTGTCCCTGAAACAACACGTGTTTGAACTATGCGGGTCCACTTATTTGCAGACTTTTTCCAGTAAAAGTTACACGGTGTATGCCTGCCTCTCTAGCCCCTCCTTCCACCTCCTCCACTTCTGCCTCTGCCACCCCCAAGACAGCAAAACCAACCCATCCACTTCCTCTTCCTTGGCCTGCTCACTGTGAGCTCTTTGAGGATGGAGACCTTTCTGATGATCCACTTCCACGTGATGAGTAGTCAGTTTATTTTCTCTTCCTCATGATTTTCTTAACAACATTTGCTTTTCTCTAGCTTACTTTATTATGAGAACACAGTATGTAATACATATAACTTACAAAATCTCTGTTAATCAACTGTTTATGTTATCAGTAAAGTTTCTGGTCAATAGCAGGCTATTCGTAGTTTTAACTTTTGGGAAGTCACGTAGTTTTAACTTTTGAGAAGTCAAAAGTTATACTTGTCCAGCCTGGACAACATGGTGAAATCCTGTCTCTACTAAAAACATAAAATTAGCCAGGCATGGTGGCGGGTGCCTGTAATCCCAGCTACTCAGGAGGCCAAAGCAAGAGAATCGCTTGAACCTGGGAGGCAGAGCTTACAGTGAGCCGAGACAGAGCGAGACTCCATCTCAAAAAAAACAAAACCAACAAAAAGAAAACAGTTACAGGCCGGGCTTGGTGGCCAACGCCTGTAATCCCAGCACTCTGGGAGGCAGAGGCGGGCGGATCACCTGAGGTCAGGAGGTCGAGATCAGCCTGACCAACACAGTGAAACCCCCTCTCTACTAAAAATACAAAATTAGCCGGGAGTGGTGGCGCATGCCTGTAATCCCAGCTACTTGGGAGGCCGAGGCAGGAGAATAGCTTAAACCCAGGAGGCAGAGGTTGCAGTGTGCCAAGATCGTGCCATTGCACTCCATCTTGGGCAATAAGAGCGAAACTCCGTCTCAAAAAAAGTTACACTCGGATTTTCAACTGCACAGGGGGTTGGCATCTCTAACCCCCTCATTCACAGGCCAGCCAACTGTATACTTAAAAGTAGGTGAATTTTACAAAGTAGGTATATTATTTATACAATTATAAATTTAACTTTCTAATTGTACATTGCTAGTACAGTAGTCCCCACTCACCTATAGTTTCATTATCTGCAATTTCTGTTTCCCCAGTTACAGCTGCCTGCAGTCAACTGCCCTCCAAAAATAGGTGAGTGCATACAAAGATATTTTGAAAGAGAGAACACATTTATATAACTTTTATTCAGTATATAATTATTCTATATTATGAACAGTTATTGTTGGTAATCTCTTACTGTGCCTAATTTGTAAATTAAGCTTTATCATAGGCATAGATGTATAGGGAAAAAAACCACAGTACACAAAGGGTTCTGTCTTATCTGAGGTTTCAGGCATCCATTGGAACATATTGTCCATGGATAACGAGGACTGTTGTAAACAGAAATAAGGTCAGCTTGTATAGTGTTGAGTTTGTATTTATCTCCCCATGGATAAGGGGCACTGCTGTATGTAGAAATAAGGTCGCCAGGCCGGGCACAGTGGTTCATGCCTATAATCCTAGCACTTTGGGAGGCTGAGGTGGGCGGATCACCTGAGGTTGGGAGTTCCAGACCAGTCTGACCAACATGGAGAAACCGTCCCTACTAAAAATACAAAATTAGCCGGACATGGTGGCACATGCCTATAATCCCAGCTACTCGGGAGGCTGAGGCAGGAGAATCGCTTGAACCCAGGAGGCAGAGGTTGCGGTGAGCCGAGATCGAGATCGCACCATTGCACTCTAGACTGGGCAACAAGAATGAAACTCTGTCTCAAAAAAAAAAAAAAGAAAAATAAGGTCACCTTCTGTGTGTTGACTTTGTATCTTGTGACCTTGCTAACCTCATTAATTAGTTCTAGTAGCTTTTTCATAGATTTCCTGGATTTTCTATGTAGATAATCATGTTGTCAGCAAAAAGGGACAATTTTTCCTTTCCAATTTGTATGCCTTTTATTTCTTTGTCTGATATTATTGCACTGGCTAAAATAAGGTTTTTAAATTATGTCAATGTAATTAATCCATGCTTTATCTACGGCCTCTAAGGGCTGGCTAAATTTTAATAGGAAAAACAATGAGAGTAGCTTGGACATGTTAGTTAAAACCTCACACTATAAAATATGTTTTGGCCGGGCGCGGTGGCTCACACCTGTAATCCCAGCACGTTGGGAGGCCGAGGTGGGTGGATCACCTGAGGTCAGGAGTTTTCGACCAGCCTGGCCAACATGGCAAAACCAACATGTACTAAAAATACAAAAATTAGCTGGGTGTGGTGGCAGGTGCCTGTAATCCCAGCTACTCGGGAGGCTGGGGCAGGAGAATTGCTTGAATCCAGGAGGTGGAAGTTGCAGTGAGCCGAGATCACACCATTGCACTCCAGCCTGGGCAACAAGAGCAAAACTCTGTCTCACAAAAAATAAAATAAAATAAAATAACATAAAATAACATAAAAGAAAAGAAAAGAAAGGAGAGAGGGAGGAGATGTTAGCTATTATTTAAACCCAAAGTCACCTTTAGCATTATAAACTTGAGTATGTGCACAAAGATACAGACACAAGCATTGACTGTAGTGGTGAAAAACAGTAAATAACTATAATGTCAATCAACAGGAGGCTGATAAAATTATGAAACATCCACACTACAGAATACTATAGTCATTTGGCCGGGCACAGTGGCTCATGCCTGTAATACCAGCACTTTGGGAGGCTGAGGCGGGCAGATCACTTGAGGTCAGGAGTTCAAGACCAGCCTGGGCAACATGGCAAAACCCTGTCTCTACTAAAAAGACAAAAATTAGCCGGGTGTGGTGGTGCGTGCCTGTAATCCCAGCTACTCAGGAGGCTGAGGTGGGAGAACCACCCGAACCCAGGAGGCAGAGGTTGTTGTGAGCCGAGTTTGCACCACTGCACTCCAGTCTGGGCCACGGAGCAAGACTCCGTCTCAAAAAAAAAAAAAAAAAAGAATACTATACGGTTATTTAAAAGATTGAGGGAAATCTGTGTGTATATACTATATATATCAACATGTAAAGATTACTAAGATCTTTAAGTAACCAAACATCATTAAGTGAAAAATGTATGATGATAATATATGCAATATGATCTCACTATGTTATTTAAAAAATTGCTTGTGCACAGAAAAGACTATTATACTACTTAGAAGTACCGAGGGAATTTCACTTTTAGTATACACGGTTCCATACTGTTTAATGTTTTTAATGAACTATAGTTTTGTAATTTTCCTCATCACTTTATCATTTTAGTCTCTCTCTCAGGCTGTATCTGAGAGCCACACTTTTCAGACCCTTGTATCTTTACTCTTCAGGGACAAACCAGAGCATAGCTGAATCTCCAACGCCTTATGCTAAGCGAAACAAGCCAGACTCCAAGCCCACATGTGACATTCTGGAATGGGCAAAGTAGGAGGACTGAGGAACAGACAGGTGGCTGCAAGAGCGGGGAGGAGAGAGGCTGCCTTCCTGAGTATCCTGACTGCAGTGGAAGTCACTACAGTCCACGCACCTGTTAAAGCTCACTGAACTGAACACCAAAAAGTGAATCTTACTATACGTAAAGTTTAAAATAAACTTAAAACACACACACAAACTTAGGGGATACATTTTCCTTGAGCGCAGCACTGACACCTGTCTTAACGCAGGAAACGTCCTCCGCCACGACTCCAGGGCGCCTCGGTCGCAGTGAGGGCACCAGCACTATCTCCCTACTGTCCCTACGAGTGCACACCTGCTACGGCCCGCGCCCACTCACAACGTGACTCGTTCTTCCAGGCTCCGTGCCTGTAGATCTAGACATCACTTGGAAAGCCGCTGGCCACCCGCAGGGAAAGGGCAGCATGCGTGGGGCCCCCGAGGGTCCCGGCCTGGCCGGGACTCTGTCGCAGCCACCAAGCTGTCAAGCATAGCAATGTGCGCACTGCACCGGGCATCACCGCGGCTCCGACCACGCCTCATTCCGGAGTCCGGCGGACGACTCCAAGAAACACCGCCGCTCCCGGCGCGGCCACGGTGCCCTCCGCCGCCAGAAAACAAACGCTCCCGAGCCTCAGTCCCCAGCGGCGACCACGCGGCGCTGGGCTCAATCAGCAGCCGCTCCCTGACTGGACTTAACAGCGGAGCTGACACCGTCCAGACGCCCCTCTCAGCTTAAAATACACTCCATCAACCCCGTTTCCCAATTATTCTTGCACCCTTCTTGTCACACCCACAATGTGCTGCAAATTAAGCTCACGCATTTCAGCCTTAAAATACACAATTCAGATGCTTGTGCGAAACAGTGGTGCCCCCGTAACAATCGCGCCTCCTTAACAAAGCCCAAAACTCCTCTCTCCAAGAATGCGCGGAATGGCTCCGCGGACCAGGCTCCCTCCGGTCCTCACAGGGGCACGAAACAAAAACGGGTTCATATCTTGCTGCGCGACCTTAGTGCAACATTAACAATCTGCCTGCTCCTTACTTTCCAACAAAAACGTTAAACACTAAGGTATTCCTTCCCCACTGGAGCTGTGCCACGTGCTGGGGCGCGGAATCCGGGATCCTGGGGCGCGGAATCCGGGATCCCGGGGCGCTAGGCGGGGAACGCGGGGGCGGGGAGCTCGGGGCCGAGGCCGAAAGGCCGGGGGCGCAGGGCCTGGGAAGCCAGTGCAGGGAATACGGGGACCTGGAGCCTGGGAGGCGCGGGAGCTCGGGGCCGGGACCTGGGGGACGCCGGGACCAGGACGATCCCGGAGGCCGCGCCGCCGGGGGGGGGGGGGGGGGCTTCCGTCCCGGCCCCGCCGCCGCCCTGGCCGGCCCAGGTTCCGAGGGGGACCCGGACCCCGCGGAGGCCGCAGGGCAGGCGCGGGCGAGCGGGGTTCCTCACCTGCGTCCGCGGCGGCTTGGGGGTCCTGGGCGGGCCCTGGGAGTTTCCCTGGCCGAGTGAGTCACTCGGGCTGGCCGGGAATGCGCCAGGAAACACCCGGCCTCCTCCCCTTCCTCCCGGGGCGGGGGCTCTCCCGGCTCGGCCTCTTCCTCCCGGCGCTCCTCCCTCCCAGCCGCGGCCCCGGCCGCTCCCTCCTCCCGGCGGGGCGTCCCCGGCCGGCCGGCCCCTTTCCCCACGCCGGCCGCCGAAGGTGTCCTTCCAGGCGGAGAGCCCCTGGTCACCTGCCGTTCTGGGTCACCTCAGCCTGCGCGGGACGGCGGGGTCGGGGCGGAGCGGGCGTGGGGTCCTCCCACGGGTCCGTCTGGCTCGGAGCGCGAAGGAACGGGGTCCGCACCCTGTCCCGGGGCTCTACCAGGTCAGGGCGGGGGGTGGCCTGAGCTGCGGAAGGAGCTCAGGGGGACACCCAGGGCGCCCGTGTGGCGCCGCCCCACCTGGCAGGAGGCGCTCACCTGCGCTCGTCGGGAGGGTTCCAGGCGCGGGTCCCAGCGGCAGGTCGGCGCGCAGAGCCCGCTGAAAACCCCCCCGGCCGGCCCCTGCGGCCCCATCGCCTGCGGGAACCAGGGGGCAAATCCGTGTGCAGACCTGCGAGAACGGCCGACGGAGGAAGACCTGATTTGAGCTCGTGCCAGAAAACAATCTTGAAAGGCCCGTGAAGAAACATACCTCACACGGAAACGCTGAGTGGAGTCAGCTGGTCACAGGCGTGTTTAGGAAAACTGCCCTAAACGCCCCGCTCAGCCCCAGCAACCTCACTCCTCCTTCACCCGCGACCCCTGGTTCTTAGGGAGAACCGGAAGGATGGGCATCAGATATTCTAGTCTGGTCTCTAGATTATGAAGGTTTGGTTACCCCCGCCTGTGCTCTGCGGTAAGGCAAAAAGCAGCAAATGGATCCTGACCAGCGGATTGAGACAGTCTACCAGTTGACTCAATGTTCGGAGATCACTTTCTCACATTCCTGCAAAACAGGGGCTTTGGATAACATTCTGGTTCCCAGTCCACACACTTTCAAATCAGCAGATTACTCCTTTTCTGTGCCTAGGGTGGAGTCTCAAAATTAGATTCCAAAGGTTTTTACATTGTAGATGACATGATAGAAGCCAAATTCAAGTTATACTCTGATAATTTAAAATATTGTAATCCCGGCCGGACGCAGTGGCTCACGCCTGTAATCGCAGCACTTTGGGAGGCCGAGGCGGGCGGATCACCTGAGGTCAGGAGTTCGAGACCACCCTGGCCAACATGATGAAGACCCTGTCTCTACTAAAAATACAAAAATTAGCCGGGCATGGTGGTGTGCGCCTGTAATCCCAGCTACTCGGGAGCCTGAGGCAGGAGAATCGCTTGAACCCAGGAAGTGGAGGTTGCAGTGAGCCAAGATCATGTCACTGTACTCCGGCCTGGGCGACAAAGCAAGACTCCGTCTTAAAATAATAAAATATTGTAATCCCTAGAGCAATTAATAAAAAATAATACAGCTAAAAATCCAAGAAAAGAGATAAAATAGAATACAAAAATATACTTGATCCAAAAGAAAGCAGGAAGGAAGGAGCTAAAAGCACATAAGAGACAAAGAGCAAGCAGTTAGACTTCAACCACATTAGTAATCACATTGAATGTAAATGGACTAAACATGTAATCCGTTTACTAACTGTAAATGGATTAAAACACAGAAATCGTCACATTGGATTAAAAACGAGACCCAAATATATTGTTTTAAGAAGACATAATTTTGGCCGGGCACAGTGACTCATGCCTGTAATCCCAGCACTTTCGGAGGCCAAGGCGGGTGGATCAGCTGAGGTCAGGAGTTCGAGATGAGCCTGACCAACATGGCAAAACCCCGTCTTTACTAAAAATACAAAATTAGCTGGGTATGGTGGCGCATGCCTATAATCCCAGCTACTCAGGAGAATGAGGCAGGAGAATCGCTTGCACCCGGGAGGCGGAGGTTGCAGTGAGCTGAGATTGCACCATTGAACTCCAGCCTAAGCAACAAGAGTGAAACCTGGTCTCAAAAAAAAAAAAAAAAAAAGGACATAATTTAAATATAAGGACACAAAGAGGCTGAAATTAAAAAGATGCAAAAGGACACACTAATCAGAAAGGTGGAGCGATTATATTAATATCGAAGAATTCAACTCAAGGGGCACTATCAGTGATAAAAAGGACATCTGATAAAAATAAATGGGTCAATTAAGTATGAAAAAATAGGCTGGGCACGGTGGCTCACGCCTGTAATCCCAACACTTTGGGAGGCTGAGGCGGGCGGGTCATCTGAGGTCGGGAGTTCAAGACCAGCCTGGCTAACATACCCTGTTTCTACCAAAAATACAAAAAATTAGCCAGGTCTGGTGGCGCATGCCTGTAATCCCAGCTACTCAGGAGGCTGAGGCAGGAGAATAGCTTCAACCTGGGAGGCAGAGGTTGCAGTAATCCCAGCTACTTGGGAGACAGGAGAATCACTTGAACCCAGGAGGCGGAGGCTGCAGTGAGCCAAGGTCACGCCATTGCACTCTGGCTTGGACAACAAGAGTGAAACTCCGTCTCAAAAGAAAAGGAAGAAAAAATAACAACTTTTAGTGCATATATACATCAAATAAGTTTTGAAATATTTAAACAAAGATGGATAGAATCAAAAGAAGAAATAGGCGAATACACACTCATAGAGATTTGAACTTGTCTCTATTAGTAATTGATAGGACAGGCAGACACAAAAAGAAGTAAAGATACAAAAATTTTTTTAAGTAATTAACCTATTAGACCTAAATGGCACCTCCACAAAACAGAATACAGAATGCATTGCATGGAATGAAAGATGTTCAGACGCTTTGTACTGAAGACTTCAAGCTGTTACTGACAGGAATTAAAGTTTTCAAATACACACGTAACATTCACAAAATATACCATATGTTAGGAAGTAAAACAAGTCTCATTAGCTTTCAAAGGATCAAAATTATTTACAGTAGTACCTACCTTATCTTCCGGGGATAAGCTTCAAGACCCCTGGTGGATGTCTGAAAGGACAGATAGTAGCAAACCCTACACTGTATAGACTATATATTTTTCTATATATGCAGGCCTATGATAAAGTTTAATTTATAGATTACACACAGGTCTGTAATCCCAGCATTTTGGGAGGCCAAGGTGGGCGGATTGCTTGAGCTCTGGAGGCAGAGGTTGCAGTGAGCTGAGATTGTGCCACTGCACTCCAGCCTGGGCGATAGAGTGAGACTCACAGAGTGAGACTCCATCTAAAAATAAATAAATACATAAATTAGACACAGTAAGAGATTAACAATAATAAAAATAGAACAATTGTAGTGGTATACTATAATAAAAGTGATGTAGTTCGTCTCTCTCTCTCAAAATATCTCATTATACTGTACTAGTAGTCCCCCCTCCTCTGAGTTCCAGTTACTCGTGGTCAATCATGGTCTGAAAATAGGCGAGTATAGTACAGTGCTTATTTAAAAACAACCATTAGGCCGGGTGCGGTGGCTCATGCCTGTAATCCCAGCACTTGGGGAGGCCGAGGCAATGGATTGCTTGAGCTCAGGGGTTCGAGACCAGCCTGGCCAACAGGACAAAACCCCCTCTCTACGAAATACAAAAATTAGCTGGGCATAGTAGCTGGTGCCTGTGGTCCCAGCTACCACTGAGGCTGAGGCAGGAGAATCGCTTGAACCTGGGAGTTGGAGGTTGTAGTGAGCCAACATCGTGCCACTGCACTCCAGGCTGGGCGAAAGAGCATGACCCTGTCTCAAAAAAATAGAATGAAATAAAATAAAATAAAATAAATAACCATTTAAAGCCTCTGGAAATGGGCCTAAGGGCAAACAGCCAATGAAGAATTATCTATAGAAATGAGACTACTATACAGCAATGGAACAGAATAGTGAAAAATAAGTACACATTATTTGGTCAGTTGGTTTTCAGTTAAGATGCTAAAGGACTTCCATAGAGAAAGAAAACTCTTTTTTGGCTGGGCACAGTGGCTCACACCTGTAATCCCAGCACTTTGGGAGGCCAAGACGGGCGGATCATCTGAGGTCAGGAGTTCGAGACCAGCCTGGCCAACATGGCGAAACCCTGTCTCTACTGAAAATACCAAAATTAGCTGGGTGTGGTGGCGAGCGCCTGTAACCCCAGCTATCCAGGAGGCTGAGGCAGGAGAATTGCTTGAATCCAGGAGACAGAGGTTGCAGTGAGCTGAGATCACGCCACTGCACTCCAACCTGGCAACAGAGAGAGACTCCGTATTAAAAAAAATAATAAAATAAAAGAAACTTTTTTTAAAAATGGTGCTAGAATAACTGCATAACGATGTGCAAAAACTGAAACTCAACTTCCTCCCCAACACCATGTACAAAAAGTAACTGGCTTTGTATGGATCATAGACCTAAATTTGAAAGCTAAAGATACAAAGCTTCTAGAAGAAAACATAAGAAAATAATTTTATAACTGTAGAGTAGAGGTAGGCAAAATTTCTCAAAAATGTAGGGTTAGTACCTTTAGAAAAAAAAGATAAATTGATTTGATCGAAATTTAAAACTTCTCATCAAAAGAATGTTAAAAGAGTGAAAAGACAGAGACAATATTGCAAGACAATACTGCAATACATATAACAGACAGACAGCTTGTGTCCAGAATATGTAAAGAACCCGGACAACAATAAAATGACAATGCAGGAAAAATAGGGCAAAAGACTTTAACTCACACTTCAGAAAGAAACCACATTGGAAGTCTTTTATAAAATTCAACATATATTTATTCAACATATATATCTCCTATGACGGTAATTCTACTTCTAAGTATTTACCTAATAGAAATACAAATTAATCTCTGCACAAAAACTTGTATAATGAATAGTCTTTTTTTTGTTTTTTCTTTTTTGTTTTTTTTTGAGACGGAGTTTCACCCTTGTTGCCCAGGCTGGAGTACAATGGCGTGATCTCTGCTCACCACAACCTCCACCTCCCGAGTTAAAGCGATTCTCCTGCCTCAGCCTCCCGAGTAGCTGGGATTACAGGCATGCGCCACCACTCCCAGCTAATTTTGTATTTTTAGTAGAGATGGGGTTTCTCCGTGTTGATCAGGCTGGTCTCAAACTCCCGACCTCAGGTGATCCGCCCACCTCGGCCTCCCAAAGTGCTAGGATTACAGGCATGAGCCACAGCACCTGGCTGTATAATGAATATTCTTACCGGCTTATTTATAATCGCAAAAAACTAGAAACAACCCAAAGTGCACAAATAGGAGAATGGATAAACAAATACTGTTCATATAATGGAATATTACTCAGCAATAAAAAGGAAAGAACAAATCAAAAGGATTTGTTCTTGTGTTTTTCCATTTCACACTCATTAGGATGCTTACTATCAACAAACAGCTACTTGGGAGGCTGAGGCAGAAGAATCGCTTGAACCCAGGAGGTGGAGGTTGCAGTGAGCCAAGATCCTGCCACTGCACTCCAGCCTGGGCGACAGAGTGAGACTCTATCTCAAAAAAAAATAATAATAGGCCGGGCGCAGTGGCTCACGCCTGTAATTCTAGCACTTTGGGAGGCCGATATGGGCGGATCACAAGGTCAGGAGATCGAGACCATCCTGGCTAACAGGGTGAAACCTCGTCTCTACCAAAAATACAAAAAAATTAGCCGGGCATGGTGGCAAGTGCCTGTATTCCCAGCTACTCGGGAGGCTGAGACAGGAGAATGGCGTGAACCCGGGAGGCGGAGCTTGCAGTGAGCCGAGGTCACACCACTGCACTCCAGCCTGGGCGACAGAGCAAGACTCTGTCTGAAAAAAAAAAATAAAAAATAAAAAAAAAATAATAATAATAAAATAAAATAACAAGTGTTGGCAAGGATATGATGAAATTGGAACTCTGTGTACTCTTAGTGGGAATGTAAAATGGTGCCACTATGGAAAACAATATGATGAAAAAAGTTTTTAAAAGGGGAAGAAAATGGATATACAAGTAGTATTATAAAACAGATGAACCTCAAAATTATTCTGTAATTTTCCACACACAAAAGACCACGTACATATTGTGGGATTCCATCTATATGAACTTCCATGACAGACAGCACTACTCACTGGTGACAGAAGTCAGAAATTGGCCAGGTGTGGTGGTTCACCCCTGTGATCCCAGCACTTTGGGAGGCCAAGGCGGGCGGATCAGTTGAGGTCAGGAGTTCGAGACCAGCCTGACCAACATGGTGAAACCCCATCTCTACTAAAAATACAAAAAATTAGCCAGGTGTGGTGGTGGGTGCCTGTAATCCCAGCTACTCAGGGGGCGGAGGCAGAAGAATCATTTGAACCCAGGAGGCGGAGGTTGCAGTGAGCTGAGATTGCGCCACTGCACTCCAACCTGGGCAACAGAGTGAGACTCTGTCTCAAAGAAAAAAAAAAAAAAAGAAAAGGAAGTCAGAAATTGTTAAATCGTTTGCTTGGGTGAGGTGGTCTGCAGGGAATAGGATGAACTGAAAAGAGGCGTGTAGGAAACTTCTGGGGACTTGGAAATATTCTGCATCTTTGTCAGGCTGATATTGACACAGGCATATTATGTCAGTCAGGTTTCAACCAGAAAAGCAGAATCAGTAGGAGATACATATTAGGAGATTTACTGCAAGGAATTGGCTTATGCACTATGGGGGCTGGCTCAGCTAGTCTGAAATCTGGAGGGCAAGCCATCAGAAAGCTACTGTCCTGTGGCTGGGGGCAGTGGCTCACGCCTGTAATCCCAGCACTTTGGGAGGCTGAGGCAGGCGGACCACCTGAGGTCAGGAGTTCGAGACCAGCCTGACCAACATGGAGAAACCCCATCTCTACTAAAAATACAAAAAATTAACTGGGCGTGGTGGCACATGCCTGCAATCCCAGCTACTTGGGAGGCTGAGGCAGGAGAATCACTTGAACGCAGGAGGTGGAGGTTGTGGTGAGCCAAGATCACTCCATTGCACTCCAGCCTGGGCAACAAGAGCAAAACTCCATCTCAAAAAAAAAAAAAAAAAAGAAAAGAAAAGAAATAAAGAAAGTTACTGTCCTGTTTTTAGGTTTCTGTTATGGTCACAACAAATTATTACACATTTCTGGCTCTGGTAAACTGAAAAAGCATCCCCCAGCAAATACCTGTGTCAAATCCCTGGAACCTGTGGCTGTTACTACTATGTTGAAACCCCATCACCAAGATGATGGTATTAGGAGGTGGGGCCTTTGGGAGGTGACAGGTCACAAAGGTAGAGTCCTCATGAGTGGGATTTGTGCTCTTATAAAAGACACCCCAGAGGGGGCCAGGCGCGGTGGCTCACGCCTGTAATCCCAGCACTTTGGGAGGTTGAGGCAGGCAAATCACGAGGTCAGGAGATGGAGACCATCCTGGCTAACACGGTGAAACCCCGTCTCTACTAAAAATGCAAAAAATTAGCCTGGCGTGGTGGCGGGAGCCTGTAGTCCCAGCTACTCGGGAAGCTGAGGTGGGAGAATGGCGTGAACCCAGGAGGCAGAGTTTGCAGTGAGCCGAGATTGTGCCACCGCACTCCAGCCTGGGCGACAGAGCGAGACTCTGTCTCAAAAAAAAAAAAAAAAAAAAGACACCCCAGAGAACAGACTTGTCCTTTCTGCCATGTGAAGACACAGCCAGACAACAGCCACTGAGAACCAAACAGTGGGACCTCACCAGACACCGACTCTGTGGTGCCTTGATCTTGGGCACTCAGCTTCCAGAACTATGAGTAATACATTTCTTCTTTTTATAGCCACCCAGTCTATGGTGCTTTGTTATAGGAGTCCTGACAGACTAAGACAGTTACCTTATATGAAGAAAAAGAGTCTTAGCAGATCTAAGTTCTTGAGATGGGATCATCTTAGATTATCTGAAGGGGCCCTGAATCCAATAAGCAGTGTGCTTACAAGAGACACTCAGAGAGCAGACCCAGAGAAAGAGGCAGTGTGAACACAGAGGCAGAGATGGGAGTGAAGCAGCCACACAGCCACAAGTCATAGAATGCTGGCAGCCCCCGAAACTGAGCAGGTAAAGAATGGTGGAGGCAAGGCCCTATTGCTGCCTTGAATTTTGGCCTTCTGGCCTCCAGAACTTCAAGATAATTAATATCTGTTTTTTCGGCTGGGCGCGGTGGCTCAAGCCTGTAATCCCAGCACTTTGAGAGGCCAAGGTGGGTGGATCACGAGGTCAGGAGATCGAGACCATCCTGGCTAACATGGTGAAATCCTGTCTCTACTAAAAAATACAAAAAAAATTAGCCGGGTGTGGTGGCGGGCGCCTGTAGTCTCAGCTACTCAGGAGGCTGAGGCAGGAGAATGGCGTGAACCTGGGAGGTAGAGCTTGCAGTGAGCCGAGATTGCGCCACTGCACTCCAGCCTGGGGGACAGAGCAAGACTCTGTCTCAAAAAAAAAAATGTTTTTTTGTTGTTTGTTTGTTTGTTTTTTGAGACGGAGTCTTGTTCTGTTGCCAGGCTGGAGTGCAGTGGCATGATCTCAACCCACTGCAACCTCTGATTCCCTGGTTCAAGCGATTCAGGCATGCACCACCACACCTGGCTAGTTTTTGTGTTTTTAGTACAGACGGGATTTCTCCATATTGGTCTAGAGGCCACTCACATTCCTGGATCCTGCCTCCCTCCCTTGACTTTTTCCATCTTCAAAGCCCTCAGTTGGCACTGCTCTCAGGCTGCTCTGGCCTCACACCTTTCTCTGACACTGTGCTTCTGTCCCCTCTTCCACCTTTAGGAGCCCGTGTGACGACATCCCCCTCCCCCAGATAATGCAGGGTAACGTCTCTATCTCAAGTCAGTTGACTAGCAACCCTAATTCCATCTGCAATTTTAACTCTCCTCTTGCCATGTAAACTAACATAATCACACGGCCCAGGGATTAGGAAGCAGACAGCTTTGGGGCTACCATTCCGCCTTGTCTCAGGAAGCTGGAGCTCTGCCTCAAGGTCCTCCAACCCATTGAATCAGGCCCAGCTGGACTGCCTGGGATCATCTCCTTTACTTAAAGTCGACTGATATGAAATTTAATCACATCCAGTAAATACCTTCTAGCAACACGAGGTGTGTGTTTGATAGAACAGCTGGGACAGCCTCACTAGGCTGACACAATAAAAAGACCACCACAACCCACCCCCTGTTAACTTGGCACCCATCCATATCCCCTTAAATCATACTTGTCTTGGTCTGTTTTTTTTTAATTTATTATTTATTTATCTAGAGACAGGGTCTCACTTTGTTGTCTAGGTTGGCCTTGAACTCCTGGCCTCCAGGGATCCTCCCACCTGGCCTCCCAAAGTGCTGGGATTACAGGTGCAAGCCATGTGCCCGGCCAACCAGGAGGAACTTTAATTCCTTCTTAACTGATCCCTCCATTCCACAATAGCATGATCTCAGCTCCTATATTTGTACAACCTGATGTCTTATTTCTTGCCACACCTTGTTCAAGCTGGAGTGGGCACCTGACCCAAGTTGACTTGCCGTGGGAACCTTGGTTGGGAGCTTAGAGTTGGAACTTTCTCACTCACATCACAGCCTCCTATCTTCAGGACTTTTGTTTCTTCTGCAGTGAAAACGTGGACTCCAACCAAGAACCCAACCGCACATCTCCCTGGTGCCCGCCTGGATCTCTCACCTCCTGCCCTGGGGCTTCCCTGTCACCAGGAGGCATCAGAGTCCTCTGAAATCACACGTGAACCATGCAGCTGTGCACAGAGTTAACATTCCCTGCACCTTTGACTAATGAGAGGCGCTCACAGGCAGATTCCTCTCTTTCCTTCCTGATGCAGTCCACATGGCTTCTAGGGACATCCGAGAGGTGGGGCAGGCACGCTTAGCAATACCATCTTACTGAGATGGCCCCACATCCATCAGCGCTCCCCTCCTTCTCCTCCTCCTCTTCCTCCTCCTCCTCCATCTCTCTCCTCCTCCTGCTAGGGCACTCTCTGACTCCCACTACGGGCACTGCACCCCATCTCAGAGTGGAGGCACCTACGGCTTTGTCTCAGGCTGTATTTCTGGGGAACCCAGGCCAAGGCTGGAGCCAAGAACTGGTCACGTGCATTTTGGATCTGTGAGCATCCACCTTCCAACCACTACAGGAAAAGCACAGCAAGGAAAGGTGAGAAAGCAGAAGTAACAGGTAGAAAAACAAACACCAGCGGAACAGGGAGACAACTCTCCCAGAGCAGGAAACACAGCATGCATTTTTGGATTAAAATTCCTCCATTCCCTCATCAGACACCAACTCTGTGGTGCCGTGATCTTGGGTGCTCAGCTTCCAGAACTGTAATAAATTTCTCCTGTTTAGAGCCACTCAGTCTATGCTGCTTTGTTACAGCAGCCTTCACAGACTAAGAGAGTTACCTTATATGAAGAAAAAGGGTCTTAGCAGATATAACTAAGTTCTTGAGATGGGATCATCTTAGATTATCTGAAGGGGCCCTAAATCCAATAAGCAGTGTGCTTACAAGAGACACTCAGAGAACAGACCCAGAAAGAGGCAGTGTGAACACAGAGGCAGAGATGGGAGTGAAGCAGCCACACAGCCACAAGTCATAGAATGCTGGCAGCCCCCAGAAACCGGGGAGGCAAAGAATGGCGGGGGCACGGCCCTATTGCTCCCTTGAATTTTGGCCTTCTGGCCTCCAGAACTTCAAGAGAATGAGTATCTGTTGTTTTAAGCCACCAGGTTTATGGTAATGTGTTACAGCAGCCACAGGCAACAGTATAAGGACTTCCTTATAATAAATTACTTTTTTTTTTTTGAGATGGAGCGCTCACCAGGCTGGAGTGCAGTGGCGCGATGTCAGCTCACTGCAACCTCGGCCTCCCAGGCTCAAGTGATTCTACTGCCTCAGCCTCCTGAGTAGCTGAAATTACAGGCACACACCACCACGCCCAGCTAATTTTCTATATTTTTAGTAGAGACGGGGTTTCACCATGTTGGCCAGGCTGGTCTCGAACTCCTGACCTCAGGTGATCCACCCGCCTCGGCCACCCAAAGTGCTGGGATTACAGGTGTGAGCCACCATGCCTGGCCAAATTACTCTTTCTTAACTTAATGATGCCATGAATTGATGTGGTGGCTTTGCAGCATGTGGAGCTGGCTAAGCTGACCCACATTTACTAGAGTTCTTCTTCCTGTGTTTCTGGAAGACCATGAGGGAGGTGTTGGCGGAGGCTTGGGGAGAGGCAGGGAGCTGCGACTGTGTTGTGGCTCACACGTGTTTTTTGTGGGTCTGACAGCTTACACTGTTAACACCACCATGGCCAGGACCGCCACTACTGCCTTCTTCTTGTCAACCTAAAATAATCAAAAGGAACAGAATCTAGTTTAGAGAGTTTATTCAAGCAAAAAGTTTGAGGATGGGCTACCTGGGAAGCACAGACTCAAAGAAAAGAAGTCAGTGTTCCAAAGTGTAGATGTTTGGGAATGCTTATTTAGACAAAGGTTAGGGAAGTGTAACAAAATTTCAACATCTTTCTGTGGAAGACTTCATGCATAGTTATGATGATCTGATTAGTCAAGTTGGTCTTTTTCTTCCAGGCAAGGCATATTTAACATTCCACACTGAGGATGTACTAGTGATAGGGTCTTGAGCACCGTCTGGTCCACATTAGGTACCGGACAGTAAAAGAGGCAGTTCATCTACAACAAAACCAGTGATTGGAAGTGGGGAGGTCTGGTCTCTGGTCTCTGGTCTCTCTTAGTCATTTACAGAACAAGAACAATGAGGAAGAGAGTGAATCTGAGAAGAATTGCAGTCATACGACCTGACAGTCTCTAGGGCTCAACTTCCTCCCTGGCATAATAAATCCAGACAGTCCTGAAGTTTTACCTTCGTTGACTCTCTGGATCCTCTGGCTCCCGAAGGAGGCATCTGGCTCATCTTCATGATGAGAGGCCCTAGCTTCTGCAGCACCTCCACACCACCAAGGCCAGAAGCAGCAAGAACTGATGCAGGTTTGGATCCCTCCCAAACCTCCTGTGGACAGTAGGCTCCAGCGTCGGATGCAGACAACAGGCAGCCCTACGGAAACTGACTAATCAGTTTACACAATTAACTGTGTAAGAGCAAAGCCCTGCAGCAAGTCCGCGATTATCCACATGTATGGGTGTATGGGTAATATATATATACACACATGTATATGTATGTATATGTGTGTCTCACACACACACGTATATTAATGGCTCTGCTCTTGGACTGATACAGATTTTGGTACAGAGAGGGGATGCTGCTGTAGCAAAACCTAACAGGTGGGCGTGGCTCTGCAACCAGGGTTTGAGGAGAGTGTTGATGACACTAAAGTGCTTTGAACACACTGTTCTTAGACTTTGGACTTTGAGGACATTGCTGAAGAGGGTTTAAAAGAAAGTGAGAAGAATGTTATTGGAAATTGAAGGAAGACTTTTACTAAGTAGCAGCAGAAAGTTTAGCCCTGCTGTTACCTGAAGTTACATGGATAGGACAGAATATACATAATAAACGGTGACCTAGCTAATGAGATTTTCCAAGCAAAGTATTGAAGATGCTGCCTGGTTTCTTCCTGCTGGTTATAGTAAAATGTGAGAGGAGAGCATTAACTGAGAGAAAGATTTTAACCAAAAAGGAGACAGAATTAATGGTTTTGAAATGTTTTAGCCTCCCCATATGGCAAATGATGCTAAAATAAGAAAATGACTATGGAGCAAGGATAAACTATATGGCACTGCCAAGAAAATGCGTTCTAGAGACGATACTCAGGATGTGATTGGAAACTCTTTTATTTTTGAGATGGAGTCTCGCTCTGTCGCCCAGGCTGGAGTATAGTGGTGTGATCTCGGCTCACTGCAACCTCCTCCCGGCTTCAAGCGATTCTCCTGCCTCAGTCTCCTGAGTAGCTGGGATTACAGGCGTGCGCCACCACGCCCGACTAACTTTTGTATTTTTAGTAGAGATGGGGTTTCACCATGTTGGTCAGGCTGGTCTCGAACTCCTGACCTCGTGATTCACCTGCCTCTGCCTCCCAAAGTGCTGGGATTACAGGTGTAAGCCACCGAGCCCAGCTGGAAACTCTTTTTGTTTTGAGACACGAACTCACTCTGCCACCCAGGCTGGAGTGCAGTGGCACGATCAAGCTCACTAGACCCTCGACCTCCAGGCTCAAATAATCCTCCCACCTCAGCCCCCGAGTAGCTGGGACTACAGGTGTGCGCTACCAGGCCTAGCTAGTTTTTTTTTTTTTGTTTTTTTTTTAATATGAGACGAAGTCTTGCTCTATCGCCCAGGCTGGAGTGTAACGGTGCAATCTCGGCTCACTGCAACCTCCGCCTCCTGGGTTCAAGTGGTTCTCCTGTCTCAGCCTCCTGAGTAGCTGGGATTACAGGCACGCACCACCATGCCCAGCTAATTTTTGTATTTTTAGTAGAGATGGGGTTTCACCATGTTGGCCAGGCTGGTCTCGAACCCCTGACATCAGGTGATCTGCCCACCTTGGCCTCCCAAAGTGTTGAGATTACAGGCGTGAGCAACCACGCCCAGCTGGAAACTCATTTTGTTTTGTTTTGAGACATGAACTCACTCTGCCGCCCAGGCTGGAGTGCAATGGCATGATCAAACTTGCTAAAGCCTCGACCTCCTGGGCTCAAATAGTCCTCCCACCTCAGCCCCTGAGTTAGCTGGGACTACACGTGTGTGGTACCATGGCTGGCTAATTTTTTTTTTAATTTTGAGACAGAGTCTCACTCTATTGTCCAGGCTGGAGTGGAATGGTATGATCTCGGCTCACTGCAACCTCCACCTCCTGGATTCAAGTGATTCTCCTGTCTTAGCCTCCTGAGTAGCTGGGATTACAGGTGTGCGCCACCATGCCCGGCTAATTTTTGTATTTTCAGTAGAGACGGGGTTTCACCATGTTGGCCAGGCTGGTCTCGAACCCCTGACCTCAGATGATCCACCTGCCTCGGCCTCCCAAAGTGTTGGGATTACAGACATGAGCCACCGTGCCCAGACTAATTTTTGTATTTTTTGTAGAGATGTGGTTTCACCACGTTGGCCAGGCTGGTCTCGAACTCTGGGCTCAAGCGATTCACCTGCCTCGGCCTCCCAAAATGCTGAGATTATAGGTGTGAGCCACTGAGCATCTGATGTCAAAAAGATTAATAAATGTTGCTTCAGAGTACTCTTTACTGACACTAAAGGCTCTGTGAATAGATTCAGGGTGTGTCTCACAGAATCTCTCCAACAATAGGGTCTTTTTTCCCTTCTTTTTTAGGATGAAGTTTTGCTCTTGTTGCCCAGGCTGGAGTGCAATGGTGCAATCTCGGCTCACTGCAACTCTGCCTCCCGGGTTCAAGCGATTCTCCTGCCTCAGCCTCCCAAGTAACTGGGATTAGAGGTGCCCACCATCACGCCTGGCTAATTGTTTTGTATTTTTAGTAGAGATGGGGTTTCACCATGTTGGCCAGGTTGGTCTCGAACTCCTGACCTCCAATGATCCGCCTGCCTTGGCCTCCCAAAATGCTGGGATTACAGGCGTAAGCCACCGTGCCTGGTCCCAGTCCATTTTACACATAGGATAGGGCGATGTGCATCACAGCCTTAGCTTTTCCACACACATGAGCAAAGGAACAGCTCTTAGATTCAGTGTAAAGATGTCTTTTCATTCAGAAAACTCAAGCAGTTTGAGACTCATCCAAGTTGTTACAAAGTCAGGTTTTCCTTTCTGTGCAGTATTCCATCGGGTAAATTGAAGCTGTTTATTCATTCACCAGCTGATGGTCATATGGACTGTTTCTAGTTTTTGGCATTTATTTGTAAAGCCACTACAAGCATTTGTGTACAGGTTTTTGTGTGAATATACATTTCATTTCTCTTGGGTAAACACCTACGAGTGGGATTGCTGGGTGGTAAGTTGTTTAACATTGTAAAAATATGTTTAATAAGGATATGTTTAACAGTGTAAAAGACCGAAAAACTCTTCCAAATTGACTGTACCAAGGCTGGGCACAGTGGCTCACGCCTATAATCCCAGCACTTTGGGAGGCCAATGCAGGATTGTGCTTGAGCCCCAAAGTTTGAGACCACCCTGGGCAACATAGCGAGACCCCATCTATATTTTAAAAATAAGGCCGGGGGCAGTGGCTCACGCCTGTAATCCCAGCACTTTGGGAGGCCCAGGTGGACGATCACTTGAGGTCGGGAGTTCAAGAACAGCCTGGCCAACATGGTGAGACCCCTGGGAGGCAGAGGTTGAGGTGAGCTGAGATTGCGCCATTGCACTCCAGCCTGGGCGACAGAGCGAGAATCTGTCTAAAATAAATAAATAAATAAATAAATAAATAAATAAATAAATAAGTAAATAAATGAAATACAAATTAAAAGATCATTCAGATGCTGTTTTACTTATTCAATTATAAAAACAGAAGTGACCCCTGGATTCTGTTGGGAAGCACCATGCTGGTGCTTGGCTCCACCTTGTTTGTGGGCCCCCATAGGAGGGCACCTGGCTCAAAGCCACCTGCAGCTTTAAAGACATTGTGTGACCTAAGAAACCTCCTGGGATGTACTGCTAGGAAAGTCATCTGCAAACACACTCCAGGTGAGATCGCACCACTGCAGTCCAGCCTAGGTGGCAGAGCAAGGCTCCATCTCAAAAAAAAAAAACCAACAAAACAAAAACCAAAAAAACCCAAACTGGCTGTACCATCTCCATTTCCACCAATAATGTAAGAAATTTCCAGTTGCTCCACACCCAGCCCCACACTTGATACAGTTCAATGAGTTTTGTCACATGCATGTACGTGTGGAACCAATGAAGACACAGAACGCACCCATCACCCCCAGAAATTTCCCCCAACCCACTTTCAGGTAACATGTCATGGCCAGAGGCAACCACTGTTGCAATTTCTATCACTGGAGACTAGTTTTACCAGTTCATTAACTTCATGTAAATGGAATAATAACGGATCCTTTTAAGTCTGGCTTTTTTTTCGGCATAAAGTTCCTGGAATTCCCTTATGTCGTTATGTGGATGAGCTGTGTGTTTTCACAGCTGAATTGCATTCCACTGCGTGCATATACTTCAGTGTTGATCCATCTACCTCTTCACGGTCATCAGGATGTTTCTAGCTTTTAGCTTTTATGAATATTCAAATACAAATCTCTGCGTGGATGCATTTAAAAATTCCTCTTGGATAAATACCTAAGGGTGAACTGCTGCTTCTCAGGGGTAGATACATGTTAACCTTTGTAAGAAAATGCCATATAGTTTCCCCAAGTGCTTGTACCATCTTGTAATTTCCAGTTGCTCTAAATCCTTGAAAATTATTTGGCATGCTGGTTTTTTATTTTAGCCATGCCAGAGGCTGTGATGCTCATGTGGTTTAACTGGCCATTTTTGTGCCTTCCTGGCCTCTTTGTGCTCATTAAAAAAAAGTCTTGGGCTGGGTGCAATGGCACACGCCTGTAATCCCAGCACTTTGGGAGGCTGAGGCCAGAGGACTACTTGGGCCCAGGAATTCACATCACCCGGGGAACATAGTAAGACCTCGTCTTTTTAATTTTTATTTTCTTTAATTTTTGAATCAGAGTCTCACTCTATCACCCAGGCCGAAGTGCTATGGTGTGATCTTGGCTCACTGCCACCTCTACCTCCCAGGTTTAAGCAATTCTCATGCCTCAGCCTCCCCAGAGTAGCTGGGACTACAAGTGTCTGCCACCATATCTAGCTATTTTTTGTATTTTTAGTAGAGATGGAGTTTTACCACGTTGGCCAGGCGGGTCTCAAACTCCTGGCCTCAAGTGATCGGCCTGCCTCGGCCTCCCAAAGTGCTGAGATTACAGGCATGAGCCACTGCAGCTGGCTGAAAACCCATCTCTTCCAAAAAAATATAAAAAATTAGCTGTGTATGGTGGTGCATACCTGTAGTCTCAGCTACTCAGGAGGCTGAGGGAGGAGTGCTTGGTCCCTGGAGGTTGAGGCTTCAGTGAGCCAAGACTGTGCCAATGCACTCCAGCCTGGGCAACAGAGCAAGACCTTGCATCAGTGAAAAAAAAAAAAGCTTGTCTTACTAATTTTAAATGCCTTCATATACTCTGAACATAGTTACTTCTGGACACCCTGGGCAACAGTGTTGCCTCTGGGCATGACATGGTTCCTGAAAGGGGGTAAGGGGAAATGTTCTCTCCCAGTCTATGGCCTGTATTACCATTTTCCTAGCAATGTTTTTTGGTGATGTCAAATTCACCAATATTTCCTTTTTTTTTTGAGACGGAGTCTTGCTCTGTCACCCAGGCTGGAGCGCAGTGGCGTGATCTCGGCTCACTGCAACCTCTGCCTCCCAGGTTCAAGCGATTCTCCTGTCTCAGCCTCCTGAGTAGCTGGGACTACAGGTGTGCACCACCACCCCTGGCTGATTTTTGTATTTTTAGTAGAGATGGGGTTTCCCCATATTGGTCAGGCTGGTCTGGAACTCTTGACCTCAGGTGATCCACCCACCTTGACCTCCCAAAGTGCTGGGATTGCAGACGTGAGCCACCGTGCTCGACCCCTTTTTTGATTTTATGTAAGAAATCTTTGTCTACCCCAAGTTTGTGGTGTTACTTTCCCATGTTTGCTTTTAGAAGCTTTCTAGTTCTAACTTCCATATTTTGTTGTTTCCAGTTCTACTTTCATATTTTTTTTTTTTCTTATTTTTTTTGAGACAGTCTCGCTCTGTCGCCCAGGCTGGAGTGCAGTGGCACGATCTTGGCTCACTGCAACCTCCGCCACCCAGGTTCAAGCAATTCTCCTGCTTCAGCCTCCTGAGTAGCTAGGATTACAGGCGTGCACCACCACGCCTGGCTAATTTTTGTATTTTTAGTAAAGACGAGGTTTCACCACATTGGCCAGGCTGGTCTCAAACTCCTGACCTCATGATCCACCTACCTCAGCTTCCCAAAGTGCTGGGATTGCAGACATGAGTCACTATGTGTGGGCTTTTTTTTTTTTTTTTTAAAGACAGTCTCGCTCTATAAAAAGAAAATATGGAAAAATTTAATAGCATAATTTTATTCAAAATGTAACTGGTTAGCTCACAAAAATTGCTCAGAAATATTGCCAGGCACAGTGGCTCATGCCTGTAATCCCAGCACTTTGGGAGGCTGGCGGGGGGGGGCGTGGATCACCTGAGGCCAGGAGTTCGAGACCAGTCTGGCCAACAAGGTGAAACCCTGTCTCTACTAAAAATACAAAAATTAGCTGGGCGTGGTGGTGCACGCCTGCGATCCCAGCTACTCGGGAGGCTGAGGCAGGAGAATCGCTTGAATCCAGGAGGCAGAGGTTGTAGTGAACCGAGATTGTGCCACTGCACTCCAGCCTAGGTAACAGTGAGACTCCGTTTCAAAAAACAAGGAAATACCAAACAATAATATGTACCAACAGTTGGCCCTAAGTGAAGTTGGCCTTTTACATTTATCACTATCGGTTGAAGCTATTTTCCATGTGGAACTTCTCAGGCACATAAAACATATATACATTTCTTTCTTTTTTTTTGTTGGAGACAAGGTCTTGTTCTGTTGTCCAGGCTGGAGTGCAGTGATGCAATCATGGCTCACTGCAGCCTCGACCTCCTGGTCTCAAGTGATCCTCCCACCTCAGCCTCCCAAGTAGCTGGGACCACAGGCATGTGCCACCATGCTTGGCCAATTTTTTTTTTTTTTTTTGGAGTCTTCCTCTGTCACTCAGGATGGAGTGCAGTGGCATAATCTAGGCTCACTGCAACCTCTGCCTCCTGGGTTCAAGTGATTCTCCTGCCTCAGCCTCCCAAGCAGCTGGGATTACAGATGTGTACCACCACGCCTGGCTAATTTTTTTGTATTTTTAGTAGAGACGGGGTTTTACCACATTGGCCAGGCTGGTCTTGAACTCCTGACCTCAGATGATCTGCCCACCTTGACCTCCCAAAGTGCTGGGAATACAGGGGTGAGCCACTGTGCCCAGCCCTTGGCTAATTTTTACGTTTTTTTTGTAGAGATGGGGTCTCATATGTTGCCTAGGCAGGTCTTAAACTCCTGGCCTCAAGGAAGCCTCTCACCTCAGTCTTTCAAAGTGCCGGGATTACAGGCTTGAGAGACTACACCCAGCCAAAATATAAACATTTCTAGGACAGCTAAATCTAAGACAACTTTTAGGGAAGACAACATGTAAAACTCTATATAAAAAGCTTCCGTGACTGAAGGACAGCAGCAAAAGGATAATAAAATAATTTTAAGTCCTTTAATTTATTTTGAATATCAGTAATTACATTTTCAAAATATGATATAATTTAAAGGTATCAGTACCATAAATCTGTATCTTACAGTAGGAAATATAAGAGTAAACAGCCTATATACACTTTGTACTACTGACACAATTTTATGTACACAACTCTATACAGTATCTACTAATCTCCAGAAAACCCACCTACAATCCATCTGTCTGGACTGTGGGCAAGTGGTTCTTTTTGAGTCAGGGTCTCACTCTGTCACCCAGGTTGTACTGCAGTAGTACAATCATGGCTCACTGCAGCCTTGACCTCCTGGGCTCAAGTGATCCTCCCATCTTCGCCTCCTGAGTAGCTGGGACTACAGGCACACACCACCGTGTCTGGATACATTTTGTATTTCTGGTAGACATGGGGTTTCACCATGTTGCCCAGGCTGGCCTCAAACTCCTGGGCTCAAGTGATCCGCCTGTCTTGGCCTCCCATCGTGCTGGGATTAGAGGCATGAGCGACTGTGACAGGCTGACTGTGGACAAGTTTTACAAATAAACCAAAATAAAAATATTCTCCCTTTTCAGCTGCACATGGTGGAAATGTACATGTATGATGATAAAGTCGGAGATATTTATTACACTGAAGACATTTAACTTTGTTCCATGCCAGCCATGAGTGACAGCGCTAGAGATTCCACTGTGGGAAGAATAAAAATAAGGTTAAAACAATAGGTTTAAATGTTGAAAAAAATTTTTTTTTTTGAAGACGGGTCCCATTCTGTCACCCAGGCTAGAGTGCAATGGTACGATCTTGGCTCACTGCAACCTCCACCTTCCAGATTCAAGCAATTTTCCTGCATCAGCCTGCTGTGTAGCCGGGATTTCAGGCATGTGCCACCATGCCTAGCTAATTTTTGTATTTTTAGTAGAGACGGGGTTTTGCCATGTAGGCCAGGCTGGTCTCCAACTCCTGACCTTAAGTGATTTGCTCGACCTCCCAAAAGGCTGGGATTAGAGGCGTGAGCCACTGTGCCAGGCCAGGAGCTTTAAATTCCTAAAAAAAATTTTTAGGAAGTCTAGCTTTTGAAAAGAAATAAGTTACAAAAACTACACGATAGTGAAGTGTGACAGAAATCTATTCTGCCATCGACTTTATTTAATAGGAGTTTTAGAAATCTGTTGTAATAAATGGTATACCAGAAAGTAAGATCCTCAGGGCTTACAAATATTTGATATTCACTCACCTCACTGTAATGCTTAAAAAGCAATTCAAAGCATGGGACAACTGCTAAGGGACTATTCAGTTTTGAAAATGGTGAGAATTTCTAATTCTTCATGTGATCAGTAACAAAACAATGACACATACACTTAGTTACAAGGAAATACAGAGGTAGAAATATTTTAACATGATATACTCACAATGGGGAAAGGATCCTCTACAGACGGCTTTGTTTAAAATGGTTACAAGAAACATATGGCAGTTTTTAAAATCAGACTCCATTTTCTCTATAGATTCCATTCTAGGAATAAAAGTAAATTTCAATTAAGTAAGTGCATTGCGGGTATATAAGTAAGCTTCAAGATATCTGTGGAGTTAATTTCAAATGTATTTTGGTTTAATTATTTAAAATCCTAAATCTAAAGATTATAAAATAAAACACATAACGTCCTACCCTACTTCAAAATAAAAAATGTCAAAGTGTTTCAAAGGAAGTTTCATTAGGATATAAAACTGTGCTGTTTCCAGATAGTATCTAGTTCTGGAACTAGGATGACAAAGGATACTCCCTTTTCCTTTATACAGTTCTGTTTTCATTGTTTACAAGCAAACATTCTCTTTGAAATAAAGAAAACATTAAGAATATAAAACTTAAAATTTGAAATTATTTTTAAAAAGGCTTTTTTTCTTTTTGAGATGGAGTCTTGCTCTGTCGCCCATGCCGGAGTGCAGTGGCACGATGTCGGCTCACTGTAACCTCTGCCTCTTGGATTCAAGTGATTCTCCTGCCTCAGCCTCCTGAGTAGCTAGGATTACAGATGCCCACCACAATGTCTGGCTAATTTTTGTATTTTTAGTAGAGATGGGGTTTCGCCATTTTGGTCAGGCTGGTCTCGAACTCCTGACCTCGGCTGATCTGCCCCCACTGGCCTCCCAAAGTGCTGGGACTGCAGTTGTGAGCCATGGAGCCCGGCTGCCTTTTTTTTTTTTTTTAAGACAGAGTTTTGCTCTTGTTGCCCAGGCTGGAGTGCAATGTAGCGATCTTGGCTAACCACACCACAACCTCTGCCTCCTGGGTTCAGCGATTCTCCTGTCTCAGCCTACCAAGTAGCTGGGATTACAGGCATGCACCACCACGCCCGGCTAATTTTGTATTTTTAGTAGAGATGGAGTTTCTCCACGTTGGTCAGGCTGGTCTTGAACTCCTGACCTCAGGAGATCCGCCCACCTTGGCCTCTCAAAGCGTTGGGTTACAGGCGTGAGCCACTGCGCTCGGCTTTTTTTTTTTTTAAAAAAGAGAAATATCAAACACATGTAAGAGAGAACTTCAGAAGGGGTTTCCATGGCCCACTGCCCAGCCATGGCAGGTGCCACCCAGATGCCAAGCTTACACCTCCACAGCCCCACCACAATATTCAGAAGCAAACAGGAGACATCAGAGCACCACAGTCATGAATATTTCTTAAGTATAAATGTATACTTTAAAGATAAAGATTCCTTTCAAAACACAGCCACACCACCATTTGCTCAAAAATATCATCTAATAGCATTCACGCAAATTTCACATTGCTTCTACAATTTTTTCACTTTTTGGCTTTAAGTCTCAATCAGGAACAATTAACTTATCCATAAACTGCGATGGTTGATAGGCTTCTTAAGTTCCTCACCCCCGTATTTTTCTCACATCTATTTGTAAAATAAACTGAAAGAGTTGAATTTCAGCAAAGCATATGCAGCAGTGTTATTTCTCCTCCACCCCAAAGTGAGACAAAAAAAAAAAGAAGAAAAAAAAAGCAAAATATATTTTGCACACTTTGAGCCAGCAATATAAAGCTGAAGACTTTTATTTCCATCCCTGCAGGTATGCCTTCATCTACTATCTTAGTTTCTTGATTCCGAGTACAGCCAATGGCAGATTTCGAATTATACTAGCACTCAAATGAACTCTTACCTCCCTACTGACATGGAGTAAGTAGTCAACCAAACATGCACTTTTATTTCATGGAAGTAACAGCAGAATTACTGTTGCACTGACTTTATAAACAGGACGGGTAACAAAATATTGAGTTGTACACTGGAGTTAACAGTAGAGGATGGCAGTGCTAGAGAGAACTGCTCCCCGGCCACTTCCCCTGATTCAGTGCACTTGCCTATGTGATGTGTGTGAATAACCAACACTCTCAAAACACAGCATCTTTTAGAGCTCATCCAAAATACAACTTTGGAGAATAGTCTAGCATGATGTCCAGAATTTGGTTTAAAATAATTCAGCAAGTGTGACTGGGGAGGTGGGCACAGACATGACAGAGCTGTCCTCACTGGCACAGCTGAAGCAGGTGCCATCACGGCGTTCACAACACTGTCCTTGCCACTTCAGTTTGAAGGTGTCCATGATAAAAATTTAACAAAACGTACACGATATAACATGGGTATAATCTAAAAATGTTTGCTTGTTTAAATCAGAAGACCTCAGATTTTTAAAAATGTTTTACTTCTCACAAAATACTTGCACTTCTTTTTTTTTTTTTAAAGACTGGGTCTTGCTATGTTGCCCACGATGGTCTTGAACTCCTGGGGTCAAGCAATCCTCCCCCTCCCAGCCTCCTGAGTGGCTGGGAAGACCCTGTCTCTAAAAAAAAGGGAAGCTGAAGCTGAAGCTGAAATGGTCACAGCGCAGATGCTTCAGAAATCACATACTTACCGCCAAGTGCCCAGGCCTGCCTGCCAACCGTCTGCAAACATGAGAGCCAAGTTCAACACCTTCATGATAGCTTCTTTCACAAAGCTGACCTGGAGACCAAAGTCACAGAACACAAACTGTGTAACTAGGTTTGGACACCGATACCAACACTTTTACCTATTTTAAATGAATCACAGAAAAAGTTCATCACCACAGTGACTGCCTTCTGTGTATATGGAAGGGTACTAGGCTCTGAATCATGCCCATTTGGGACCAGGCACATGCATTCACTGAATGTAAGATACAGGTGATATTAGCAGGACAGTCAAACCAACGAAACAAACTATTAAGACCTTTTCCTGTGATGGCCATTTAAATTCACCAATGAAACTAGGACAAATAATTCCAATGGTTTTAACATTACTGAATTCTATCTATTCACATGAAGTGGACATGCTATTGCTCCACAACTGTAGACACAATTTTCCAACTGAATCCAAGAGTAACGCAGAGTAAGTGTTGACTATCACACAAAGTTCTCATGTTGCTCTTAGATACAATTTCTACGAATAGGGCACTCCTCCTTCTGGTTTTTTTAAGACACAAGGTCTTGCTCTGTTACCCAAGCTGGAGTGCAGAGTGCAGTGGGGTCAGATCATAGTTCACTGCAGCCTCAAACTCCTGGCCTCAAACAATGCTCCCACCTCAGCCTTCCAAGCAGCTGGGCCTCCAGGTATGCACCACCATGTCTGCTAATCTTTTTAATTTTTTGTAAACACAGAGTCTTGCTATGTTGCCCAGGCTGGTCTTGAACTCTTGGCCTCTTAAGATCTGCCCACCTCAGTTTCCCAATATGCTGGGATTACAGGCATGAGCCATTGTGGCCGGCCTGGGGCATTTGTTTGTAACCTCATTTGATCTGGTTCTTCCTTAAAGAATATTCTGCAGGACAGAAGCTTAATCATCATAAAATTCCAAAGCAGGCAGATAGCGCCACTCGCCCAGCAGTGGCCACATCTGCAGGAGACATCTCATGTACCTTTTCTCTCAGCAGACACCGGTCATGGATGGTTGACAGATACCTATAGTGAATTTTAATCAATTGATCTAAATCCTTGGCTTCCTCAACTTGATGTTGAAACTCCAGCCCCGTACTGTGTAGAATCTTGGAAGAGAAAGATAAAAAGCTTAATCAGCAGCCTTCTTTGAGGACTTGTGTGCTGCACACAAATCTTTTTTACTAAGCTCTTCTACTCCTCTCAAATTCTTCCTTCAATAAGCACATCTAGAAAGTTTCATAAAGTACCATTCTTCAAATGCTGGCTGGATACTCTGGCGTTCTGATCCTAAGAGGACGGCGGGGGCAATCCTGTAGGACGCCCACTTGCAGAGTGAATGAATGAACGCCAAACTCTGGACTAACAGACTTCCTGGCAGGAAGGGGCAAGTACATTAAACTGTATATAAGACACATCGATAAAAAAAAAATCAAGTAAATGTGTTACTTTTATATGAATAATTATAGTGAATTTATGTTTCTTAAGTTCCTTTTCTCATACATTGATCTTTCTCTAAAATGAGTATAAGTATACTTCAAATAAAAAACAAAGAAAAAACTTAAACTCTTATCATTTACTCTTAACAATTAGGGACTTAATGAAGGCCAACTTTGTGAAGGCAGTAATGCAGTCAGGGGAAACATGGAGCCCCTCTGCCATAGCCTTCCCATCCAAAACACAGGCTTCAGTGGCTCACTTCACCCAAGCAAGGTGGGTTTCAGAACTCACAGACCAGGTATAAACAGGTCTAAACAACAGTTCAAACCCCAAATGCATACTGTCCTCTAATAATACTGCTCTTGTTCCAATTTCTGAACGCTTCTTTCAGAACTTCCTCTAGAACTGGCTTTTAGATGTATCAGAAAAATAATTTCATTTACTTTGTAGTGAGTTCTTGTTTTTAAGAAAAAAGTCTATAACCTGGCTGCATCTTCCTCCCACACACCGTAGTGGATTTTGGCTGTTATTAAACATTGGAACCATTTTTTAGGGACAGCTGTCACCACTATTGAAACCTAAAGGACTATGCAGCACATTCTGAAGGCAATTCCAGAAGACGAGCTGTGGCTGTGCCTGTCCCCAGGGGCTGCTGGACAGGAGGGACAGCAGCCTCTGGATACACATATTCCGGTATATTTACAAAAACATTCCTCCCATTGCCATGTTATTTTATCATCAAATTTGCTACATGTCCCGTTTTCACAGTCTGTAGGTATTTTGTATTTATAAACATATTATGAGTAATTCTCTACGAATAACTGTATAGATACGACGATAGAACTGAAGCAGATGGGAGAGGCACAAACCCTGGTCATGATGTAGTTGTGCAAGCTGTTCACGAAATGCATGAGCTTCACTCTTAAGAGGAACATGCGATGAATCTGCTGTCTTACTGGTTCTTTTTGTGGTCCGAACTGAGCAACTGTGTCTTGTTCATGTATAAGGCCGCCTTTAAGTCGTGGTTTTTCCGCAGTACTAACCAGTTCTATAAAACATTGGAAGAGCAAAGTGGACAGAAAGAGCATCAACTCAAACCCCACTGCACCATGACACCTGGCAGAAACTCTGATGGATGTGGCCCTGGCACCACAGAAAGCACTGGCAGGGGTGGCAGGAAGTGAACCTCAGTGCCTCTGGAAGGTGCAGTGGGAAAAGTTTCCTGTGTCACTTTTCCTAATCAAGTTGTTGCATTTCAGATCAACTGTACACACAACTTCCTGATCTTCCTTTCAGGTATTTGATGTCCATAAAACTACTGCTAGAATACGCACCATTTTGCCATTTGTGTACACATAAAAAATGATCAACAACCACCAACTTCTTTTTTTTTTTTTTCCAGATCCCCGTATGCTTCCCCGTATGCTTCCCTTTCTTTTATTAAGGGCTAAAATTAAATTAAATTACAATTTATCTGCTGAAAACAAATCTTACCACCAAAAAGTAAAACATCCAGACTATATTTTGCCCACTTTATTTGCAATAAGAGAAGAAACACTTGATTATAAATTTTTTGACATTCCAAACTTATAACAATGTCCACGGGCCATGGGACCTATGAAACAAAAACAAAATTAGAAAGTAACCAATTATTTGCATGTTTTAATGTTAGCAGAAAACACGGTTTATACAAAGAATATCAGCATATACCTTGTAGCTGAGGGTCAGACCATCTAAGATATGAACAGGCAGCTTCTTCTTAGCTGTGTCAACATTTTCAAAAGATATAGATAGACTAAAGAAAGAAATTCCAGTTTTAGTTTGTGAAAGCAGTATGTCACATAAAAATGCTCTTTTAAAATAATTGGTATTTCATTTACATAATATTCCCCAAAAGATACTGCATTTCATAAAAGAAATGCAAACATTCCAACAAATGTATCTCTTCTAACATATATTCCAGAGCAGAAATTTGGATTTAGAAATAACAGAGAGGGGAAAACTTTTAAATAATGAGTTTAGTTACAGAAGAGACACTTAACAATGGTAGTAATCAGAAAAAAGATGAAGCTGAGGAAGACAGTAAACTTCAGGCAATGGCCGGGAAGACGAAGCCTCTGCTGAGGTTGGGGGTAGGCAGGAGAGGGTGAGCAGAGCAGCTCGAGGGAGCCGAACATGCGGTGAGAGTATTGCTTTGAGCCCCATCGAGATGGGGTGGGGTCTGCTTCTACACCACAGGTGCTGTGCAGTGCTTCATTCACGAGTTCCTCAGACAGGTTTGAATGTGACTCACAGGGGAAAGCAAGCATCAAACATGGACATGAAAATGTCCAAGTGCCAGGCACTATTATGTGTCCTTAGCTCATTTAATCCTCAAAATACTCCCATCAGTGGTTCCTGAGAAATGATGTCCTCTTCCACAGTCACAGAGGCACTAAGAGGGGATGCCTGGATACATACGAAGAAGGTTTAAAGTGGGGAGTTAACTTCCCAATCAGAGATGTCACAGGGCAGTGTGTGATTATGAATTGGCTGATCCATGACACAGGCACTAGTCAGAATTTTTAGCTCTTTGCCGGGTGCGGTGGCTCACACCTGTAATCCCAGCACTTTGGGAGGCCGAGGCAGGAGGATCACGAGGTCAGGAGATCGAGACCATCCTGGCTAACCCGGTGAAACCCCGTCTCTATAAAAATACAAAAAATTCGCTGGGCGCCTGTAGTCCCAGCAACTCGGGAAGCTGAGGCAGGAGAATGGCATGAACCTGGGAGGCGGAGCTTGCAGTGAGTCGAGATTGTGCCACTGCACTCCAGCCTGGGTGACAGAGCAAGACTCCATCTCAAAAAAAAGAATTTTTAGCTCTTAATGGCCTGATATGTATGCATTCACTCAGTGCTTAGTAGGCATCTACCAAATATTAATACTAAGGTGCTGCACTGAGCAGGCAATAGAAAGCCAATCTCTCTTCTCTCCAGGGACTCCCAGCCCAGTGCAGCACATGAAGACAAGGGGGATGTAGGAATGAGCAGACCTCTGCCGGGCCCATGAACTGGAGACTAAGTCACAGGGGGGCGGGAGGACAGCACTAGCAGACACCAGAAATATTCTGAAATCCCTGAAACGCGAAGGGAGATAGGAGAGAGAACATGGTGTGTATGTGTGCAAGACATGAGGCTGGGAAAATGGAGCCAGACAGTAAATATCTTTCTCCCTTCTGAGACAAAGCTTAGCCCATCTGTTAGGAGGCACCCACGGGGAGCATAGGGATGAGTGGTGGAAGTCACTGCTGGTGGTCTGAGGTCACCCTGGTGAGGGTCAAGTCTGTTTTGGTGGAAGGGAGTGAGGCTGAGAGACACAGAGGTCATTGGGGAGCTCTGAGCCAGTTCTGAGAGATCAGGGGCATTCTCTAGGAGGCAGGACTGAAAAACCTCATGTGTGGGAGCTCAGAGAGAGGAAGCACTGACTCCAGCCATGTGAAGGAGGCCACCAGACCCTGACAGGTTGTATGGTGGCAACTTTTTTCTTTTTTTATAGGGACGAGGTCCCACTATGTTGCCCAGGCTGGTTGCAAACTCCTGAGCTCAGGCAATCCTCCCACCTTGGCCTCCCAAAGTGCTGGGATTACTGGCATGAGCCACTGCCTCTGGCCATATGGTGGCATCTCAACGTCTTTTGTTGTTTAGCGAGAGAGTCACATAGCTAGCCTCTGCCTCAATTTTTTCTTGTTTTTTAAATGGAGTCTCATTCTTGTCGCCCAGGCTGGAGTATAGTGGCATGATCTTGGCTCACTGCAACCTCTGCCTCCCAGGTTCAAGCAATTCTCTTGCTTCAGCCTCCCAAATAGCCGGGATTACAGGCGCCCACCACCATGCTGTTTGTATTTTTAGTAGAGACAGAGTTTCACCATGCTGGCCAGGCTGGTCTCGAACTCCTGACCTCAGGTGATCCACTACCTCTGCCTCCCAAAGTGCTGGGATTACAGGTGTAAGCCACCATGCCTGGCCTCCATTTTCCAAATAGTAAAATACTATTAGTAAAACTCATAGGAATAGTGAGGATAAAATAACATGTGTAATTCATAGAAGACTTATTGGCACATAGTTCATGGTACGCTAATTTAAATAAAGGTGGCGTCCATATTTTACCGTGAACTATCTTCAGGATAACGCTGTCCTACTGCTTCTTGGAGTTGGACATTAAGAAAAGACACATTCTGCCATGTTTCCTTTTCTCTTATTTTATCAAAAATTGATGTGTAGAAGTCATACATGGTATCTCCTCCTTCCATTAAGAAAAAATTCCTCATAGCTTGCAAGTATTCTACCAACCTGAATGGAGAGAAAATGAGTGACACTAAGATCTCTGGCGTTCGTAAGGCAGGATTCTGGATCAACAGCAGGTTTCGTACCCTGTTTTTAGTGAAACAAGTTTACATTCTACATTTATTAAAATTAGAAATATTAACACACCTCTTACACTTGTTCCAATAATAAAAACAGCATACGTTTTCCCTTCATCATCAGAAAGTTTATCTTCTATAACATTATAGAAAATTGGGCAGTCACAAAAATGTAACAAAAAAAAATCCAAATCCCATCATTTATGGTGGATTTCCATCATTAATATTTAATATCTGGAATGTTTCTTTCCTGTCTTCTCTTCTATGCGTTAAGAAAACCTAGTTCCTACCGTATTATATATCCAGCTTTTTAATTGCCATAATTTTTTTTTTTTTTTTGAGATGGAGTCTTGCTCTGTCGCCCAGGCTGGAGTGCAGTGTCCCGATCTTGGCTCACTGCAAGCTCTGCCTCCTGGGGTCACGCCATTCTCCTGCCTCAGCCTCCAGAGTAACTGGGACTACAGGCGCCCGGCACCACACCCGGCGAATTTTTTGTATTTTTAGTAGAGACGGGGTTTCACCGTGTTAGCCAGGATGCTCTCCATCTCCTGATCTCGTGATCCTCCCGCATCAGCCTCCCAAAGTGCTGGGATTACAGGTGTGAGCCACCGTGCTCGGCCTAATTGCCATAATTTTTATGAACTTTACAAAGTTCATATTTGGGTATGTATATGCCATATTTATGGATATGCCATAGTTTAAAAAACTAGTCATCTATCACTAAGTAATTTAGTGTTTTTCATTCTGATAACAAACTTTGTAATTTTTCTACAAACATTTTCTGTATTTCTTTTGGGAAAGATTCTCAGAAATAAAGTATTAAGTTTCAAAACATAGTTAAGAAAATATTGATGGTCAATTGATTTCTCTTAAAAAATTGTTTACTGTATATCCATTTCCTACTCTAATAAAAATTGAAATAGGTTTTAAACTAATCTCAACTGTTCTTCAAGTACAATCAACTATTTACTACTTCCAAAATTAAATTACTCTTTTACCTGTAATCTTTTTTTAGAGTTTGCATGAGATTTCCACAGCAATCTAGATACTGCTTGTCAATATGAGGATAGAGGCAGGATCTCAGCGTTAATTCAAAAGTCTGGCATGTCACAGATTCCGATGATCTATCCACACATACGTCACCACCGGCAAACTTCTCGTGAAAGTCACTCTGCTCCAAATACATCCTTCAAGATAAAAATGTGAGTCTTCTTTTTATGAGCTGCTGTCAACAGAATTTTCTTAAATCAAAACCCTGAAGTCCCATTTTTACCTTTAGTCTTGAAGTTACCAACTATTACAGAAAGAGAAAAATCTTTCTCCCAAAAATATCCTTTGAGTGAACCAGTCTCTTGAAGTTGCCACTGCCTTAGGGTCAGGTACTAGAGCTGGTCTTTCTAGTGATTAGGGATGGACACAGCAAATGCTGGCCATTAGACAACCGGGAACTGTGTGGGTATTAATGACTTACTCTAATGGACTAAGTGCCTAAAAAGCAGCTTAAGCCCAGGACATATTATATGCCAATGGGGACCCTGACTCAATGGGTGTCCAGGGCCCACTCATGGCCCAGAGTTTCAGCATCTTCTGGGTAAATGATGACATTTCTAGGGGCCTGACAGCACAGACAAAAGTTGTACCACATGATGGCAGGGCCAAGTCTGCAGACTTCCACAAACGACATGGAATCCAAACTATACACCTGAAGTAGGCGAGCACAACATCTTGTATTCTGCTTGTTATAAAGGACAGGCATGGCGCGGTGGCTCACACCTGTAATCCCAGCACTTTGGGAGGCGGAGGTGGGCAGATCACCTGGGGTCAGGAGTTCGAGACAAGCCTGGCCAACATGACGAAACCCCGTCTCTACTAAAAATACAAAAATTAGCTGGGCGTGGTGGCACATGCCTGTAGTCCCAGGTACTTGGGAGGCTGAGGTAGGAAAACTGCTTAACCTGGGAGGCGGAGGTTGCAGCAGTCAGCCAAGATCACGCCACTACACTTCAGCCTGGGTGACAGAGTGAGGCTCCATCTCAAACAAACAAAAAAAAAAGAAAAAAGAAAAAAGAAAGGATAGCCTACAAGAGTTTTTGTTTTTGTTTTTAGGCCTGGAAAGCCCTACCTGCCAGAAATAAACAGCAAACACTGCACAAATGATGCCATTTCAATTACTGATAACCTTGCAGGTGTGTCTCACCTTGCAAAGTTAATGGCAAGCAGTGGATCATGAACATCATCCAGTTCAAGATGCCTTTCAGCAATGGACTGCATCTTCATTAGGTTCTCCTTGGTTGCCTGTTGCTCAGTAAGAACCTGTGGAGTGGAATCTTCTCCATGTCGAAGACGGGACTGTACAGATTCCAGAAAGAGAGTGTATAAACTTTTTCTTTCTGCATCTGAAACATAAAGAAATATGTAAGGTGAACTATGTTCTGTTTAATCATATAAAGTAACATTCTGTTTAATCATATTAACATCAACAGTATATTAACAAAATATATTTATATATAAATATTAAATATATATATATATAGTAACAAAATAATATATATTTTTTGAGATGGAGTTTTGCTCTTGTTGCCCAGGCTGGAGCGCAATGGCGCCATCTTGGCTCACTGCAACCTCCGCCTCCCGAGTTCAAACAATTCTCCTGCCTCAGCCTCCCAAGTAGCTGGGATTACAGGCATGTGCCACCATGCCCGGCTAATTTTATGTATTTGTTTTTTAGTACAGATGGGGTTTCACCATGTTGGTCAGGCTGGTCTCAAACTCCTGACTCAAGTGATCCACCCACCTCGGCCTCCCAAAGTGTTGGGATTACAGGCATGAGCCACTGTGCCTGGCCCAAGAAATATTAAATAATATCACATCCAGGTGCCGTGGCTCATGCCTGTAATCCCAGCACTTTAGGAGGCCGAGGCGGGTGGATCACTTAAGCTCAGGAGTTTGAGACCAGCCCGGGCAACATGGTGAAACCTCAGCTCTACAAAAAAATTAGCTGAGTGCAGTGGAATGTGCCTGTGGTTCCAGCTACTTGGGAGGCTGAGGCACGAGAACTGCTTGAGCACTGGCAGGTGAAGGTTGCAATGCGCCGAGATCACACCACTGCACTCCAGTCCAGTTTGGGCAATAGGAGTGAAACCTGTCTCAAAAAAAAAAAAAAAAAAAAGAGTAAGATCCTAATCAGGACACTTGAAATTTATTACGATACTGCATAACACTATGGTAACCCTGATAGGAGTCACAGTCTCATTGGAAAAAACACTTCTGACAGTGGCCCTGGGAAGCTCACTACATAAGAAGGAAATATTCCACAAAGTGAAAATAAGTATTGCATCTACTTATTTCAAGTAGATACAATAATATAATTAACATAACACTGAAATGATTGAGATGTATAAATAAGGTCACATCTTTATCTTCCAAGCCTTTTTAGTCAGTTGATAAAACTTTTTTTTTTGACACGGAGTCTCACTCTGTCGCCAGGCTGGAGTGCAGTGGCATGATCTCGGCTCACTGCAATCTCTGACTCCCTGGTTCAAGCGATTCTCCTGCCTCAGCCTCCTGAGTAGCGGCCCCTGCCACCATGCCCAGCTAATTTTTGTATTTTTAGTAGAGATGGGGTTTTACCATGTTGACCAGGATGGTATCGATCTCCTGACCTTGTGATCTGCCTGCCTCAGCCTCCCAAAGTGCTGGGATTACAGCATAAAACTTTGAATATATTAAATTGCATCATTTTCTTGAAATTTATGATCGAGTCTGAACTGCTCATAAGAAATTCTTATCAGCCATGGTTCATGGTCCTCAAGGGCTAAACGCTGCATTGCATTAAGAAACGCCAGAAGGGCTGGGCATGGTGGCTCACGCCTGTAATCCCAGCACTTTAAGAGGCGGGTGGATCAGCTGAGGTCAGGAGTTTGAGACCAGCTTGGCCAACATGGTGAAACCCCATCTCTACTAAAAATACAAAAAATTAGCCGGGCGTGGTGGCGGGCGCCTGTAGTCCCAGCTACTTGGGAAGCTAAGGCATGAGAAATCACTTGAACCTGTGAGGCAGAGACTGCAGTGAGCCTAGATCATGCCACTGCACTCCAGCCTGGGCAACAGAGTGAGATTCGGTCTCAAAAAAAATAAATAAATAAAATAAAACAAAATAAAATAAAAAAATGCCAGAGGGAGTGATGCCAGCAAGGTGGCTGCCTGGAGACGTCTGGTGCTCCTCTCCCAATAGCAAGAGAGGACCAAAGCAACGAATCAACAGTTAAGATCCAACTGGAGGCTGGGGGTGGTGGCTCACACCTGTAATCCCAACACTTCAGGAGGCCGAGGCGGGCGGATCATGAGGTCAGGAGATCGAGACCATCCTGGCTAGCATGGTGAAACCCCGTCTCTACTAAAAATAAAAAAAAATTAGCCGGGCATGGTGGTGTGCGCCTGTAGTCCCAGCTGCTGGGGAGGCTGAGGCAGGAGAGAACCCAGGAGGCAGAATTTGCAGTGAGCCGACATCGCGCCACTGCACTCCAGCCTGGGCGACAGGGCAAGACTCCGTCTCAAAAAAAAAAAAAAAAAAAAAAAAAAGATCTGACTGGAGTTGAAGGGCGAGTGCTGGAGTGCAGTGGGGGAGTGTGACACAGTGTTGGTGACTGGAGGCCCAGGAGGGCAGTGTGGAGGCTTCCAGCCTCTGCAGCTTCGAAGATCAGGCTGGAGTCAAGAAGGACTTCCCATTGTTGGGTAAGGGTAAGCAGAAGAAACCCACCAGCCCCCACAAATACCTACAGTCATTACTACAGGAGGATTCCACAGTTCCCACGAGCTCTGAGCCCAGTTTGGAGAGCTGCTGGGAATTCACGCAGCTGCCTTGCCCCGAGTTAGGGGCACAAGGTGTGCCTTCCCCACCCACCCCTTTGAGCCAAGCTGTTGCAGCATGGCACCATCTTCAGACCAGAGCCACCTCTGGAGCACGCCCTCCTCTGGGCCAGTAGCCACTGCACCTCTCCTGCACCCCAGCCACTGGGGCTCCATCCTCATTCCACCAAGGCCACGGGGGTGGCTGAACACAACCCCAGCTATGTGGAGCCTGGGCCCAGGATCAGCTGTGATTCTGGTCCTGCACAGCAGAAAAACCAGCCCCTGCCACTGCACTTCCAGCCAGAGGAACAGTCTGGCAGACCCGACAGACCAAACCCATCTTTGAGCTGGCCAAATTGCTGTGCCATCTCTAGAGGGTGGGAACAGACCCCTAAGCTTCCTACCAGCTGACATGCCTCTAGGCTGGTGAAGCAGTTACAGACTTGTGCCCAGGAACTGAGAAACAGCCCCATAGCACCAACCCCTTGCAGACAGGCCCGTGACCTACCCAGTGGCCCTGGGCCAGCATTCAGGGTCTGAGAAAGAGTTTCAGAGGCTGCCCTGGCAGGCATGTACCTAGGCTTCTTCAGCGGCCTTGCACTGCATCTTTGGTTTGAGAAGAAGCCCCATAGGCAGTGCCTGGGAGTCACAGGCCAGCTGAGCAGCCACAGGCCTGCATACTGGGCCTGCCAAACAGCCCTGTGGTCTGCCTTTGGTGGGCATGTTCTGAGCCAGCTGGCACCCATATCCCAAACCTGAGAAAGAGCCTTGAAGACCACCCCCAGTAAACACACCCTCATGCCAGCCGAGCAGCCTTCCATCCACATGCTGGGCCTCAGAAGCAGCCTCATGGGCTGCCACTGGCAGATACATACCTAGGGCGGCCAACAAGCCATGTGACCATGTCCCAGGACTGAGAAAGAGCCCCTTGGACTGTGCAGGCAGACATGCACCCAGGCTAGCAAAGCAGCCTTGTACCCACATCCTGGGCCTGAGAAACAGCCTTATAGGTCACCCCCAGCAAACATACTCCCAGGCAAGCAGAGAAGCCTGTGCTCATGTCCAAGGCTTGAGAAATGACCCTGTGGGCTGTTCTCATGGAGCCCCTGGCCAGAAAACCAGTTTTGTGCCTACATCCTAGGCCTGAGAAACAGCCCCTTGGGCCATTGCTGGCAGGCAGATAAGCCTATAGGCTGGCCAAGCAACCACATGCTCATGTTCCTGGCCAGAGTAACAGCCTGTGGTCCCAAGCCGTGAGCCAGACCCCATCTTGGCCAAACCACCGTGTACATGCATGTATCCCTAATCTGAGCAACAGTCCAGCAAGCCCATCCCAGCAAAGCTGTGCTACTGTTTGTTTTTTGTTTTGGGACAGAGTATTGCTTTGTTGCCCAGGTTGGAGTACAGTGGTATAATCTTGGCTCACTGCAACCTCCGCCTTCCGGGTTCCAGTGATTCTTGTGCCTCAGCCTCCCAAGCAGCTGGGATTATAGGCATGTGCCACCACATCTAGCTAATTTTTATATTTTGGGTAGAGACAGGGTTTCACCATGTTGGCCAGGCTGGTCTCCAACTCCTGGCCTCAAGTAATCCACCTGCCTTGGCCTCCGAAAGTGCTGGGGATTGGCTGGGCGTGGTAGCTCACGCCTGCAATCCCAACATTTTGGGAGGCCGAGGTGGGTGGATTGCTTGAGGCTAGGAGTTTGAGATCAGCCTGACCAACATGGTAAAACCCCATCTCTACTAAAAATACAAAAATTAGCCAGGCGTGGTGGCACATGCCTGTAATCCCATTTACTTGAGAGGCTGAGGCAAGAGAATCACTTGAACCCAGGAGGCAGAGCTTGCAGTGAGCTGAGATCATGCCACTGCACTCCAGCCTGGGTAACAGAGCAAGACTGTCTCAAAAAAGAAAGTGCTGGGATTACAGACGTGAGCCACCACGCCCAGCCAACTGTGCCACTGTTGCCACAAACCCCCTCACTGTAGGCCACTGAGGCACTTGCAAACATCACTAAAGTGGATTACAACTGAAGAAAGTACATGGAGACTATACTACTGCATTCATCCAGAACCAAGGCCAATGCATCCCACTGAACCCACACTCCGAGACCCATTCATATGAATAACTCTTTACAAAACGTACTCCATAAAACTGGAAAAGGTGACTTTCCCACCAGATGTGTAGAAATCAATGTAGAAATACATCAAACATGAAAAAGCAAAGAAACATGACACCTCCCAAGAAAACCAATAATTCTCTAGTAAGAGACTACAATGATATAGGAAATGCCAGAAAAATAATTCAGAATTAAAATCTTAAGGAAACTCGGTGAGATACAAGAGAGTACAAATAAACATTCAACAAAATCAGGAAAAGAATGATTTGAATGAGAAATTCAACAGAAACAGATGTTTAACACACAAACAAATTTTACAGTGAAAGAATTCAATGAATGAGGCCAGGCACGGTGGCTCACGCCTGTAATCCCAGCACTTTGGGAGGCCAAGGCAGGCAGATCACCTGAGGTCAGGAGTTCGAGATCAGCCTGGCCAACGTGGTGAAACCTCGTCTCTACTAAAAACACAAAAATTAGCCGGGTGTGGTGGCGGGTGCCTATAATCCCAGCTGCTCAGGAGGCTGAAGCAGGAGAATCACTTCAGCCAGGGAGGCAGAGCTTGCAGCAGGCCCAGATTGCACCACTGCACTCCAGCCTGGGTGATGGGAGTAAAACCCTGTCTCAGGGAAAAAAAAAGGCAAATGATCTGAACAGACATTTTTCCAAAGAAGTAATACAAATGACCAAGAAATAGATGAAAAAATGCTCAGCATCACTAATTATTAGGGAAAATGCAAATCAAAACCACAATGAGGTATCATTTTACCCCAATCAGGATGGCTATTTATCACGAAGACAAAAAATAAATGCTGGTGACGATGTGGAGAAAAGGAAACTCTTACACGATGTTGGTGGGAATATAAACTAGTACAGACACCATGGAGAAAAGTTTGGAGGTGCCTCAAAAAACTACAAATAGAACTACTATAGGATATAGCAATCCCACTGGTGGGCATTTATCCAAAGGAAAGGAAATCAGGATATGAAAGAGACATCCGCACCCCCATGTTTACTGCAGCACTATTCACACAGCCAAGACATGGAATCGACCTAGGTGCCCAACAACAGATGAATGGGTAAAAAAATTGTGATATATATATATATATATCTATATCTCGAAGATAAAAAAGAATGAATCCTGTTGTTTGCAGGAACACTGATGGAAATGGTGGACATTAAGTGAAATAAGCCAGGAACAGAAAGTTAAACACTGCATGTTCTCACTCATGTGGTAGCTAAAAAATGTTGATCTCATATTAGTAAAAAGTAGAACAGGATACCAGATGCTGGATTTTGTAGGGGGAAGGGAGAAAGAGGAAGATATTTGTTAAAGGATACAAACAGCTAACCAGAATAAGTTCTAGTGCTCTGTATCACTATGGGATGACTATAGTTAATAATGTATTATAGAGTTGCACATAGCAAAGAGGAGGATACTGAATGTTCCCAACATAAAGAAGTAGTAAATGTTTGAGATGCTGGAAGTGCTAATTATCCTGATCTGATCACTATATATGTATCAAAACATCACTATGTACCCCATGAATATGTACAATTATGATGTCAATTTATAAAAATAATAAAAGAAAAGAAATGGCAGGGAATTACTTTTTAAAGTTCCAGTCCTAAGGAATCTGGAGTGAGGAAAATGCATGTGGAACTTATCGTCACTGCCTTTTCAAACACAGCACTAAAAATTTTCAATGAAGACAATCTTTTAAAAAATCAAGAGCAGCACGGTTACTAATTCAACCATGATGATAATTACCACCGAAATAAGAGGGTTTGATGACTTGCAAACTACAAAATAATTAGGTATCAAGATGACAAGAGCAAGTAGGGTCAGGTGTCCCAACACCAAGGGAGACACAGGAAGACGGAACAGGTACCTCTGGCTCCTGCCTGGCAGGTGGTGCTCTCCGCACACTGTAGGTTCTTCAGCAGCTGCATCGACTTGCCAGCCATTATGATCTGCTTCAGGACAGGTTTCAGGAAGGACACCATGGTGTGCTGCCTGCTGGAGGGCCCCTGGTCACTGCTGGAACTCGCACTAGCGTTATCACTCATTTTTTCTTCATTTTCTGTCTTTTCTGATACGCTATATAACGTGTAAGTTGCATACCAGAAGTCTCTGTGATTAACTGGAACATTTTTGTTTCTAAAGAGATTCAAAAGAATTTTAAACTCTTATTTCTCTTTCTTAAAAACAGCATACTTGTTCTAGTTTGTTGTCCAGACATTATAAAACATAGTATTAATTATTAGTAAACTGAAGCAAACTTTAGGCAAAATGGGGCAGTTTTAACCTTATCTCAGTTTAAAGAGAAAAGTGAATAAATACTTTGAATAGTATAAGTAAAATTTAAGTAGAAATAGTTTCCTGAATTGGAATTATTTAAAATATGACTAATTTGGTCCTCTTTAGAAGAATAAAAGTTTATCCATTTACCATCTGCTGTGAAACTAATTTGCAGACTTCTCTATCATTTTCCCTACAAAGATTCTTAACTGGACTACTTTTAACAATAAAATGATGGTCAATCATCACCCTAGAAGAACACTCAGAGTCCCATTTTTCACAAAAATTCTCATGTGGGATTGATGAATCCGAACAGTGACAGATATGAGACTGAGTTGAAGGAAGGGTCAGTTCACTTATGTGAGCATTGCATGCATATTGCTACCCTTCCAGAACACTAAAGACTTAAAAGTTATCCTTCCTGATGAGCTCAATGGATAGCTATCAATAGAAACCATATATCTAAATATACCGCATAATTTAAAATTGGGTTAAAAGAGTACAAATAGCTCTACATTGTTTATATGATTCTGTTCAGAAAAATCAATTAACTGAAGGGAAATTGTCATAAATGGATTAAGATTTTCCTTGTTTTGTAAAATATCATACTAAGGTAAAAGAAATCAGTAGATAATTCAGAGAAATAAATATATTAGAGGCATACTCTGTAATATTTCTGTATCTCTTTACTGATAATTTACAATGGAAATAGCTGAAACCATCTGATATTATCTAAACTCATTTTATGGAAAGCAGTGTGTACTAGCTAGCCATAAATATACTATCATCCAAAAATATAATTTGCTTAAGAAAAGTTGTGGACTGACAAAACTTGGACAAAGATATTTCTAATCAGCTGGTATTACTGATGCCTTCCGTAAAAATGAAATAGAACTTGCCTATGATGACGACAAGTGTGATGTGAACTGTGCTTTCTCAGTACTGTTTGAAACTAACGAAAGCATTTGATTTTCATGGGGAGGAAACTGGTGATGCCAGCCCCCAGTGACCTTGTGCTCTGCTGCAGCTCACCTCTGGATGATGAACTCCCTGGCGCCATCCCACAGGTGCCCGTGCACAATCCACTCGTCCACCGTCTGCAGGTAAGGCCGCACTGTTTCCACCCAGAGAGAGAACAGGAGGGAGACCTGAGGCAGAGAGTGTGCACAGTCAGCTCTCAGGGCTCCCTGGTCACTAGGATAAAAGGAGGTTTAAACATTTCTGAAATGCCTTTAAAAAAGTGATCGGATTTCTACGTTTTTTGGGGCACAAAGAAATTAAAAATCCAAAAACATACACTATAAAATCTTTATGAAAAACTCACCTAAATGCTGGGCGTGGTGGCTCACGCATGTGATCCCAGCACTTTGGGAGGCCGAGGTGGGCGGATCACCTGAGGTAAGAAATCGAGACCATTCTGGCCAACATGGTGAAACCCCCACTCTACTAAAAATACAAAAATTAGCTGGGCATGGTGACGTGCGCCTGTAGTCCTGGCTACTTGGGAGGCTGAGGGAGGAGAATTGCTTGAATCTGGCAGGCGGAGGTTGCAATGAGCCAAGATCGCGCCACTACACTCCAGCCTGGCAACAGAGTGACACTGTCTCAAAACAAAAAGAAAAAAAAAAAGAAAAAAGAAAAACTCACCTAAATATGGGATGATCATATTGTTTGTAGTCCAGACTGGGAAACTTGAGAGTGAAAGTGACACAGAGGCAGCAGGTGTATCCTGAGACAGCCCAGGCAGGCGAACAAGGTTTCCCTATCTAAATCCTATTACTAGCAAAGCATCCATTAAAAATGAGGAAATTGGCTGGGCATGGTGGCTCACACCTGTAATCCCAGCACTTTGGGAGGCTGAGGCAGGCAGATCACAAGGTCAGGAGTTTGAGACCAGCCTGGCCAATATGGTGAAACCCCGTCTCTATTAAAAAAAAATACAGCTGGGTATGGTGGCTCATGCCTGTAATCCCAGCACTTTGGAAGGCCGAGGTGGGCAGATCAGGAGGTCAGGAGCTCCAGACCAGCCTGGCCAACATGGTGAAACCCCCATCTCTATTAAAAATACAAAAATTAGATGGGCATGGTGGTGGGTGCCTGTAATCCCAGCAACTCAGGAGGCTAAGGCAGGAGAATAGTTTGAACCCAGGAGGCGGAGGTTGCAGTGAGCCAAGATCGTGACACTGCACTCCAGCCTGGGCGACAAGGCGAGACTCCATCTCAAACAAAAAGCAAAAAAAACCCCCAACAATTAGCCGGGCATGGTGATGTGCGCCTGTAGTCCCAGCTACTCAGGGGGCTGAGGAATCGCTTGAACCTGGGAGGTGGAGGTTGCAGTGAGCCAAGATCGTGCGACTGCACTCCAGCCTGGTGACAGAGCAAGACTACGTCTCAAAAAAAAAAAAAAAAGAAATATGGTATTAAATTGGTGTAAAAAAAGTTATACCAACAAACTAGAAAATACACCTAATGTACATACCCAAATAAGACTGTAGCATTCTAAACTACAGCCTCTAGTTAGATTTTTATTTTTAAATCTATATATTGTTTGAGACAGGGTCTTGCTCTGTTACCCAAGCTGGAGTGCAGTGGCGCAAACATGGCTCACTGCAGCCTTGACCTTCCACACTCAAGCAATCTTCCTGCCTTAGCCTCTCGAGTACCTGAGACCATAGGCATGTGCCTCCAGAGCTGGCTACCTTTTTTAAGACACAGTCTTGCTCTATTGCCCAGGCCGGAGTGTAGTGGTGTGATCTCGGCTCACTGCATCCTCCCTGGTTCAAGCGATTCTTCTGCTTCAGCCTCCTGAGTAGCTGGGACGACAGGTGTTCACCACCACACTAGGCTAATGTTTGTATTTTTAGCAGAGACGGGGTTTCACCATGTTGGCCAGGCTGGTCTCGAATTCCTGGTGTCAGCACACCTGGCTACTTTAAAAATTTTTTGTAGAGACAGGGTCTCAGCATGTTGCCCAGGCTGGTCTCAAATTTCTGGGCTCAAGTGATCCTCTCACCTCAGACTCATACGTAGCTGGGACTACAAGTGTGAGCCACTATGCCTGGCCTAGATTTGTATTTTTTAAAATACAATATAAAATATATAACATAAAGTTTATCATCTTAACTGTATATTTTTAAAAATTTTAATTTAACTTATTTTTTAAAGACAGGGTCTCACTATGTTGCCCAGGCAACTCTCAAACTCCTGGGCTCAATCAATCCTCCCGCCTCGGCCTCCCAAAGTGTTGGGAATACAGGCATGAGCCACTGTGCCTGACCCTCACCATTTTTAAGTTCAGAGGTTTTAAGTACATTCATATCGTTGTGACAAATCTCCAGAACTTTTTCATGTTATAAAACTGAAACTCTGTACCCATTAAACAACAGTTCCCCATTCCCCAGCCCTTGGTAACCAGCATTCCACTTTGTTTCTGTGGATGTGTCTACTTCAGCTATCTCATGTCATGTTAGTTACACATTAGTGTTTATGTAAGAAAGCGTTATTGTAAATACCTATACACATCAGGTAGGTACTTCTCACAGCTTGCCTTGTCCTTGCCTCATCCTTCTGAGGATGTTGGCAATTAGAGCTTGAAAGCCAGTTTCCTACAGCCTCAAATTTGGAAGCTAATTTAAAAACTCTGAACTGTATGATGAGTCACCATTCAAGTATCATTTAACAAAGAACTACGATCAGCTGTCTATCACTCCTGTGCTGTGCAGAATGGAGTCACACACTTCAGGCAGAAGTCTCACTTACGGTTTGCTCAGAGGCTTCTCCAACATTGTCATATTCAAGAATGGCCTTGTACAGGGTGTTGAGCAGGTGAGAGGCCCGGACGACATTTCGAGTATCAGGTGGAACTTCTGCTACTCCAGTACTAAACACTTTGTGCAGAACCTTGAGCTGAGCCAATCGAGGTGCCAACTTGTCCACCACTACTGCAAGAGTTATTGTAGTATCTGCAAATATCAATAAATCAAACTCAACAGCAAGGAAAAATACATGCATCTAAAATGTGACATAAATGCTGGCAAATCATCGGGCTTATGGACAGGCAGGGCAAAATGGAGGACGGTGGATTTTAATCTCACACCACAAGGACTTCATTTCCCTAAGGAAGAACTCCGGCAAGTCACGGAGAAAAAGACAACTCAGCAGAAAAATAATGTATAAAGGAACTGACCGTTCATAAAAAAGGAATGATGAGTGATTCTAAAACATACAGAAAGTCACTTGACCTTACTTATAATAAAAGAATGCAAATTAAAATTACACTAAGTAAAACAAAACACCTCCCAATGGGCTAATGTTACAGAGAGGGGTGAGGGAGGCTGTGCCTACAAAGGGCTGCACAAGCAAGCTCCTGCGAGGCAATGGCACAGCTGTGACCTGAACATGGAAGTGGCTATGTGGAGCTAGACATGTGATAAACTATACATGAAGATACCACACCCACCCGTTCAAAGCAAGTTCCTGCGACACTGGTGAAACTGTGTCAGGTCTGCAGTTTGGCTAATGTGCTGTGTCAATGTCAGTTGCCCAGTTTTGACCATGTACTGTCACTATGTAAGGTTTTGCCACTGGGGGAAGCAAGGTCATGGGAACAAGGGCCCCTCTGTACTATTTTTTGTGGTAGTTCAAAATGAAATTTAAGGGGAAAAAAGCTACATGGGTTACCATTTTACAGCTGTCATACTAGTGAAGACCAAAACGTCTGGTAACACACAGATGGCAAGAAGTGTGAGGAAACAGGTATTCATCTACATGGCTCACAACAGTAAAAATGTATTTACCTATACCTCCCCATAAAGTGGCAAAACTTAGGAAAATCACACATAACCCAGCAATTCCATTTATAAGAACCTACCCCACATGGTCGGATGCAGTATAATCCCAGCTTACGCCTGTAATCCCAGCATTTTGGGAGGCCAAGGTGGGCGGATCACCTGAGGCCAGGAGTTAGAGGCCAGCCTGGTCAACATGGTGAAAGCCTGTCTCTACTGAAAATACAAAAATTAGCTGGGGATGGTGGCAGGTGCCTGTAATCAGTTACTCGGGAGGCTGAGGCAGGAAAATCGCTTGAACCCAGGAGGCGGAGCTTGCAGTGAGCAGAGATTGCGCCACTGCACTCCAGCCTAGGTGACAGAGCGAGACTGTCTCAAATAAAAAAAAAAAAAAAAAAAAAAGAACCTACCCTACAGATAACTCACACTGCCTGTGTACGATTACAGATACGTAGAAGTGACTATCACTGCAGCACTACTGGCAATAGCAAAAGCCTGGGAACAACCTAAATCCATTAAGGGGACTGGGCTATGATACGACCATATGATGAAACACTCAATTTGTAAAAAGGAAAACAGAAGCTCTTCACATATGTATGGTATTATCCTCAAAATTTAAACTAGAAAAATTTGAAGAGAGCCGTGTAATGACTGCTAGGTATGCGTATATGTATACGTACTGCTTGTGTATGTTGAAACTCTTTCTGGAAGGATGCGTAAGAAGCCGAGGACCTGGCTGTCTCTGGAGAGGAGAACTGACTGGCTGGGGTACTGGTGCAGGAAGAATAATTTAGATTTTTCATTCTAAATCTTCTGTAGTTTTTTGATTTTTAGAGATATGAATGGCTTAAAAATATAAATTTAAAATAATTTTAAAAATGAAGCATTCACGAGAACTACTTATTTGCTAGGCAACTTTCGAATCTTATATAATGAAAACTCTAAATGGCATTCAAATTATGAGTTATGTGTAGTATGAGTAAAGATGAAGAACATTTAATACCATTATTGATGATGCACTTCTCAATTTCTGCAAGTTCCTCTTTGAAACTAATGAAATATTTGTACAGGGCCCACATGAAAGCCTGGTAGGTTCTAAAGGGAGCTTCAGTTGACTTCTTAGGAACTGACCCACTTCCAGGCAGCATGCTGTCAGAACTGTGCCCCATGACTTCATCAATGAACTCCTGGAGTCGAAACACAACCTGGCCATACGCTGCTATTTGTTCCAGCACAGATCGTAAACAGCTCTACAACAGAAGCAAACTGCAATTATTCAAAGGTGGTCTTCTGTAAACATTCAAATTCATTTCCCTCTCGCTGTAAAATATTTCTTTTGCAATTGTTTTAAACAGTATATTTAGTAGAAGACAAAGTAATAAAATGATTAATATTTATAGTTTTATACGCAAAGGAAAAAGTGTACAATAATTTCAACAGACTAGAGAATTATGGCTTATATTTTTAAAAACCATACATAAGGTAAATGTACTTAAAGCAAAACAAAATTACAGTATATAACTTTCACAATACAGAATGACAAATAAAAAGCAGAAAATGCAAATTGAAATTAAATATGTCCCAAACAATATTAAGGAATTCTCTAAGTACTATAAAGATGCATAACTCAATTTTTCTTTTTGGATATTAAATATTTTTAAGTTAGCTTTTTTTTGCATGTGAGGAAGCAAGAACGAGTTCAATGGCAATTTTAATATTGTAAAATGTTCTAAAATTATATTACTACAGTTTACATAAATCCTATTTCTTAAATTACTATAAATACAAATAACTTACATGTGTTAAATGAGTTACTATAATATTGTTTCTCACAGTTACCTTCCCATCTATCAACTGAAATATAAAGAGCTTTTTCACTCCTGAAAGTAACCTGAAATGAGAATAAAAAAAGACGAGTGTACTTTAAGTCTAGAAAAATATTCACGACAGTATGCCCAGGACATTTTTTTTTTGTGACAGGGACTCACTTTGTCACCCACCCAGGCTGGAGTGTAGCAGCATGATCATAGCTCACTGGAGCCACAACCTCCTGGGTTCAAGTGATTCTGCAGCCTCAGCCTCTCCAGTAGCTGGGACTACAGGTGCATGTCACCATGCCTGGCTAATTTTTGCATTTTTTGTAGAGATGGGGTTTTACCATGTTGCCCAGGCTGGTCTCGAACTCCTGAGCTCAAGTGATCCACCCGCCTTGGCCTCCCACAGCGCTGGGATTACAGGTGTGAGCCACCATGCCCCACCTCAGGAAATTTTTATTAAATATTCAGAATTAGGGGGCAAAAATGTCAGATAATAAGAAAATGGAAGACCTCAATCTTTTCATCTCATTACCCTAAGACTCAAGATATTTCAACATCATCTTAGAGAGAAGTCCAAAACATGTTGTCAAAGCATCTCCCCCATATACTTGACGACCCAAAGAGATCTTCCTACTTCTAAGAATGCGAGCATGTCAATATCATACTTTATGGTGAGAGCACCAGGACTTGGAATTTCAGTAGTAACAGCACCATGTGCCGCATTAGATTCCTGGCTTCCAGGTACAGGCACAGGCCCTCATTGATATACTCTGCCTATTAAGAACAGTCAGTAGCTGCTGGCGCGGTGGCTCACTCCTGTAATCCCAGCACTTTGGGAGGCCAAGGTGAGCAGATCATGAGGTCAGGAGATCTAGGCCATCCTGGCTAACATGGTGAAACCCTGTCTCTACTAAAAAAGTAAAAATTGGCTGGGCATGGTGGTGGGTTCCTGTAGTCTCAGCTACTCGGGAGCCTGAGGCAGGAGAATGGCGTGAACCTGGGAGGTGGAGCTTGCAGTGAGCTGAGATAGAGCCACTGCACTCCAGCCTGGGCAACAGAGTGAGACTCCGTCTCAAAAAAAAAAAAAAAAAAAAAGTCAGTAGCAAATCTTGCTTTGAACTCAGGTGTTAAAGAAGAGATAGGCTAATCTAAGTAAATCATATGCTAAATTATTTAAAATGAAAATGAAGTAATTATATCAAACTCTCTCAATCTCCACAGTCAAATCTGGTCTGAACTTCACACTGAATGGACCGTTTCTAGTTTGCATGTGAAAATGCTTGAAAAGTTTCCTTTAATAAAGGTTTTTGCTTCTCAGTAATCAAGTCTCATAAAGACTATTAATTAAATGAATATTTCTTACCATAGGGTTTCTCGAATAACCTGAGTCTCAGTAACCAAAACCCTGTCATCTGGAACATACAATGGATCACTGCTGTACAAGTGTTGGTCCCTATGAGACAGCAAACATAAATGTCAATAGAAAGGTTTCTAAGTAAGTAAATAACTTATCTCAAAGAATATTTGCAATTTAGTGCTAACTTAAGTAGCAATCAATTAGCAAGCACACATAATAAATGGCTTAAATGCCCCCTATATTTTCATGTCAATTAGAATACTCTGAGAAACACTTTCAGAACAATTACAATTGTTATGTTTATTGCTGATTTAGGCAAACAGTTACAACTATGTAATGTTGTTTTCTGGAAAACAAGATGTGTATTTTTGCAGTTAAGTATACCAAAACAGAAATCAAATAATGCACTAATATATACCAATCCATTTACATTGAAATTAACAACAAAAAATGGAAACAGAGACTATAATTAAATAATACTATAATTTAATGATTTTCAATAACAAATAACTAAAAACTATTCAACTAAAATTTTCAACACTGGCAAGGTGTGCTGGCTCACGCCTGTAATTCCAGCACTTTGGGAGGCCGAGGCAGGTGGATCACTTGAGGACAGGAGTTTGAGACCAGCCTGGCCAACATGGTAAAACTCCATCTCCACTAAAAATATAAAAATTAGCTGGGCATGGTGGCATGCACCTATAATCCCAGCTACTTGGGAGGCTGAAGGACGACAATTGCTGGAACCCGGGAGGCAGAGGTTACAGTGAGCCATGATTACACCACTGCACTCCAGCCAGGGTGACAGAGCGAGACTTTGTCTCCCCCTGCAAAAAAAAGTAAAATAAAAAATAAAAAATCAGTTGGGTGAGGTCAAGACTGCAGTGAGCTGAGATCTCACCACTGCACTGCAGTCTGGGCAACTAGAGTGAGAATCTGCCTCCAAAAAAAAAAGAATTGTCAAAACAAAAACAAGTTTAAATTTCAGGGAAGAACTTGATTTAAGTCACAAATCAAAGCCAAATGTTTAAACATCAAAGTTTCTTCTATCATCACATTAAATGAAAACTTTAGCTTCTTACCAGACAGCAGCTAAATTAGAGTGCAAATGTAAACTATGAGGAAACTGGGAGGGCCTGGCTGTCCAGTACTGATGGACCACATGATGTTCCAGCCAGCTTCGGTCATCTGGCTCATCTGCTTGAAAGAAATGTAATCAGTTTGAGTTAACAACAACAACAAAATACTGGGTCACAATACCTGGACTTACAGCTCCATTCAAACATATAGTTGAAAATGGCTTTTTAAAAATAACAGCTACCTAACATTTATGTATATATGATCATTTATTTTAAACCACATATATCTGCTGGGTTCTATGGCTCACACATATAATGCCAGCCCTTTGGGAAGCCAGGGCGGGATGACCACTTGAACCCAGGAGTTCAAGACCAGCCTGGGCAACAAAGTATGACCCCCATCTCCACAAAAAATACAAAAAAATTAGCCAGGGATGGTGGCATGTGCTTGTTCTCGGGAGGCTGACACGAGGGGGGATTGGTTGAGCCAAGAGGTTGAGGCTGCAGTGAGCTGAGATCATGCCACTACGCTCCAGCCTGGGTAACACAGTGAGACCTTATCTCAAAAAACAAAGTAAAATAAAATAAAACCACACATATAGAAACACATACTAAATTTAATTAAATGTAACTGACTAGAAAGTAAAAAAAAAAATTGCCACATACATAAAAAGATATAAATGGTATATGTTAATTGTCCAATAACCATTAAGGAAATTGAAACGGTAACCGAAGACCTTCCCAACCACTCCCAAAGTCTCGGGACTGGTGCTAAATTTTGAAGGATTAGATAACCTCTATCGTACACAAGTTGTTTGAAAAAGCAGAAAAAGAGAAAGCCACCTAATATTTTATGAGGCTAATATAACAGTGATGCTTTAAACTAGACAAAGACAGGATACATGTAATTCATCAAAGAATAAAGATGAAAAATCCTACATTAAAAAAGAGCTAACCTGCTGGGCTCGGTGGCTCACACCTGCAATCCCAGCCTGGGCTGGTCTCAAACATAGTGAGACCTCATCTCTACAAAAAAGTAACAAAGTTAGCTGGGTGTGGTGGCATGCACTGGAAGTCCCAGCTTCTTAGGAGGCTGAGGTGGGAGGATACCTTGAGCCCAGGAGGTTGAGGCTGGAGTGAGCTGTGATCATGCTACTGCACTCCAGCCTGGGTGACAGAGCAGGACCCGGTCTTAAAAAAAAAAAAAAAAAAAAAAGCGAATCCAAAATTGAATCCGATCTAAAAATGTACTAAAAAATAACATGATCAAGTAAGTTTAGGTGAAGAATTCAAGGATAATTCAATATCAGAAAATCTATCAATGCATTATTAGGATAAAAGAGAAAAGTTATGAGATTATCTCACGGATAAATAATAGCATTTAATAAAAATTCGACATTTATTTACGATTAAAGACGTCTAGAAAAAAAAAAGGAATAGAAGGAAATTGTCTTAATTTGATAAAGGCCACATACCCTGAACTGACACCAAACAACCATCACACTTAACGGAGGAGTTTCAGGTATAACCCCCCTTAGGATGAGACCTAGTCATCCAGGAAGCCCACTCCCATGAGCTGTTGCTTCTGCTAAGGACTAGAGGGTTGGGCTGCTGGGCCAGAAAAGAGATTTGATCATCATGTCACAGAGAAGATACAGGCATAAGACCTAGCGGGAAGAATAAAACCATCAATATTTGCAGATGATACTAATCATCTATATAAGAAACCAAATGAATCAACAAACTATTATGAGAATTCAGCAAAAATGCTGCATATAAGGACAACTTACAGAAAGCAGTATTATTTCTTCTACATCACGAATAAACAAAAGAGGCAACATTCACAAAAATAAAAACTATAACATATGTAGAAATTAACAAATGAACACTCGAGATGTTTTAAAAAAAATTTCCAAACTCTAGTAAAAGATAAAAAATTACGATAAATGTAGCTATTATTATGTTAAGGCAATCAAGCCTCCCCAACCAAATTAGATCTACAAATTCTCTGCAATCCCAATAAAAACTCCAGCTGGATTATTTTTTATTTATTTTTTTTTTTGAGATAAAGTTTTGCTCTTGTTGCCCAGGCTGGAGTGCAATGGTGTGATCTTGGCTCTCTGCAACCTCCACCTGCT